>NC_134312.1:202624984-202924984 GCF_964195595.1 Calonectris borealis
GAGATTTGCTTTGATTGTGCCCCAGATCAGCAGATCGAAGCAGCAGCCCCCAACCGTTCTCCCTTACAGGTGTTTCAGATTGCACGCAGGTCTTGGAGCACAGTATCCAACTGAAGTTACATAGTGGATCTCCATCACTAGAATAAATAAGGATGAAATGGAGGCACCATGCCTACACCTAGAGAGAGATGTTTACACATAAAGCAAAGGAAGCAAGCAAGCTAGCTAAGTTCTTAGTTTATCAGAAGAATGAAGCAGGTTTAGAGCCTTTCATACTTCGGTCAATGATTCTACCTGAACTGCAATCAATTTAAACTGGTAGGAGTTAATTTAGCTCAGCAAATCCTGTGATAACTGGCTTATTTATAGAGAGCAACTCCACCTGGAGAACCATTGTTGTGAAAGACTAAGCTTTGCCCTAAGAGAGGAAAAAAAATTTTGGAAATAATGGCAGCAAGCTATCGAAGTTCTGCCTACAAGAACTGCCAGTTTGAAAATTGCCATGCGCACTGAGTAGTCACTCAAAAATAGTTATTTATTCCATACAAATAGTCCTAACTTTTGCATGTACCAGAAAGCACAAAACACTGATGTTAGCTGGTGCACTTAAAGAAAAAAGGAGTTGAAATGTAAAAAGAGATTCACATTAAAAGGCAAGGACAATCAGAGAAAAAAAAGCCATTACAGTAAAAGGGCTCCTTCGGGCAATCGGCTGTTCCCACATCACTGCTTGTTTACTGCAGCATCAGATACCTGCAGGTCCCAACCATTTGGTGACACCAGTAATTTTCAGTGACACTCATTGTAAGTAATTTCAGAGACAAATCAACCAAAACATTCAGCAATCCAAGCACATCCCAGTAAGTTACACAGAGACATAACCCTTTTTAAAAATGCCATAAACAGAAAGTCAGGCACCCCCAGCCACTTCTGGCATGGCAGGCTTTGATAAATTTAAATTGAAAGACTACAGCTCATCTTTAAATAGAATTTGGAAGACTAAATAACTCTACATAGAACCTTAAGTACTTGAAAAAACTTGAAAAACCATAACAAGAAAACAACTGGAAGTCTTCACTTTTTCTTTTTTTTTTTTTTTTTTTTTTTTAGTACTCTGATCATAATGGACTTTGGGACATGGAATCAGGCAAATTTCACACAGCAGTATGTTTCAGGAGCAGCACCTGAATTCAACTTAAAAATTTTGCAGGGGAAGACACCAAAATACCTTGCTAAATGAGTAGTCTTTTATATTACATTTTTATTTTGCAAGAAAATAAATTATACAACTTAAAAAATAAAATTCAAAAATTAAGCAGTACATCAAAATAGTTCAGCTGGACTGCCATACAGAAACTACCACCATTCAAAATTGTACAGCATTATTATCTTGGTAGTGGCACACATTCAAAATTGTAAATACCATACGTAGATAGATATTACAACTCAGGAACTCAAGTTTGCTCAACACTCCAGACTACATATAGTGTATATGACAGGAAAGCTTTCATGTATTGTTTATTTCACAAATATGACCTCAAAGAATTACAAAGATAGCATCCCAGTCATTTAGATGAAAATAGAAAACAGTTTGAGTTTAAGATAGCAAATCTTTCTGTAAAACTATCAAATCTTTTTGCCAATTGTATTTTTAAAATTTGCACTTTACAGGACAATGGCATCCCAATGCAAATAAATGCAACATGTGAACATTCAGAACATTTATATTAAGTTTAAAAAGGTGAAAACGAGAAAGTCACATTATCTTTTGGAAATGTAATCGCAGTACAGTCATAACAAATGATAGATAGATGAGTAAAAATAGAAGCTAGGGACACCAACTGTGGAAAGAGGAAAATGGAAGACTTCAGAATTGAAACTGAGATCCTCATCAAGTTGTTGGGACAGAGAAAGATTTAACAGTATTTCTTAATTAAACCCATGAAGAGTAATTTTTTTCACCCTCTTCTACACCAGATTTCATTCCATAGCTATTCACCGTGGCAGTGTGTGTGGCAACATGTTTTTCAGATGCAGCACCTCTTTAAGCTAGGTCTTTGGACATATATAATCATAGCTAAAAATTGCAGCCTTAAAAGTGCGTTGTTGCCATATTGCAAGTGAAGAATAGTTCATTTTCATTTAGATCTGAACTCTACCCTCCCCAAAAGAACAGTTTACCCCAGGTATCTCCCTGTGCCCCAGGTGATACTAGTTTTAAGTGCATATTGGTGAAAGTGACCTGATGAAGAATGCTAAACGTGATTCTGCATCTTGAACAAATTTGCTGGTGTGAGTCTCAGATTTAATAGAAAAACCCGACATCCATTTCCGGTATATATTTAAAGAAAAATGACCATGTCATAGGCACATTACCAATTATATTTCTGCATCCCAGGTGTTGAGAAATATATAGATAACATTTAGGTTGTTTTATTTTATATTCATTAGTTGAGGGAATGTGCAGCTACTCAGCTTTTAGCAACCTGTTGCTTTCTGCATACACTCCAGCTTCCTAAACAGTTCTATCTGAGATGCTGTCTCTTAAACTTCTCTCTCAAATCTAAATAAATGGCTTCAAAATCAGCATTACCCCCTTTGCAGCTCTTTCTGCATGACAATTTCACACCTGTTCTTCTCTGGTTAAGGGTTGGAATTTTTATGTTGAAGAGAGTGTGCTCAGACTATCATTTTTCCCCCAATTATCCCAAGTGAGCACTTCTTACTTTTAAGTTACAAAGACTGAAAGTCTTGCAGCACAAAGATTTTTATTAGAATTTTGTTTTCTAATGTTCTATTAGTTTTACTGGTTAGCTACACAGAGCACCGCTTGCTTTTGATTCTGAATCGCAACATTACAGGGCCAACATAAAAGATGCAATATTTTTAAACAGCATCTACTTTTGAGTATCAATAAAAGCATATAACATAAGCTGTGGGATTTCAATAAATTGTAATTGGCCAGGTCTCGATTTCTCTCCATCTCTTGTTCATGAACCCCTCACTACCAAAAATTTCTTACTCAAATAGATGTTCAAGTACACACTGTTCTCAGGCAGTCACATTGGCATTTACATTAGTAACAGAGCATGCAGCCTGCCTAAGGGTGCAAACAGCCATTCTTGTAGTTTGCTTTTAAACCACTCTTACTTTATACCTTACTGCAACCATGTGAAAGCAAAGCTCCTCCTCTTACTTACTGGAAGGTTTTCCTTTTTGACTAAAGTTAATTGTATCCTCTTCCCCCTTTCAGTCATCAAAGAAGGTGAGACCTTTAGATGTTGTACTTGAACTGGTTAATTAAAAAAAAAATAAATTCGCACACTTGCGATTTATAGAAGAATATTCATACAGAACTGAGTAAACCACAACTTACCTTTTGTCCCAAGACAGGCACTCTGCTCCAGTGATTCATATTATCAGTCCAGTACATGCTGGGACATTTCAGAGTAGCAGAGAGGCAGGCAGTGCCAAACGACTACTTAAGATGATTGAAAACAGAAGAGGTAACATTAAAAAGTTGAAATTCCTGATGTGTATTTGGCACTCTCTCTGCATACGCTAAACAAGGTATTTTTCCTTAGCTTTTTACCATTTTCGTTAGAATTGTATTTCCTACCCCGCCAGTTTAAAAATAAAAAGCAGAGGGTTTATTTTTCATATAAAGATGTTGACTTCTAAGCAACAAACCAATCCAATTGGATTAACCTCGCATGTATATATAAAGTTACCAATGAGGAATTAGTACAGGGTTCTGTTATTTTCTTTCTGGGGGAGTTGTGCATCAATTACTCTTTAATGCGTTCAGATATATGTAGTCATACTTAAATATTTGGAATACAAATATTAAATGTACAAGGAAATACACTTAATATTTCTGTTCAATATAACAGACCCACCCACGAAAACTGCTTTTAGAGTGAAGTATCTTTCAAGAAAGCTTTACCTTCTCAAAAAGGATTGTGGCAAATCATCCATCCAAATAAGGTAACAAATAATGTATATCCACTTGTTTACAGCAAACAATTTAAAAACAATGATCGCTTGCTTAAGGAAAAATATCACCCATGACTTGGAATTCCTTTTATATCACTTATGTGTCAATTATTAAAATCCAGTTACTAGATTGAAGCACTGCTCTAGCCAACAGGTTTTAACTGTAACAAACAGGTATCAGTTGTGATGCATGTGTTTGTGTGTCTCAAATGTTATTACATAAAAAGGATCAGAGGTGGACAGTACATTACTCTGTTGATCCAAAACATAAATGTGAAAGTGCTACTTCTAGTCCTAGTTGCATTTAAAAAAAACCAAAAAAAAAAACCCAAAAAAAACCCAACCCTAAAAAAACCAAACCCAAAACAAAACTAATAGCAGTTCCTCAGTGCATGAATATTTGAGTTTTTTTTCCTTGTGCAAGTACTGGTCATCTAAAAACCCAAACCTGTATTCTTCCTGGTGGGTGTAAATCAAATCTACTTTAAAAAGTTCACAATGGGCTCTTCATGAATGCAAGTTTCCCACAAAACAGCATGCTGTTAAAAGTGTGCAACATGAAGGGAATGCCATCATGCTAGCTGAATGAGATTGGCAAAATATAGTCCTCTGTAAGGTAAGGCAGGGATTTTAATACGTAACGAAAGTCAAAACAAGTCCTTCTGCAGCACAAACTGTTGCAGCTGTCTGTCCAAGCACCCTTCCATTTATGTTCTCAGCATCCTGCAGAGTCCTCAAATTATGCCATATATATGAAGGTGTTGATATCCGACTCATCTCTTCTGATATATTTGTGCTCTATAAGCCATTCAATTTGCTCTTTTATCATTTTCTTTTGTGGCAAGAACATGTTTTTCAATATTTCTACCAGTTCAGTCTGAAGCTGGGCATTAGTAATTTTCTTCCGCATTTTCATTATTTGGATGATAGCCTCCTGGTGGGGGACAAGAGGGAAAAAAAAAAAAATTTCTGATTTCATAAATACAACCAGGCATTAATCCTTCTGTTGGAAGTATGGCCAAGATGTTAAGTCAGGTGGTACAATTCACAATGTGCATGGCCTAGAATCTAATCTGACTGATAGAAGAGACCTGCAATTTGAAGGTAAGATGGGATTTTTGAGACTCCATTGTAGGTAATGATCTCTGACGCCCCAAAAAATTCAGGTTTTTTTTTAGAACTGTTAACTCCAAAGATTTAGCATGAGTACCTGACTGAAGGACAACCAACCACAAAGCAAGAAGCTGCAGTTTGTACATCGAAGGTGTACTCTTAAACTTTCCCTCTAAAGAGAAGGCCTCTCAAAAAGTCATACTGCTATTACTAAAGCGTGATCCCATCCCTGCGATTACTCTACTCTCTTCACACAGAGCAGTCAAAGAGATCTCAAGATCAACAATACTGTTTGATCGTATTGGTGGCTCAAGTCGGTCAACTTTACCATCTGCTGCCACCCACCACTACACAGTTATGCCTTCACCACTTGCTTAGTATCTGCTTTGTCCTCTTTAAAAACAATGACCTGGTACGTCAGAACAGGAGGCTGATAACTACAAGTGCACAAACACACGTGCAAAATCCTGTAATCACAACGGATCTAAGCCAAATAGCAAAAGTAAGTTCCAATGGGATTCAAAAGTATTCATTTCATACATCAACATCCAAATGTGGACAGCATGCAGTAGTGATAATACAACAAAAGAAATAGGGTAATTTTATATTCTTCTGGCGGTTTACTTGCCTGGGTTCGTAATATTCTTAGCTGGACTATTCCTTCATTTTCCTCTTCCCGCATTCTCTCTGTAGTAAGTTGCAATCGACCAATCAAATTTATCTTGCCCCTTTTCTGAACTTTAGCGTTTTTTCTGAAAAAGTTGTATTGTATGAAAATAAGCAAAAAATATGTTTTCAACTAAGGAATAACTGTTAAACTTAAATTACAGCAGCAAGGAGTACCATCACATATCAGTTATTTTATAGGCTATTAGCACTGCAGCAGTGAGATAGCTGGCTGACAAATCAAAACTCAATGCCAACGTCTCCGCACAATATACTAGCATTACAAAAAATCCATCAGCTGAAACTGACAGTGTCCAAAGTTGAAAAGTTACCAGCACTACTTTAAAGAATAAAATTTCAGAAAAATATATTTCAGTTCAATTATATAAAACTAGGGTTTAGAGGAAGTTTTTACAACAAAGTTCAGGAAATTGGACTAGTTCATTTTCCATCAAAATAAATATCTGTCTAGCATAAAAAAAGGACAAATAACAGCTATTGTAACAAAGAAAGCTGATGGCTTCAGTGGTCACCCACAAACTTTCTGTACAGCCTGTCTCTTCTGTCATGCCCTCTCACAACTTCCCAAAGCTCATGATCCTGATGACAGGAACAAACATCATGGCCCTGGGCAAGAAACGAAGCCCCAGGGAAGCAGATTCGTCACCTCCCTCTCTCTCCACAGATCCAAATGTCCAGCTGCTACTGAGAATGAGGCCCAGAATCTGAGGTTACTAGCAAGGAGCCAGTTCTAATCATAATCATTGATAACAGAGAGAGGCAAAACCCAAAGTAAAACGTGCTGATTGTAGTATATACCATTTAGATATTCTCTCTTTATACTATCTTATGCTCTGGAGGATTTCAAAGCACCAGTAAAAGAGCACTGCAATTCTCACTGAAATAGACACTCCTCTCTGATAAAAGCCACACCAAAAATCCCGGCTTTTGACAGCGTACCATATTATGAAGCAGTTTCACATCCTTTTTTAATTTATCACTCTGCTTTTGAAACTCTGTGTGTGCATAATAATCAATACAGCACTAGTGCTCAGCTTACATGCTGTTCTTCCTACATGAAACTTCATTGGCTCATTAGTAACAGGAAGATAGCAAAGCCTCCAATTTTGCACCTCATCCCTAGGTGTTTAAGAAATATAATTTCACAGAAATAGGAATCATAGAAACATTTGTCTGAAGGGGCCGCTGGAGGTCATCTAGTCCAACCACCTACTCGAAGCATGACTATTGCTAAAACTAAGCAAGGACAGGGCAGCAAAGCACATGTCTAGCTGAATCTTGAAAACTTTCAAGGATGAAGGTTAACTTAAAGTGAATTCCGTTAATTATAAAATAGTACATTGTTATTTTACTTTTCAAACATCATCTTACATTAAACTGAACTCCTGGTTCACCGAGAAGAGGGTTCCTTCTGTAAAGTCTTTGGGTGAATTGACTTGAGGTTCATACAATAAAACCTGACGTTTCAGCTTTGGAAATGCTACAAGAGACTACAGAGAAAAGGGGTGGGGGGGGAAGAATGAAAATAAAACACCAGATTTTCTCAATGAAAACAATTACTTTTTAAGAACATAGTTCACTGCTGTGCAGACTGTAGTGAGGGAACCATGTAGCCTTGTCTGAAGCTGCTAGAGGGCAACACGAAGACACTAATAAAACCAGAGAGGGGACACAGTTTACCAAATCTCCTTCTGAAATGGGTTAGAGTAAGTAAAATCATACAAAGAAGTAAAATGCATGAACTCACAGCTACAGAAGTGGTGTTAAGTCTGATTTACGTGATTTCTCTCTTTATTCTTGAGCTAATAATTAAAAATCTGATAAGTGCAAACACTGAAGTTATTTTTAAGCAACATGTAATTATCAGGTGCCACTGATTTCCTAGAATTAGACCAGTCCCACTCCAAAAACCACAATCTTAAGTGTGTGCTTTAGGCAGTGTATGGTCAAAAAGATATTGCTGTTTCCAAAAGCTTAAGTTAGATAACATGAGGTAGAGAGAATGTGTTAATGTAAAGGCTGTGTGTGCTCAACAGCAGTGCAAGGAGCCAGCATTACAACTGATTAATTAGCAAGAAAGGCGTTCACATTTCAGTTGCAAAGTGTTCTCTGACAGTACTTTAAAAATATTAATCCAGTATTTCAGAGTATAAAAATCAAGAAGAAATCTGTTTCAAGAGAAAGGGAAATACCCATAAAGTCCTCCTAAGTTCTGCATCAGGGAGTTCGGTTGCCAGTTTAAGATTTTCAAAGCTGATTTTCTCTCTGGGTCTTTGGTTCCACGCAAACAGCACAGCTAGCTGAAATGTTGTCACCTCCAAGTCATACTGGCCAACCTCGTTCTTAAATGTTATCTGTGAATAGAGTGACAATTTTACTTACAAGCCTTTCTGGATCACAAGCTTTCTTACTATTATGAATACACAGAAAGTACAGTCATTGAGATTGATACACCAAAAACTATACACTTACAATTCCATTGGACATGAGGTGGTGCCAGTGCAATTTTCTACCACTGTGATTCTTTTTATAAAATTCTTCGACTTCTGGGATGAGATCTTCTAATTCCGTGGGCAGCGAGACAAACACCTTTTCAGAACTTCGGGACCAGGCACCAGCATTTAAAATTTTAATATTCACAGAGTCAGCTGTAAGACAATATTGGATTATACGAATCTCCAGGTATAACAGATAGATAAACAATATGCCTTTTTTGTTTCTACTCGAAATACAATTATGGAGGACTGAATTTTCAGAAGGTAGCAGGGTGTCTACCTATTTAAACATTAAGGTACTCTATGCATCACTGGCTTTCTGCCAGCAACACTGATTGAAACCTCTGTTTTTTTGGCTTGCCTCTGCAGAGCTCCTTAAGCCCTGACGCAGCTTTATAGCTGATGCTTGTAAGCACTACTCAAGGGTTTTCAGCAACAACAGGTCTGGATGTTCCTCAGTCTCTCTCATCAGTGAAATTTAATCTCAGAAATGTGATTTGGGCTCTTCATAGCGTGCATCCAGCTCTCCTGTTGGCAGGTGAAGGAGAAGCACAGCATGAAGCACTCATGAAGAATGAGGGCATAAAAGAAGGGGGTAGTTCAGGCATTCACCTGATTGATACTAATTCAAGCCCCTGCCTGGAATTTAACTACAAGAGTAGGGAGTCTGTATCTACAAGATTGCTTATGATGAAAACCCACAATAACTTACAGAATGATAAAGCTCCAGTGTCAACTGTAAGAGAAAGTAGAGTCTACAGACACTTCCAATCTAGCGGTAACAATGCCCTGAAGGCTACGTTCAACCTGCAGCTGATATAATTTTTAACTCAAGATTCAACAGAATTATTTTTCACTAAGAGAAATGAAAAATAGCAAATAATTTGAAAACAATACCTGGTAAAGCAAGTTTATTATTTTTGTGCATTTCTTTGAAGGCCTGGTTCAAGTCTTCAGACACTTTGATATCCTGGAACATTCTAGCCAGCTTGTTTACATAGTCTGCTGGCATTCCTACTTCCTGTATAAACAGACACAACACTAAACCATGACACAGATAACTATGAACAAAAAGCTTTATTTTTAAAATAATAAACTCAAAAAAATGAAGAGCACAGGTATCATCACTTTACAATAACAGTTAATCCGCAATGCAATATAAAGGTTTTTTGCATGGATCATAAATAGTTATCCCTTAAGGGCATATGATGATTCTTTTAAAGAAATCCAGGTGCTGAAGAACACATGCATGCATTAAGGAATCAATGAGTTCTGAGATTTGAAGGATGTTTAAGGCATGCAAATAATATTCCAATCTACATAAAATTTCACAATTAGAACACATGTCAAATTATTTACATACCTAAACAACTAGTACACTGCATTTTGCTCATTTGCATATGGAATATATGAAGCCTTCAGATAATCATATGTGAAATATTTTACAATCTATCACTGCCACTATTAGGATCAACATTTCTCTTAGAAAAGAGCTAAACTGTTTTATTTGCACAAAGTATTGCAATAAAATTGAAGTATAAGATGTCCTGAGTGGCCTGCAATTTAAGATAGAACTCACCTAAGCAAGAAGGATATCTAAATTTAAGAGTGGGAATACATACCACAAGCAAGAGGCATAACCAAACAAAGAAAGATGTCAGGCTACTTACTCTGAGCCATTCCACCATATTCTCCTCAATTTCACTATCAGCTGATATATCTAATATCAGGCGTCTTGTTAAGTGAGCTTTGTGGTATCGCATGAAAACATCTTTATTCTGTACGTATTTAAGTACCAAAAGCTGTCAAAAAAGTAGATTTTAATATTTTTATTTGCATTGTCAATCAGACAAGTCTTTGAATGCTGATCTAATGCCACTCTAGACTATGAGGTAGAAAAAGGCTACTTTACATTGCCTTAAGAGCAACCATGTTAATACTATCACAGGCATCAGCTATGAATCTTTCATAATATTGCACCTTCAATTTCTTTGTCAACCATCAAGAATCTTCTCTTAAATCAGAAAAGACATTGACACCGGTATGTAAAAGTCTCCTGTATTATTTTCTAGACTAACATTAGTTACTGTAATACATTATAGTCTGATATAGGCATTAATTTGCATACTAATTTTGTGAACTGACACAGACATGAAACACTGCATGGTTTACAAGATTTAAACACACACACACTTGACATAATAAACTCTTTTCTCTATTATTACACCTTGCATAACTGTTTTTGAAGATCAAGGCCTCGACCCACATAAGGAAATAAAACAAACAAATTCATTCTTCAGAATAATCGAGAAGTAGAAAGCAAAAACATACCACTTCTTTAAGCTTTGCTTCAATTTCTTCAGAGGTTAGTTTTTTGCTTAGTGGTGTTTTTCTTAGCAACATGTCACAGTAATTAGCAAGAAGCTCAGGGCATTTGGATTCAGGCTGTGTTTTCAGTCCAACACTAAATAAAAGAAGAACAACGTATCTTCAAACCGTATAGAATCCTACTATTCTGGAGTAGTCACACAGTTAACAAGACAGACCACTCTTTCCTGATCCCCTTGGCAAGGATCCTGGTGGAGAATTCATACCCTTGTTAAACTAATAAAAAATTAGGGATAACTCACTTTTCTTCTTGAAAGAATAAATACTACCAAACATTTTCAGGCAGCTTCTACAGTTGATCATTCCAACTGCTTTTAATTTTAGAACTCTAACAATGAAAGATTACGTTCAAACTACAGTTTGAAACAACTAAATGTTGCATGGCAGTAAGTATTCCAGTAAGGAATTAACAACTGCTGCATGAAACATTTCACTCATCTTGTCAGTATGCTCTAATGAAAGTTTCAAGAACAGCCTCCTGCACTGCATTTCACAGACTGCAAAACCTGACACATCTGTCGCATAGTAACACATTAAAATTATTTTATAACAGGTATAAACAGCTTGGAATTAAAAGCAGATTAAAGTTGAACAAGAAGATGCTACAGTAGACAGACTGTGGTTCTCCAAAAGCATGCAAGCACAAGGTCGCGTTCCGAACCTGTGTCTAAACTGGTGAATAAAATAGTGCCAAGGACCAAACCCTATTTCTAGAGTCAGATGGCACCAAATTGATTGCTGGTCTCAAGGGCCCAAAACAAAGGCAGCGAGTAAGATAGCAGGTAACAAGCTGTGGGGATTCTCAGGAATCCAGTGTTCTTGCTCATTCTCTCACCTTCTCATCAACTAGTGCAGACAGTGCTAAAACTCTGTTCAGACAACTTGTCCTTTTTAATTCATGAAGCAGCTCGCAGGCTAGTCTCTTCTGCCCTCCTAAAGACCATTTGGAGTAAAAGCAGACCACTAGTCTTTTGGTTATTACAAGACAGAACCCTTACTTAATCAATGTGTTCCCAGGTATTTCTGAACAGGAGTCTTCAAGATCCTGACAGCAGTGAAAAATTGAACCAAATCCCATGTTCTCAGGCTGAATTTAATGGCACAAGTTAAGCAGGATGAAGTTTCATTTTACTTAAACCAGGCTGCATACGTAGACAACTTGAAAGAGCTTGGGAAGAAGAACACTGAACAGAAGACCATCGCCATCATGGTGGTTTCTAAGAAATCACTAGGCAGGTTTAGCTTTAGGAGTGAAACACAGTTTGAATGAGGTATTGATTGGGATGCTCCCAGGGGAAATGAAAACATTAGCAGAGACCTAGAAAACTCCTCTACCTTGCCTACATCTATACAAAGTATACAAAGCAGGGATCCAGTCTTTTGTGTAGGTGTTCCTCCAACAACATAAAACCAGCAAGGCTGTCCAGGCTTACCATTAGTCCAAAACCAAACAAACCAGAATGCTGAACAGATATTTATACCCATCCACCCCTAACTAGAAGTAATTGGAAAGGCAAGCTGGCAGCCCAGCTACATAAGCTTTGTTTCCATAGTAAATCAGACTACAAATTATATATAAACAATCCCAACCACCTAAATATATACAGATTCCTACTCAAGTAGCACATCACGTGTTAAATGTTAACGATCAATTAACTGACTGCTACCTTCTCTTGGCTGAGTTAGTAGAGTGGCTACTGTAAGCATGGTTTTTCTTCTTGAGTCACACAGGTCTGCTTAATCTACTGGAAATTGTTTAAACTAATCTGGTTAATCCTGCACTGAAACAAAAATGTAACACCCAGACAGGTCACACTCACAGCTGGCACAAGAGGAGGTGGTAAACAGCTTGTGGATGGTTACACCTTAATCAGCCACAGTTATTCCCATAAAGATTACTGCCTCAGTTTTCCCCAGGACTTTTACTGAAGTTGCGGCAGAGTTATACAACTCAGGTTTTTGGAATTAATAACGCAGGAAGGTATTATTAAATTCAGCTAACAAATTGACTCACTATTCTACTATAAAAGAATAGATCCCCAATTACTACAAATAAATTTGAGTTTAAACAAGCTGTTATTCACTGATCCACTGCCATGTGAAGAGTGTCCCACCAGAGGTTGATAAGCAATCTGAAATTCCATAATGCAAAGAACACAAAAAGATACTTTAAAAGAGAAGCTCAATCTTTAACAATTTAAAAACCTTGATTCATATAAATTCTATACGGCTTACCCCTTTTGCTTCAATGGCAATTCAAGTTTAAATATTGTAGCATCATTCACAACTGCTTTGTACGCCTGAAAAATTACAGATTATTAGTGCTTCACTCAATTTCTCTCTTTAACATATGAATCACAAAGGTTTATCTCTCTTTTTATATTACTGTAACATGAAATTAATCCAATTTTTTTTATTAGCCCAAAGTTTGCAGATTTGATTTTCAATATGAGAGTTCAAATCCTATGACTCAATCTCCCATTAACTGATGTTTTGCATTTTCCTCTTTTCCATTAACATACTACTTTCCTCTAAACAACAACTTAGGAAGGGATTGCATAGAGCAGGTTGCATATCTTCATGATACTACACCCAAATATGTAATACATTTAAACATAAGTATATTGCTGAATCAGACGTTAAGGTGCTTAACACAAAGATCATCTTCTGATGTGCTCTATAACATTAAAAAGCTGAACACAAATGCAACTTTATGCATGACTACAACACAAATTAAAAGCTAATCAGTTGGTAGTAAGTTTCATCAATATTTTAGTCTGCGTATTTACTAGAGTATGAGCAGCTTCTAGATTTAACAGTGAATGGGCACAAAGATTTCAGAGACGTCATAATATGAATTACAACAATTCTTAAACTGAAAACAACGGATCAACAGAAACACATACCTTATCTCTTGCAGTAAGAAATCTTGGATCATCTTGAAAAGCTTCTTTAACCAACTTACTAAATCGATTAAATAGCGTGAGCAATTGCTCTACGTATTTCTCAGAATCCTAAAGTTAAAGAGGCAAAAAATCAAATAAAAAACCAAGGCTCCACAGAATTCAGTGTGAGCTTTCATGTAATTCCCTAATCCGTAATAATGTAGTATCCTCAAGCCTGCATACTATGAATGAGCATTTTATCTTTATTCTCTACACTGAAGAGCTCTACAGCATGTAAGCCTCAACACAAGACTTTCAGGATAGTATTTCCAATATACAAACATATATACACACACACATATTAAAAAAAAAAAACTTTCAAATATTCTGTAATAAAAAAAAAAGTTTTCAAGGACCAATAAGAGGCACATCCTAATTGCTGCAGATACTCAGGCCTCCTAGACCCAGAGAAAAAGATGATAAAAAGCTGAAAAAGAACAGTGGGGGAAAAAAGTTTTAATTTCCACACTGAACAACCATTCTTAGATTGAAAGCAAATTTCAAATTTCACTAGGAAGTTAGAATTCTGAAAAAATTGATTATGCCTTTTTAATTAAGATTCTAACACAATCCTACCGTATAAATATCCCAGGCACTTAATTTCTAATCTTTTCTTTACTGCAAATTGGATTCACGTTTTAAAGCTACAACTGAAAACGTAAGGAATAAAAAATTATTCTAAAGACATTTAAAACTTTCAGTGGATCAAAATTTGATGTTTAAATATAAAATCTTCAAAATTATTTCCATTCACATGTATGTCCCACAACTAGGGAGTATTTAACTTCTGCAAGGTTGTTTTTTCGTTGTTATTTTATTAAAAAACAATACACTTACAGTAGTAATAGTTTCAGCAGCTGCTACCATATCTGCAAGTCCAGCACTAACAATATGTTCTTCCAAGTCTTTTAGCATAGGCTCTATGCCATTCGGAACTTTATCCATCAGTGAAAACATTAAATGCAACTCTGAAAGATACAAATACTGATAAAGCGCCACCAGTCAAAGACCTGTATAAAAAACAAATATACTGCATTTCTGCTAGGGATATCTCAATGGAATGCTGAATATGTAAAGAACAGATAATCCAGTTCATCACTTAAAAGGATAGATGTTTTGAATACTGTTCTAATTCTGGTCCCACAAGGAGATTCTTCTGAAGGCAAAAAGAGATATTTACTGCAACGTAATACTTGCTTATGTGTATAAAATCACAAGCTTGAATAAAACCCCCTAAAGTCAATGGCAATTTGGATTAAGTCCAGGTTCTCAGTACAACTGCCTTAAAATCCCTGGCAAAAATGGGATTCCAATTTCAGTTGGAAGCCTACAGGAGTTTATGCAGGAAGTTGTATGGATTCAAGATACTTTTTTTTTTTAAATTAAAGCCAAACAGAGCTGTCTTTGTGTATCTTCCAATATCATCTACAATGTTTTGTTTTAATTAAAAGCATGCCAAATTCTAAAGTAACCAAAGCTGACTAAGGTAAACAGTATTTTTTCCTTTCTGTCTTCCCAAAGAGTTTATTTAGTTTTTCTGAAAGTTACCACTTCAAAAACTTTAAGAACCGATATGTTTATTTGTCTACTTTTTGTGAAGGTATTTCAACACTGCTAAAAAAAAAAAAAAAAAGGGGGGGTACTGAAACATGAATAATCATCTCGACAAAGCTGTCCACAAAGGAACACCTGGATTAAGGCCACCAGATTGTTTTAAAGAGACCACAGAGGTTTGAACTAAACACAGCAAAGGACTCTGTTTAATGAAGTAGAACAAACTGATCATGGACTCTGATTCTTTTTTTGATAGAAAAAAAATTGATAGATGCACTTAGTTCCTCAATGCTAGATCTACTATGAAAGGGGACAAAAGCCAGAGGCCCTGTCTTTGTTTTCTTCTCTGCAATACGTCTGTCAGCAACACCAAGGTCCTGTCACCACTGAGGATGAAATATATGTTATCAACTTCTGTATCCTAACAACTGTTGCAGAACCAAATAGAAAAGCAATGCGCAGAGAAGAAAAAAGTCCTTTCAGAACATAACAATGCAAATTAAAGAATGGAAACTACGAACAACCTTCAACAAGAACTTGCAATGCTACTACAGACAACTCACAATGGGCTAAACGATGGGATTTCAGGAACCAGAAAAAAATGGAGTCAGAGGTATTCTCAGTGCAATTTAGATATACTGTAAGTGATGGAAGCACTGTTTTACATAGGGCAAGTCCAAAAAGCTCACTCAACTTTTACTGGATCTTTTCATTTTACTTTAAAACAGGGTGAGAGGGAGGAAGAGATGGCAGAAAAAAGGAAACAAAATTAAAGAGTTCTACAGCTGTTTCTGTAACCTAGTGATGGCATGAGTAATTCAAGAAAAAAAAATTACAGTGGTTTCTCCTAATAAACCTGGTAAAGGAAGACTTCAGGTGCATCCCTAAAACTGTAGGAACCCAAAAAAACCAGATTCTTCAAAGAGATTTCAAAGTAACCAAAACCAAAAGGAACATTTCACTGCAACTTCTCTCAAAACATGTTATGACACTGAAAGACAAAGAAATCCTTATTGTAGTTCTTGAGGCACTTAAACAAGTTCTGTTTTCATTTTATATTCACAAAAGCCAAGTTTACTTTTTATTTCTGTTATGAAGTATTTCAAGAATAAAATTTAGGCCTCCGATCCCCAATACAGTAAGCAAACAAAAACACATTAAGCCAATTCTGAAGAGCGTTTGCAAGTTATGACATCTTTGATAGTTTTTAGTTGGAAAACATTATGCCTTTCTTCCTTTGCACAGCATGTAAATATTAAGTACTTAATGTAATAGAGTATTTTACAGTAGTGCCCAGCTTATAGCCAAAAAACCCAGCCCTTTTTTGTCAGATACTGTTTAATAAAGATAACATAATGAAATTCTTTGGGGTGAATAATATCAGAAAGAGACATGCATAAGCGAAGTACAGCAGAGGATACTATCAGATGTATATATTACTATGTATAGCTCCAGTCTGAAAATAAATTTTTAATCATCTGCACCTGCATCCTTCATTAAAACATTTTAAACAGCATAGGTAAGTCTAGCAGGGGGGAGGGAAAAAAAAGATTTGAAAGAGATCTCGAGTTCTTATATATTAAATGGAAGTATTTTGCAACCAAGCAGTTATCACAGGACAGACGCAGCCACAAGGAAGGAGACTGTGTGAATACTTCAACAAGTTTCTAATGAAAGATGCTTTGGATGCTATAGATGGAACCCTTCTGAAGCTCTGCATTTAAATAAGCCTCCTGGATTCTCCCAAAGGCTGTAATATATACTCATAAGAAGTCTGGTGGCTTTCTAGATTTAGCTCTGGACTACTGCCAGAAATTATGCTGCTGAACTGCCAGTTCATCATGCAGATGAACAGATCAGTATGACATAGTTTCAAGGTCAAATATTTTCTGAAATGCCAGCTTTAGAAGTGAGTATTTTCTACACTGTTCTAAGTCATAAAACAGTTTTCACATTTGCATAGAAATGAAAACTTCATATAGACATTAGTAAATATTCCTTGGCTTCAGGATACTGAGACTTCAAAAAAAATAATTAACCTGTGATTTCAGCTTTTATTTTTTTCAAATTCCCTACTTGAATTATGACATTTTAATGACTTACCTACTTTGGTTTATCATACAGGACCAACACAAGGCTTCTGAATCACACTAACCTCTCAATTTATGTCAGCAGAATTAAAAAAAATTTTTGAAAACTTTAAAAAGGCACGCAGAGCTAACATTCGATACTCACGGTGACATACTGGCTATAAAACCAGATAAAAAACTTGCAGAGAATTTGTTCATTGGCCTATTGGTCCTGCACTAATAATCAGAATAAGAAAAATTTCTCCCTACTTTTCAGAAAAACAACTTTGTAAAGAGATGCTTCACTTTTTTCCAGGGGGAAGTGAGGGTGGAATGAAGGGGGAGTGTTTGTATCTGAACTATTCAAATAGAAAATAAGACACATGCAACCTTTACCAGAATTGGTCAACACAACGAAAATAAGTTGTAGGAAAAATAAAGAAAACAGAGCACAAAATATTCTTTTCTTTCAAGTAAGATGAGAGCTACCCAGTCATTCAAATTACGGTATTGTACATACAGATTTCGGAAGCAGTATTAAAAAATACTAACCAATGATGGTCATTTTGTGTGTGATAAAATTGCCCACATGCAGTAATATTTTATCTATGAAACACTGCCACCATCTATTAAGAACAGTAATTTGATATATCTACAAAGAAATCTATTTTTATGCAGTTGATGCTGAGTTCATCCTGCACTATTCTTGAAGCTTCACTTACTTTCTGTTTCATTTCGTTTGATCATGCCTTGGCATTCAGCTAAAATAGTCTCTTTAAAAGATGTCACCAGAGCATTGACGCAGCACTCCATTAGCTGAAATATATTAAACACAGAATTAGCTCATTTAGCCATCTGAACACCAAAGTCTGATCTGTCTCAAGTTTGCCATGACACAAAATCTAGCCTTTCTCAACAACTGTTGGTAATTAATTCATCCACTGATTCATAAAAGTTTGTGTAGTTTGAATAAAATCTGTACAGGAAACCATATTTCTTAAAAATGTGTAGGTTAGTAAACGTGGTAAACTCTCTTCCAAACCAGTAATGAGCTTAATGTTTCTGTCGCCTCTTTTCTCTCAAGGGAGCCATCACTTTTGGAACACCAACTACCCTACTTAGTTTCCAAGTATACATCTAAGAGCTAAGAATAGTTCTCATTCCAGCATACCCTATTTGGACCAGGCTGGTTGGCTTGAACAGGACAGTATGGCTAGATCTAGAACAGAAACTGCTTGTACGTGTCACGACCATCTCTCTTTTGTTATGGGTTTTGATACAGGTTACAATTTATAGCTGTGCAAAATGAGCAACTTACAACCTAACAAAAGACATAAAATACATTTTGATCCACTGCAGAAAATTCAGATTTAAAAGGCATTTATTTAAAATAATCTGTTTCCTGAAGTAATTTCAACACAGACAATTATGAACTATTCATTGGAGTTAAATCTTCCTCCAGAATCTGAACTGTGTAAAATACTGGTCAAGGGGGAGAAGGAAAAACCGAAAAAACCATCCTTTATATTAAATGGTCATATTTCAGCCTAAGAGGAAATCTAGAACAGTTTTAATGAAATTTCTATTGCTCATTTTAATTGCAATGAACAATAAGTCTTTCAGGTATTCTAAATGAGCACCGAGAAACCCTCCACCTACTAGATTGGCCAGCTTATTTTCAAACATCATTCTCATCATTAAGCATAGGAAAAAAAAAAAATCATACCTGACTAAAAATGGAAGAATAAAAATCAACTTGAGTAAAAACCTGCCCTTCAATCTGAACTTTTGATTTACATTTACTATTAAAACATCCATAGAAATTGTAAATTGCCAGACTGGAAAGTAATACAGATTTTTGCAAGAAAAAATATAATGGGATGATTAAAAACCATAAAATCAACAGTTTCATATCAACCTACTGCTACCAAATAACACACACAAAAATCAAACCTGCAATGTAGTAGTATTATATAAATATAAAATACATCAATTTTTCTACACATTATACTTACTGCTTCTACAGAGTTACATTCACGCCTTGTCTCTAAATATCGTAGTGCTCTTTTCTCTTCTTCTTTTAGTTTAGCATCTGCCTGTGCGAAAGTAGAACAGCAATCATTTTAAGTACTAACACTTTCAGAACAAAGTTACAACATAATTTTTACTTACATATTTCATATAATTCTGTACACCATTTTGTTGTAAATAAGAAGGAGCCTGTGTTCTATAAAATCTCTCTGTTGAATCCAAATAGGCCTTTTCAAAGTTATCCCGATATATCTGAAGCTTATCTTCAGGATTAGAACAAAGGTTAACTGCAAAAAGAAAGCCCAAACTTACTCTCAAGTCTTGGAAACTTATGTGGCTAATAATAAGCAAATCTCTCTCATTAAAGCGAGTCTTGTATTAAAAGGTTGCATTGAACAATTTGAAGTATCCTGTAAATGCACTCTGATCCCTAAAATTGTCCATCTTTGCTCCAAAAACAGTTAGATTAACTATAAGGAACTGGAAAGAACTGCGTACTCATCTCCAGCATTTTCGACATTCAAACATGGTAACCAGAAATACACGTACAACTGCAAAATTGGAAAGAAAAAAAAAAAAGAGAAAAAAAGAAAAAAAAAGCTCAGCATAATGCCTAATAAAGTGAAAACTTCTCCGCCTGACTGAGCAAACAGCTTTTCTTAGACACTGTTCTTCGAATTCCAATGTCTTCACTTTAGACATTTTTTTTTTGCATTGGGTTTTTTCTGTTTTACAAGAAAGGAGACAGTGAGCTTCCTGCTACTCAGCAGTGCTTTGCACTATTTGGAAAAAAGATTCCACCTTCCTCTCAACTGTTACAGAGAAATAAATAAAGTCCTTAAATGGAATATGCTTTAAAAAAAAATTAGAATTGGACATCTATAAAGCCATCTGAAAGAGTATTAGCCACAAGTTAAATTCAACAGGCTTGCAGAGCTTTGAAGAAGAGGCAGGCAATGGTGAAATGTCATAAGAAGTTTCAGACCCACCAATCTGTTTTGCAAAGAAGAAAAAGACTGGGAGTCTTAGATGCAGCATGTTCAGCATTTCTTCTTCAAACTGTCTGAACAATCAGAAACAGTATGGAAAGGAGCACAGACATAAGGTTATATCTGCAACCCTAAAAGGTCAAAAAGTAGTTTGCTCTTTGAAAACACTGATTTTGCAGTAACTGATAGGTAGCTAAATCACTTAGAAGTTAAAGATTTTAAACAGAACTTAATTGGTATCACATATCAACAACAACAACAAAATCAATATAAAATGCTGAGATAATAATTCCAACCCTACCACCGTAACTGTCAACTTTGTATGATGAAAATTCATTTATTAAAGTGAGGAGGCAACAGAGATTGGTCTGTGCAACACATACCATATGATTCTCGAACTCCAATAACAAGCTGAGAGTCGAAAGCTTCTCCTAGTCTTTCAGCATGAACTA
The DNA here is from genome assembly GCF_964195595.1 of Calonectris borealis. Taxonomy (NCBI): domain Eukaryota; kingdom Metazoa; phylum Chordata; class Aves; order Procellariiformes; family Procellariidae; genus Calonectris; species Calonectris borealis. Next base: position 202,645,704 of record NC_134312.1, read on the forward strand.
GCTTCATTGCACTATCCTGAAGTCTATTTTTTATATTTGAAAATATGGATTCATTCCACGTATCTAGCATGAGCTGTGCATCAGGAAGAAAAAAAAAATATCCTGTCAGAAAGGTACACGCAGACCTAAGTTTGTGCAAAATACAAGAGATCAGAAACAGAAATCAAGCAACTTATAATTTTCAGGTTATATACAGCAGTTCAACTACCTTAGAACTTGACCTTGCTCTGAACTTGTTATAGAAATAATATTCAGCTTACATTCTAAGCTTACTTTATGTAACTGGACAGCTAGGGGAAGCAGTATTTCATTCAGGTATTAATTCCATAATTCTGTATTATTTCTGCAGTTCTCAGTAATCAGTCAAGTAACTTTTCCATGTGTCAGGAGTTGCAATATCAGGGGGTACTTTTGAGCCAAACATCTAAATATAGTTCACTATTTGGCAGGCTCAGTCTTAAACAAAACCAAAAATTCAATTAACACCACAGTTATGTAAAGAAAAAAACCTGATGGTGTTGGATTTATCTAACATGAAAGTTCAATATGCAAGTAATGCATATGTAATTTATAAAAACTCCAAACCTCATCTAAGAACTGCAAAGTTTTAAAATTAGTTATGGAGGTTCCTAACAAAATCCTCATCACTCAAAGGGTCCCTTCATATTCCATTGTGTGATTTTTATCTTTTTTTTTGCTGATTGCTACTGGCACTGCTGCAAATGTGTTGCATTAGACCTCATTAACAGACCCTATGTGCTGCAGCTGAACAACATGAAAAGCTTACTGGCAGGCCAGGCCATACTTATGTCCACCTAAGTTCCACCAGCTGTTCAGTAGTAAATACTCAAAGCGTGCTACATGTTTGTTAAAGATTTTAATTTGTTTTAGAATTCAAGTTACCATGGTCATTTTTTTTTGCCCTTAGACAGTAGATCTGGTTCTTTCTATAGGCCACTGAATACCTAATGAGATTATGCCAAAGCTTAAAAGATAATTTTTATTTTTTCTCTCCAACTCATGCCATTTCGTTGCTTTAGAAGAAAGCTCAAACTTGCAATATCTTCAAACTTGGTAGTAACTGCTATGAATGTAATTTAAGCATGCCAACTGCCAGTCTGCACTGGAGTGGAAAGCAGGTTGGAATCGTAAAATTTACCAATTGAAACTTTACCTCATGATTGTGAATAAGCTTACTAAAAATGAGCTTAGGACGACTTGACACAGTTGTATGGCAAAGTTAATAGTAAAGATAGATGGTCTTATTCCATTCTTGCTTTTAGATTTTAACACAGCAAGCACCTAATGAAAGTCAGATATGCTTTCAGGAGAGTTAAGTTTACCATCCTTTATTCTTAATTTCTCCATAACTGTCTCTCAATTTCAGCTAAATTTCTATTTCTGACACTGAAGTCATATGTGTTAGAAGGGAACTATTGTTCAAAACATTGGAACATTCCAAAGCAAAGCTTTATTTGATTATGCTTCCTCAATTACTTTTTTCATTATTTTAACATTACTGATATGCACATTATGGTTGCACTGTACAATTACAGAATTGGTTTACAAGAGGTGAAACGAGTGAAAAATGGAGAAGAAAACAGTGAGATAATGTCAAACAACCTGGCAGGCACATTAACAGCTTTATCACGGTCAAACTGCTTTTAGACATTATGGATAAGGAAGTTTTATGGAGATATTTGAAGGAAAACACACGTATCATTTTGGGTGACTATATGAAGAACTTCTCAAGCATGGGAAAAGTTTTCACAAGGCGGTTTTTAGAAAACTACAGAGATTGATACCAGAAACAGGAAATGACCTTCAGCAGTGAATATGAAATAGTAAGATAGATTGGGGACCCTGGGCTTTGATGTCCCAATCATGAGATGGTCCTAACTGGACTGCATGAGAGATATGACACATCTCCATCAGCTTCAGTCCTGCACAAAATCTGAATTGTTAGACACCAGTTCTTTCTCCCAGTTTCTCCTCACTAGTTTCTGCACTCCACCTTGTTTCTTCTTTCATTTCTTAGTTCTCCTGCCTTCTACATACAGCAGAGTTAAGAGTTCAAGTTTGCCAGATCATGGAGAGCCTAATAAGATCACATGCTTTCTCCAACAAACAATGAGAACAAAAAAGGTAACTTGAGGTGGTGATCCCTCTCTTCACTGCTGTTCTCTCTTCCTTGCTTCAAGAGGTATAGAGGATCAGATGTCAAAATAGGAGGGTGAAGAAAAAAAACTTTGCCCAAAGTAATGCATTCGACCTATTTTGTTCTTCCCATCCTGGAGATGGGGAGACAGTTAAAATGGTCTTCAGTACCAAATGAAAGACTGCTAAAGAAATTTCATTTCCCTATAGATACTTTCTGCAATGAAAAGGGATAAAATGACATTAAACTACAGGACTTAACACTTTACAACCGATATGCTCTGTTATTCTTACAATAAAAGACTAAAGCAATTTCAAGGACCATTATTCATGGGACTCAGAACACTGAGCACTCCATACTCAAAACTTTAGACTTTCTCTAGGTGTTTGATATGAAATAGTAAAAAGATCATATTCACAAGATTCTACATGTCCAATCTTTTCATTGATATGACTGACAGTTTGGAGGAAAAAGGGGAAATTAGGAGATCAATAGCCATATTTAACTTCAGATGACAGTATTTAATTGGTCATTTGTAAAATGCAGAGATGTGCCCCAGTTAAGATCTTGGCCTAGGGAAATAAACTAGGAGTAGAAAAACTATTCACTTATATATACAAGTACACTTGCTACTCACAAGTACAGAAACAGTAGGCGAATTTACAACTGCCTCCTACCCCAGGATTCAAGTCATAATTTAAAAAAAAAAAAAAAAAACAACCCAACAAAAAACACCCCCAAACAAACCCAAAGCCTGACAAAGAAGTGCTTTAATCACTTGAACAAAACTGTTAATAGCCAAAGCAAAACTGGAGAAACAGAGTGAAATTATTGTGGAGAGAAAAAAAAAAGTTGCAGGGTTGTTCTGACCCTCACACTGAAGCCAAGTGATGCGTCGTATTACATGATTGGTGCAATTTTATCTTCAGCTACAGAATCCCACCCATACTATTACTGTAGGTAGAACAGTGTGCAACAGAACTCTTAGTACCTATCACTTACCTTTCGAACAATACTGTCTTCTACATTAGACTTCTTGTTGCTGCCCTGCTTGCCCATTAAAGTAATCTCTAATTGACAAAATGGCTTGGGCAAAATATCACACTGTGTGAAGAACTTGCGCCACTCCACTATATATGCTTTTAGTAAAGCTGTATCATCTTGATGACTCAGCACTCTCTGGAGGAGGGAGGGAGAAGAGGAAGTCATTTATAAAAAGTTTCTGCACAAAATATGGATTGACTTTGCTTATACTGAAAATAACTCCCCATATAAAATTCAAATATATAGATATATCAGAATAAGAAAGTCTACATATTTAAGTGCCATTTAGTTTAGGGCAGTAGTTATCAACCCATGGCATATGGACCATTTCTAAAGGGTAAAGAAATAGCAAACAAAAGTAATAGCAAACAAGTAGTCAGTACGTTTAAATTTTCCAAATGAACCATTTTTTTTTCTTTTAAGCCATGTGCAAGTCAAAAAGATTAAAACCTTTGGTCCAAAGGCATGTACTGGTACAACCATATCTAAAAAAAAAGGACTATGTAAGGACTATGTTATATTCTATACAGTGAAAAGTTTAATTCAGTGGCATCTACTAACCTTCCATTAGATCCAGACAGCTAGTTAACATGTATATTTTATTAATGCCTGGAAACTACAACTATACTGTACAATGGCTATCATAGTGCCTAAGAAGGTGCTCCTCAAAGAACAGCCAACACAGACCATATCGAAGGCCTCAGTTCAGCATAGCATTTATGCATATAAGCAAACAAGCTGATAGAACTTAAAAATCAGCCTTTATATGCCTGGTTATACAAAGGCCTATATAAGAAACTATTTTCCTTTAAGCGGTGTAGACCTCTTCACTAAAAAAAGATTTTAGAGACTTTCATTTTCTCCTTTCCAAACCTTTGTTGTGGGATTTCAGAATTTTTTTTTTAATCTCACAACCACCCCCTCTTTTAAACGTCTTATTACAGAAAACATCTTTTTGTGTAAACACAAAAATTTCCTTTGAATCTATTGGTGATTTCAATGTTTGGGGGGAAGCCCATAGAACTGGACAGCTAAGCTTGCTGAGTCGATAGCACGGATATTTCTAGTATGCCATACATATGGCTTATTTTAAAGCCATCCATGAACATGTCAGCATAGCACTGAAGCTAGACAAACCATTTTTTTTCAGACAGTAATTTCGTATAGAAAATTTTGCCTCAAGAAGTTTTCAAGTGGAAGAAGATTCCATAAGTACTGTTGGATAAACAAAAATAATGCTGTGTTTTGTTCTGTTTTTTTTTTTTAACATAACACAAAAATCATTGCCCAATCCTGTTTCAAGGACTGTGAGAAAACAATGAGCAAATGCTCAAGGCTAAGTCTTCTTTTTGTCAATAGAAGTTCACAGGGTAATTATGATCTCCAGAACATCACAGAATCTCAAACATAAAAGCAATCCATTTAGATCCAATGAAAGTCAGAACTATTTGGTTATTTTCCTAACGATATGAATAGAAGTTATGAAACGTTAAAAACTTACTGCTTGTGCCTGTTTAATAAAATCAAGGATGTCTTCCTTCAGAGCCTGATGGATTTTTGCTGGACCTTTATCATCCCACAAGCAAACTGCATGTACATCTCTAGAAAACAATTTATTCATCTTTTAGAAACAGCTACTCAAAGTTTAATTCTGTAATGTATGAGGTTTAAACAGTCATAATTTAAGTACATTTAAGAAATTAATACACTTTTTATCCATCGTTGTCAAACAATACACAGCTAGATGCCAGTGACACATGCAAGAAAACATGTTTGGAGAAGAGAACGAAGCTGTAAGAAAGTCTTGGAAGGAAGTAACAGCAACCTATCTAGGAAAAGGCTATAGTCAAGAAGGAGATGCAGAAGCCCATTCTGTTTTCAGTATCTATTCAATAATCCTTATTGCATAAGGACAATTTTTAAAGCTTTTCTTTGACAAAGACAGAAATCACTTGCCAGTAGAAGCATTACTACTCAGACCATATTATTCTAAAATACTTTCATTAATATGCAGCCTTCACTCACAGTTTCAGAATCCAAGCACTACAACAGAAACAGACCTTCCTTGTGAGAAATGTGAGCTTAGGGGCATCAGGTAATTTAAAAGACATTTTAATTAGTTTAATAAGATCACTTAAATGTTTCATGACAGTGGTAGCATTTTAAATTGAAACCCCACTGCAGAAAAGCTACCAAACAGCATCGCAAAGCAAAATTGTATTAAGGAGTTTTAATCATCATTTAAATGAATTCCTGTTTTTCCTAGCAGACCAGCAAGTGTAACTTAATTCCTATTTTCCGTCCATACTAAAGACTAAATAAAACAAGTTACACTCCTAACCATACATCATATATAATATGGCCTAGCAAGCCTTTTTTTGACTCATTACCTTCTTCTGGTTCTTCTTCCTCCTTTCAATAATAAGGCCACATCTTTGCAGGAAAGCAACTATATAATCTAAATGTATGACTTTGTTCCTATTAAATCAATACAGTTATTTCAATACAAAAGCTTCTTTTTTAGTTTAACTGAAAAAGCAAACCTTAAAAGGTAAAAAGTTCCTTTGACACAGATCAAAGGTGCTGGCCCAGGACTTACAGAGGTCTACCTAACTTGTGAGACTTACACAACTTTCACATGCAGAAAAGGTGTTACTGTATTTAAAATGCCACTGTTTCCTGACAGCAGTGAAAAAAGCAATACTGGATAATTATACCCAGAGGGCAGGCAGAAGACACCTACAGATTTTAAATTTTTATTAAAAAGCTTAACAAAGAGCACTGTCCAAAAATAGGCACCTAGGAGAGTGGGTTCCTTTCCCTCAATATCCTCACAATTTAGCCATAAAGTTACTTAAGTTCTATTCAATAATTCAGCTACAAGAAAAATAATAAATGGAAAAATTCAATACCAATGCAGATTTATTGAACTAATTATTAAAAATGAAAGCAATGACTCAGAACTGAATTTGTACCTTAACTACACCATGTTTCTGGCAACTACTACAGCCGTGACATCATAAGATATTAAAACTCATTACATGATAAACTACCTTTCCTTTCGGTTGGCAGAAAAGTGTGACAGGTAAGATGGGTGTAAAAAGAATCATTGCACTGTCCTTATCGAAGAGAGCAATAAAGATACAGACTGCAACAACACTGTGTTTAAATAAAAAACACTTTTGCGACAGATTTTAAAAAGCAGAAGGAGACGCTGCAGATTTAAGCTACAATTTGAGGGAAAATAACTATGTTGAGACAAAGATTATTTTAGATATACTTTCAATATATATGTTGTAACTCACTTCCATATTACATTGGCAAAGGTCACACGATACGTTTTAGGAAAAAAAAAAAAAAATCACCTAACAGGAAGCAACTTCCGGCTTTTTGGAAGAAGGAAAATGGCTGGGTTTTTAGAAAGTACAATAATGCAAACACTGTCTGAAAAATAGTATATATATTATTCGTAGGGTATAAAACTATTCAAATTATACCAGTTAAACTGCATTACCCTGTTACTTCAGTAGCATTCTTAAGTTATTTTAGAAGAAAGCCATTCAAATCAGAATAATGTAACATTCAGCAAACTGCCTTTCAATGAACTTACTGCCAAACCAGTAAACAACATTTTCTCCCCAATTCTAACAAAAGCTTTGTGCAGGTACAAAACTTGTCTATAATGATCAGCTGAAGTCAAAAGCTCTGCTGTTCTTTCTCCATCCTATTTGCAAAGATCTGAATCTCAGCAAAACTCTACTTTTGCACATTTACAGCGATGTAGGCACACTCACCACTTAAAACTTCAACTAGTACTTTTGTTCTGTGTGTTCTCACATAGTCATTGTCATATCAGAAGTAGTACCATAACGGTATTCCCATTATGCAGAAGGATGTAAGATACTAAAAAATTACTTACGAAAACAGATCAAACCATTGCTGTTTTGTGACAGACTCCTGACGAAGAAGTTTCAGAACGATAGGGCGCATGAAATCCCATTTGTCTTCAAACTGAAGTGAACCTTTATTCTAAAATGAACAAAAAAATTATTGTCAATAAAACAGTTTCTTATTTAAAGTTATCTTTAAGGATTGCAGTTTCTGCGGTTAACGTAAAAATATCTTCTTCTCAGAGTTGTCTCATAAGCTAGCATTTGAGCTACAACACCATAGCTGAACAACACTTTTCACAGTAAGTATTATTTTAAAAAGTGACAGAGCTATTACTTGTTTCTTAGAGAAGCAGATTGACAACTTCTTCCTTTATTCACTACATTAGTTACAATGCAACAAGTTCTAGCAAGTGTTCTTCACCTGTTAATGGAGTTATACATGGACAACACGAATGATGCTCGGTCAGCTTCACCACCCCAGCCAAGATACATGCAATGAAAGTCACGAGGCAGAGTTGCAAACCCATCTTGAATAAATTACCATTACCAAAATGGCAGCCAGGAATCAGGAATAGTACCTGTGGATGCTGCCACATACCTTTTTTTTTTCCCCACTGTGCATTTGGCATCAGCAACAAAGAGGGAGGAAGGAAGCAGAGTAATGTATCACAGACTCCCTTCCTGTGGGTTAACTGACCATAGGCAGTTTGACGGCCGAGACTACAGTTGGTGCAGATAAAAATGATTTACATCGTGCTGAAAAATCTAATCCAAGGTGAATTTTTTCAAACTTATGATACAAATTAAGAGGAAAACTAAAGAAATTAAGTGCTCCCATATCATTCTGATTATTCTGAAAAATCTCACTATAGGATACAGGCTGACTTCCATTATTAAAAAAAAAAAAAAAAAAAGAGAGAAAAATAACTGTTCTATTGCATATGTTGTAATCCTATTTGCTTACAGCTCCACATTTTAAAAAGGAAAACCCACAATTAAAAAAAATGTTGATTGAGAGTTCTGTGGAAGAAAGATTACTGGTTATCTGCAGTGTTATGTTCCAATGCACTGGCACTGTTTACTTTTGAACAGATCATTGTTTCGGCTAGTAATACTACATTTGATGCAATTCACTTCAAATACAGCAAATTGAAATTCTGACAGGTGCACTGTTCTGCCACTAACATCTCTACAGATAAACAAGCACAAGCAGCATGCCATGTTCTCTCAACCATCTCCTCTGATTAATTTCTACATGGAAATTTACAGTTAAATCTGTTATTTAATATTCAGAATAAGCACAGTTTGGAAACTGTATCCCCTGCTGCTCTTAAGTGCAAAGATGTCTCATCTTCAAGTTATAAAGATGCAACAGGCATCACAGTAACTATTTTTACAGCAACAGCACCTGGAGGCCTCACAGCATTATCAAACCACTGTGGTAGGTACTGAATATGGGTTTCACGGAAGCAGACCCTGTTTGATACAGTTTAGAATTCTTTCAACATAAAAAAGAAAAAATAGAAAAAGAAATTGTTTTCCAATTCAGACAGCCAGTTTTGCCTGTTCTCTTCCACTGTAAAGAAAAAAATAAATAAAAAAAAATTTGAATGCATCATCTTTGAAAATCATCAACTACATGCTTCCCCCACATAGAGCTAGCTTTACAATTACTCCCTAAACTTTGATGAGTTGCTCTAATCTTTCCTATTCCTGTGAAAAAGATTAGTTTCTACTTGCAGATATTTCTGTTCCCAGTCCCTCTTTGCAGGATAATGAACTTGAAAGACCAGCTGCTGAACAGTTAGAAGTTCCAGAAAAGGCATTATAAAGTAAGTAAAACCAACTTCCTTAAAAATTTTCCTTTGGGGTGAAACTTCAGAGTATATCCCATAAGTTTTCTGGAAAAGGTAAAAAGCCTATTCTGCAATTCTGGAGAAGTGCAATTCAGCCCTTTGCTGAAAACAGTTGAAGATAAAAAACCAAATGCTCTAACTTTGTGAATAAGATTAGTTTCCCTGTAAAACAGGGTGAGGGAGAAATTGCAAACACTGGTGTTTATATGATTTAGGTTGTGATTACCTAATTTGTGCTAATGTAAAACTCCATTTCAGTTGTAAAAACTGCATATCCACTTGTAACGAACATGTACTGACTTAAAAAGAATTCCCCAAATAAAGCTTGACAGAAAATGCCATTAGGGAAGTTTAGAACTTTGTTTCCTATATATAGGAGTAAAACTTTTTTTTTTTTAACCCCCACACTTCCTCATTTATTCCTTAATTAAGCAGAAGAGGAAATAAAATTAATGGATTAAAAATTCCACTCAATTAAACTATTCTTTAATTTCAATAAACAATTCAACATCTTCTAGATAGATTCAGATTTCCATGACCATTAATCTTATGCTCTTGCACTGAAATTACAAGAAGAAAGGGTGCATAATACCACTTACTGTGTCTCATTCACATTCATTAATTCTACGCCTACTAATGCATGAGAAAATCAAATTTTATAGTAGAAGAGGAGGTCAAACAGTGGTAATTCTTAGTTGTTACCAAAGTCACACATACACCAGTGACCCAGACAACACGAGGAACCCATTTCCCACTTTGTTGAGCCACCCACAAACCTATGCAATTTCTGAGCAGTATTTCCTGGGTAACTTTTCTTTCTGATCTTGTTGCCTCAAACCACAGATCCCAAGGAAAGGTAAGTAGGAGGGAAAGTCACACCTTTGATGAAATAAAATTACTCCACTTACCAAATCTTCCCAGAAAACATGGATTATGATTGATAGCCATACCCTAAGTGACCATTCTAGGAGTTTAAAATTTAATGCTTTGAAAAATAACTCCACTTATGAAATATTTTACATTTTGAAAGTCACTTCACTACAGTTGTCCACAGAGATTTAAAGTTCCATTTTAACACTAAACTTTACTTGAAATATATACTACTTCACACACTATACTGAAATATATACTACAACTTTACTCTTCAAACTTACTTTTTCCTGTTCTTCACTTCTATGCATAAGCACATAAACGCAATAATTTAGCAGGTAAAAAGCCTCCCAGACTATGTTGGTGGATATTATGTAAAATTAGTACAATGATGCAAGTGGAATTGTTCCACTAACCAGTTTTCCTGATTTTGGGTATTATCACATACACGAAATTCCTCTCCTTAACAGTAAGCAAGTGTAAGAAAAGAACAGCAGAAGCAGGCACAGAATATGGTATAAGAGCCTAAATAAACATGGAATATAACAAGGCAAGGCAATATAACAAGACCTCCACGCTACTGTCCCTCTGAACCTTGAAACGTCTATTTAGACATTCAGCTCTCCTTACTGTGTACTCTATATATTTACTCTACAAATTCAGCCCTGATCTCTGACAGATGCTTTAAACAGTTCTGTAAAAAAACAACATCCTCTATATCTTATTGTACATCTTATCTACATATGAGTAACATCTTCATCTTTACTACTTCACCCTTTTCAGACACTATATATATTAAGGCTAGTTCACAGAGGGATGAAGCACAAAATATGAGGTCCTAGACTGAAATAAGCTTGAAAATTCACTGTCTGATTAATCTCTGCTACCAGCAGCTCTAAAAAATCAGTGTAATGATTATAGCAAAGTTACTACACAAAGCAGAAAAGTAGCCGCAGGAAAAGCTTTGCTATGTAACTAACTAGTGTGCAACATTCCCTAACTTCTTAAGGATATCCTAATTGGAAATAGCCAGGAAGAAACAGACAAACTTAAAATACAGATCTGGAAATATGTACTTTGAGTCGAAGAATTCAAAAACTTCAGATATATTTCCAGTTGTCAGTGACAGAGACGCGAGATCAAAAAAAAGTTGAAACCAATGCAAAGAAAAATAACGGTTCTCATTTTACCTACATCTACGGAAAATCTGCTGCTTTCTTTGCTTCTTCCTTCCTAACACCAGACTCAAGTTGCAATTCATCGTGCAAGGACGGACTCTTGCATTTGCTGGCAGCTCCAGTAAAGCTCTACAGAAGTGTCAAGATCTGCTAGCATGGATACAGCTAGAGGTTTTCTTTGTGCTGCAATAAGCTGAGGTGCTTTCTGTTCCAGAAACTGCAGAAAAACTCATGTATCTTCATTTCATGTGAGTGAATTGGTTTAGACTACCTTGTCACTGCAAAGTGAACAGGTTACAAGTCCAACACACCCCTGAAACAAAGCACCACTTTAAAAGTGCCAGAGTCACATGTACGTTGAGAGAAAAAACTCTAGGAGACTCAGCTAGTAATGTCTCAGTCACCTACAGGAAAGCCATGGCCTCAACGTGGCAGAGCAGTCTGCTACAAGTAGGGTACACACTAGCTTACCACATAACGGCTGTCTGTCACTAAGTACTTCGATATTTTCATCACATTACAATTTGTTGTATCTCACCAGGATTCCATATACAATTGGTCCATGTACAATTCTAATTTCGCATTTAAAGAAGGCTGAGAATATGCTTCTCACTAAAAAATTAATTTGCAATTAGGAAAACTATGCACTAGTGGAGTTTAAACGATGCCCTTTAAAATTATGACAGTCAGTCAGATTTGGATTCAGCTAGTATCTGTTACTAGAATAAGAAAAGAATATTTCACTTCATTTTCTCAACTATGTAGAAATTCGAACGAGGACGGGGAAAAAACAGAGAAAACTCTTAGTTCCTGTTTATCCTAGCAAAACCAAGACCTGCCTAAACCCAACTTAGTTTTGATTATGCAGGCTTACTTGGAAAAGATATGGAAAAACCTTACAGATTTTAACACCTCTCCTTTCTTAACCAGGGATTTTTACTGTGCCGAGACATTGCTTTTGTTTCCCTAAACATTAAAGCAGAAGTACGTTTCACAGCCTCAAACACACTGCCAACCAACACTAACCTGGAATCAACGGTTTGCTTCTCTGAGAGCACTCTGATGAGCAAAATTGGGGAACAAAAGACCTTATCTAGTTCCAATTCTTGCATTGGTTTATTGTGTCATTATAAACCAAAGTCAAATCACTGAATAATCTTTGCTTTTATAATGCAGGATTCATACTTTATTGTCTTTAGAAAACTCACTAATTAGTAAGTTATAGTGCTTAAAAACACTCCAAGTCACCAGAAAAGCCTATTTTAGAATAGGTATCTCTGTAGCATTTTTCCTAAAACACACTGTGCATATGTATCTTGTTGTCAATATAAAATATTAACGATTCAAAGGGCAGTTGCAAAAACATCACTAGCCAACACAAAGGCTTCAGTTCAGCAAGAGTCATCTCGCAGAATCAAGGCCTTTGACTCTATTTTCACTTACTGTACACCTATTATTCTTTCAAAACCGCTAAAGTGGAATGCTGACAAATCTCATAGGCCTATGTTTCTTCTATCTACTATGGGCTTTACAACCACATTTCTCATCAAAGCATGCACTGGTCTTTCCAGAGATCCTTAAACATACAGCAGAGATGGACTAAAACATTAACAAGTAGATAAATTGTCTGAGCCCTGGTCTAAAACCACGCTCTTCCACAAAAAGACATTACTTTTTCACCAGTGTACTTGGATTCTTCGATTTTAGATTTTTATTTAAGTCTCATCTGCTTAAAAATCTAACTACCCACTTAGGCATAAAAAATATAGAGAAATGAATTAAAATTCATTTCAATTACATTTCAATTTCAAGAAAGATTTCAAAAAGAAAAATTATCTTTTTAATACTAAAACCTTTTTTTGGATACCAGGAAGAAACAAGTCTATCAATTATTTCTCATTTCTACACACTGAGTGTCTCAGAGTAGTACAACCAGCAGTTTTGGGCCAAATCTATACATGCAAAATAGGTCAGATTGCTAAAATGTAAGCAGCACTTCTTCAGAACCACGTTTAACTACAATACATAATTAATTAACTATTAACTACAATACATAGTGCTGAACACATGTATACTTCTGTATTTATATATATTTTAAATTTCTAACTGATAAAGTTGAGCAGACAGCCTTCCCCAGGCCTTTCAACCTAACTACACTGATGTTCTAGAAACACACACTGGAGGCATTAGTAACAGTTGTTTAAAGTAGGCCCGTCTTCCGTGTGCTGGCACGGCCTCAAAGGCCACATACAGTCTTCTCCACACACATGCCGCAAATATCAGGACAGACAGTCCTGAGCTCAAATACTGGACTGTCACACTGAAAACTTCTGTTCAAATCTGCAGCAGCTTGGGGCGACTGACATCTGTCATCAAACACCGGGAAAGTGCTTGAAAACATCTGACTACAAAAGCAAAGCTGCTTAACGTAGGCGAAAGGCCTCCAGGAGTTTTTCTTTGCAGAAAAACTGTAGTCAACAAAAAAGCTGGAATACGGTGGCAACCCAAATAACGACACCTGCCCACCGCAAAGAGATTTTTCAACTCTTTGTTTAACTTGAAACTCATTTTCCGCACACCTAGGTCCTCTTAAATAAACAAAGGGACGACACCGTGCCCTGTCTAACAGCACGACGCAACGCTGTTTCCCAACGACGCGTGTTTGGGAAAGGAGAGCCCGGGGGGAGGGGGGTGCTGGCACCCAAGAGGCCACCGGCCGGGCCGGGCCGAGGCCAGCGGTCCCGCGCCCAGCGCGGCGCCAAGGCCGTTCACCTGAGGGAGGGCCGCCGGCCCCCCCGCGCCCGGGGAACGGCAATTTCGGGGAGCGGCGCCCGCGGCCTGCCCCCGCCGGCCGCCCGGCCCGGCCGCCTCAGCCACCCGCAGGGCCCAGCCGGCGGCGGGGCAGTCCCGGCCGCCCGGCCCCCGCCGCCTCTCTCCTCACGCTGGGCCTGGCCAGGCCCCGCTCTCACCTTTAAGAGATTAGACGTCGCCATGATCCCCCCCGCGGGGCCTCCACGGCCGGCGGCTCCTCTCCCCGAGCTCGGCTCGGCTCCCCCCGGCCGCTGCCGCTTTACATGGCCCCTGGCCGCCCGCCCGCCCGGCCGGACCCGCGGCGGCGGCAGTAGCAGCGGCCGCAGCGCTGGGCTCCCCTGCCCGGGGGCGAGGCCGGCGCCAGGCTCGGGGCGCTCCGCAGCGCGACCGGCTGGGTCCTCGGCACGCAGCCGCCCCTCAGAGCCTCATGGCGGCGTCCGCGCAGGAGGCGCTCGGCAGCAGCCCCGGCTCCATGGAAGGGGCCGGCCCACATGATGCGGCTCTGAGGAGCCGGCCCCGCCGCCAAGCGCGGGCGCTCGGGCTGCCGGCTCCGCCAGCAGCGCCCCCTGGCGGCCCGCCGCCGCCGCTGCGCCGCGCTCGGGGAGCCTCGCCCCGTCCCGCCCCGCGCTCCCGCTCGTTGCCGAGCTCGCCCCTGCCGTGGCCCGGCCGCCCCGTCGCGGCGAGGCCTTTGCCTTCACAGCTCCGCGGGGCTGGGCCCTGGCGGAAAGCCCCTTCGACAGGGGCGGCCGCCGGGCAGCCAGCGGGCGGCGGCTGTGCGCGGCTGCTCTCCTTGGCTGCCCCGCGGCCACCCCCGCCTCAGACACCCCCCGCCCAAACCCCCTCCCTCTCCCTCCCAATGCCCCTGACACACCCCCATGAAGCTGAGCCACCTAAACAGAGGAGCAAATTCAGCGTGGCTGAATAACGTGGTTTGTAAGCAGAGACATAAATCTATTTCTTACTTGACGGAGGTTGGCGAGCGTGGGCCTCCATCCCGGCTCACCCTCCCGTCCCGCCGAGGCCGCGGGTGGCGCCGCGCCGGCCTCCTGCACGCCTGGCCGGTGGGCGCGCTTAGGGGGAAAGCACCGCACGGTTACCGGCAGGAACCCGTATTTCGCGAAGCCGGGTCACTTCCCTACGCCCAGATGTCCGGCTAAGCGGTGACTCTTCCTGCCAAACTGTTTTCACCTCACAAGCTTTATATTTAGTAAGAAATGTTTGGGTTTAGGTACCTTTTAGGAGGGATTTGGAAACTTTCAGGTTTTATTTATAGAAAGCAGAATTTTACTTTTCTATTAAAAAGTTTAGCTTTCATCTAAAATGTGTCTTGAAGAAAATCTCAGCGAGCTGTTCTTGCAGATTAGGAAACCTGAGCGTTGATGCCCTCCGTTCAGCCTGGCCTGCAGCACATCCCCTGCGTGGACGGCCGCATCAGCCGCCGCGGGGGACGACAGTGCTCCCGTCGCCTTTCCTGGGGCGTTGGGCGAGGGACGTGATTGGGAAATAAATTCATATTATAGAACATTGGGACCCTGAAGTGCTAGGAAAGGTGTAATAAAATACTCAACAAATCTACGCTATGCAAGTGTTGATAATGCTGACTAAATATGGCCTGCAGCCTTATTAGCTTAATAAATTAAGACAGCCATATTCAGGCCTTCTCTTAACTGACAAGTAAAAAGGAGGTACTGAATAATTACCTATTTTGACAAAGTTTCCAGCTTCTGAATGCTTCAATTAATCTATAATTTTTTTCTTTGCCATTATTATATATTGTGATTAAGTATACAGTATTCATTGCACATATAACACATGCAGTTATACAGTTGTATGTATAGTATATAATTATGCAATATAGATCAAATTGTATTACATACCGTCAAATTGTATTACATACATATATATATTGCATATATATTCTACAACAGTGCTGAAGTTACGAGGCCTCCAGCAGGGTCAGTAAAATGTGTGCATTGCATATTTGCGCGCCAGCCACTCCGCCTCCACAGTCTGCATATTACGTTACAGGTATGTAACTACCAGAGAAGCTGAGTTACAGGCAAATATTCTGTAGGCTGTGATACGGAGGCAGTCATTTCTGGGAGCCACTGCTCCATGAACTGATTTATCCTCTTTTCCCCAAAATCTTTTAAAATGTGATTATTTCCAATTACTTGAGATTTTCTGTTCTTTTCAATTTCTATTGCATCTATTGATTTTTTTTAATATATGCTTGCTATTAATGCCACAATTCAGTGATGTTTTTAAACTGCTTTTGAGAAATAATGTAGACATCATTCAACCAGAAAATTAACTATAGAGAACTTAATATCAGTTCCCTTCAATGCAAAGCTTAGAGTACAAAATCACAATGCAAATCATTAGAATGTTATAATTGCAAATTTTGCTTAGCCAGCATTTAAGCTAAATGAAGTGGGGCTGTGCTTTAACATGCTATGTTTTGAAATGATGGATTTCTCTATATTTGCATTTTTCATGCAAACCTACCAAACGTTGCCACAAAAATGTAAGAGTACACAAGCATGCAGCAGTATCTGAGTACCTTCCATGGTCTTGTGTGTTCTAAGTATCCTTAGGTACCCGGTAGCCTGATATTTTACTGATATTAAAAATAACGTGCATCTCATTTTGCATGGCTTACATAATGACTGTAATTTTTTTCTAAAGATCTGTGCACTAATTTTCCGGGAAGACGTCTATGAGCCTCAAGGTTTTGCGATATTTTAGTACCACTTCAGGGTGCTTTGAAAGTACACAGTTTACATAATCTTGTTTTATTTGCTTTAATTCTGTTGCAAATGGACTATTACTAAATTCTGATGGTAATGAAGATATTAATTATTGATTAGTATATAGTACTACATTGGCCTACAGTTTTATATCCTTTGCATGGATTGTAAAAGACAAAGTGAATGACACTTAATCCCAGAGCTGTCCATGGGTTCAAACTGATTTGCAAGCAACAGCTTATTAAAATTTGGATGATCAGTGAAATTAATACCTAGATGTCTCAGAGTGAATTGATTCCAGGCACAAATCTGTTGACTTTGAATGAGTTGCACCAGAGAGAAGTATGCGCTGCTATGTTCTATTCTAATGTCCTGAAACACATGGTACAAATAAGACGTACATAGTTTCTTCTAATCTTCACTTAGCCCATGATGGAAAAAAGCATGTGATGGTTGATTAGTCAGTTGTAGACTCCTCTTCAATCAAACTAGATATATTCAGTAGGGATACTAAAACTTGGGTTTTTTCCTCCAGTGGGAAAGCCTCGTTTATCACTGCCGTGGACAGTCACGATGACCCTATGCACAAACCGTGCCATGAGAGTCTCTGAAGACAATCCGTTTAAAAGGGCAAGGACACACGGACACCTACCTGTAGCTGCAAAAAGAAACACCGTCAGTGACCAAACTTTTCACATGAAACAACTTCTATGTTTGTTTTTATTTCAACAAGAAACCAAACACTTTTATTTCTGGTGCTTACTATACGGGCTTCATGTCACCCTTTCAGTTAATACAATAATGTTCTGGAGAAATTGCCTGTGTGTGGGAGTAAAGATTACTGTTGCTTTCACTTAAAGTTGTTTAAGATTTTGGTATCTTAGCATCGCCAGAACCACCTATCCTGTGCATCTCAGGATGACCTCTTTGTTCTTACGCCAACATTGTCCTTTAGCTTAAATAACTTCTCTCTCCCTCATGTTTATTCTTCTCTGATGTATTTTTAGACAACAGTGCTATTCCCTCACAGTTTCCTTGCTGGAAAACTTTGCACTTTTTGCCCTGAGTTACACTGAGGATGACATGGGGCGGTGCAGAGCGACGTTTGCAGGCAGAACTTGCAGGAGGGTTTTTGCTGAGGCCGAATTCCTCCTGGGACGCGGAGAAGCACGTGGCATGCGTTAGGCAAAGTGTGGCCATTGTTCCATGCCCAGGCACAGAGTTGCAGTGAACCACGGGGGGGAATTACATCTGATCTAATTTTTCCTCTCCTAGCCTTTTCCGAACACCTAGAAATTTACTGTTCCATTCACTCTGTGTACTCAGGGAGTTATAGTTGGTCTGCGAAGCATGGTAGAGTGAAAGAGGATACAACATGAAAAATTACAATTTCATGTTCTGCTTTTCTGACACTTGTTCACATATGCAGCTCTTTTTCAGTGCTCAGTAAGCTTTGCTCTCTTTTGTTTTAAATGTTTCTCTGAGAATCAGACTCTGTTTTCCACAGAGAACTGGGCAGAGAAAAATCCCAATAAAATGAACAGCGTTACTGTGAATTTCAATGGTCTGACTGACCAGAATTGAGACTTAAGTCTTCAAAACTTATGTCCTGGCATAGCTTGCTCTTTTAATGCATGTAATACCAGGTATATGTCAGGGAAATGAGAAAAATGATCTGCACAGAGGAGACTTTTTCCCCTGAATAATAAGCAGTAATTATTTTAAAATAGCAAAGTAATATAAATTATGACTAAATAGCTAAACTATTCGCTTGGCATTGAAAACTTAACCAAAATGGACAATTCTCGAAAGTGCTGCAGAGCAGTGCCAGCCCTGCAAGGTTTTTATTACTAAGATTATGACTGAAATATTTTCCACAATTCCTCCCCTCAGTGTTAGTACCTTAATACTTAGCAACTACCACTAACATTTTAAACTGTCGCCCCGCTCACTGTCAGACCTTGGTGCCAAATACGGCTTCTGGCAGTTCCTTCCTGCAAAGAAACCATGCAGGGGAGAAGGTGAAAGGGGAAGAAGCCTGCAACATAGATGTAGTGCCGGCATAGTTATAGTTCCTCTTGGGCAGCTGTCCCACAGAATTAGGGATTAGCCCTCCCGATCCTTAGGGAGCCGCTGGAGTTGGGGGGTCAATAATCTGCATCTCTGTTCAGCCTGGAGAAGAGAAGGCTCCAGGCAGACCTTATTGCAGTCTTTCACGACTTAAAGTGGGCTTACAAGAAAGATGGGGACAAACTTTTTAGCAGGGCCTGTTGCGACAGGACAAGGGGGAATGGTTTTAAACTAAAAGAGGGTAGATTTAGACTAGATATATGGAAGAAATTTTTTACAATGAGGGTGGGGAAACACTGGCACAGGTTGCCCAGAGAAGTGGTAAATGCCCCATCCCTGGAAACAATCAAGGTCAGGTTGGATGGGGCTCTGAGCAACCCTCTGTCCTTGCCCATGGCAGGGGGCTTGGACTAGATAACCTTTAAAGGTCCCTTCCAACCCAAACTGTTCTATGATTCTATGATCTCTGTGCCGACTCCGAGTCTTCGGCACTTTCCTTCATCCTGCAAGTCCCATAACAGTGATGGAAATTCCTGTAGGATCTTAAGGGCTCTGGCAGTGGTTAGTCTCACTGCTCCCCTGGGGCTGTGCAGGGATGGAAGAAATGACCTGTGTCTTCCTTTCCATCCTTATCTTGTGCATTTATTTCCCTGGTGACTGAATTTATTGCTACAGGAGGCTCAGTTTATTGCTACAGCAGGCTCAGTCCGTCCCTCCACAATTTTCATGGAGCAGGAAAAATCAGTTTGCACACAAGCAGATTTGAAGCCGCAGCAATGAGGAATCACAGTAATTGAACTATAGCTGAAACTTCAGCTTGTTTACCTAAGCATTAATTTTATTTAAAATGCATACATTTTCTTTTTGTTACTTCTACTCTTAAATTTCTTTAGAAGCTCTTTAGCTGCAAGGTGGGCCTTTAGCAGCCTGTGAAGGTAATCAGGGTTATTCTTAGTTTGGGCTGCCCTTGTAGCCTGTGAGGCTGCTGAAGGTTGGTGTCAGCTGGTTTACAGCACGGTTCCCACGGAGTAGTAGTCTCTCAGCAGATTACACACTGAGTGCCCACCCCTGAGTAGCTCAGGCCTAGCCTAAAACGTGACTTTCTCTGAGAAAGGAGTGAATGAAATACTTTCGAATGTGGTGATCCATTCTAGCAGCTTGGGATTGGGATCTTGGATTCCTCAATTTGAGTTTAAATGAAGATTCACGTACCCCTACATAAAGAGCCTGCTACTCCCCATTCCTGTCTGACCTCTGTGGGCGATGGGCAGTCATGGGAGGAGATGCTGTGCAAGTGCTACGATGGCGTTGGCTGCCGAACAACTGTTCCCTGTCTCCCCAGAAGTAAAAAGCCCACAGTATGAATATTGTATTTTGGGGGATTTGTGCTATCAAGTTCTTTCCCTGGAAGCATTTTAGCCATGTGTTTGCTGTTCCACTGGTTGCTTGTGGGAGCAGCAACTCTATGAAGAAAAATGATTGCTCTGTGGAGTCCTGTGCCTATAGAGCCGGCTCTTCCACGTCACAAGTTCTGCTTAGCAAAATATTTTTGGGTTCGTAGAACCAACTTAGTTTTCTTTTCATGTATGCTACACTCCCACTAATTAACTATAATGCAAGGCAAATTGTCTTCAGGAGCCTGTACAACTTCATAGTCTTTATATTATGCTCAACTGGCACATCTCAGTCGCATTACTTTCATCAGATTTGCCCTTTCAGTGAAACGCGATAAACAACTCTGCCATACTCAAAAGTAAAATTCAGCTTTTCCACAGCTGTATTCGCTTCACAGAGGAAGAAATATTGCTGAGTAAAATGACAGCATATGTAGGTAGTCGGTTTTCAGAAGGGAGCCTCACGCAACATAGCACTAAACCCAAATGAATTACTACTAGAAATGAGCTGGGAAATAAGTATACATGCATTCATGAGATATGGTCTTTTTTTTTCTCTGAGGATCAGGCAGATGAATTTTTGGTTGAATTCTTCTAGTTTTAAATACCTTCAATGATACCATCATTATCCTTAAGAAACCTAGGCATTGTGAGTGCTACCGCATACAGTTAAGTACTAGAGCAAAGGATCATTTCACAAATATTTGGACTTTTTTTTTAGAATCTGTTTATTTTGTCGTGCAATCCTATCCATTAGGCTTTTTAGAGAGATATATATTTTACAGATTCCTCTTTTAATTTCATTCACTTATTTAAAAGATTGTCTTTGGACACTGGGAAATGAGCAATGCAAATGTTTGCTATTGACAGTTGTGTTTTGATATTTAATGATTTCTTAAACAGTCCAGCATGTTTGTGGTATGGTTCCATGCCCATGTAGAAAACAAACCCTCAGCCCTCCTTCTTTCTCTCCAAGGCTGAATAAAGGCTGCTGAGATTGCTGTGCTAGCTCTGGGCAAAAGGCAAGGGTGGAGGCTTGGAGGAGCTGATGTCATGTGCTGGGGTCCACAGCTGGGGGGAAAGCGCTCTCCCTGGATGATAATTATGTAAAAAGAGGGCAATGAAGCATGTATTCTATAAGGGAGCTGAAACACTGAGACTGACGTATCTGTGAGCATGGAGCATCCACCTGTCTTTGCTTTAAGTGAGGCAGCTTGGGTGCCAGTCACTGTTTGGCTGTGGGCACAGGTCAACTGCAGTGTACTTGGGTGCTCAGTCAAGCCTGTATTATTTTCTGTGAGCACAGGACAGTCACCAGGAATTGAGTCATCTGGCTTGAAGTTAGATTGGCAAGTCTATTCCATACCGAAGGCATAAATGAATAGTATGAACATATGCTACCTCAAAATTTTTTCCTTGGTTGATTCCTAGGGTGCACGGCTAGGTTCTGCTTCTTACACAGGACAGATGCAATTATAAGCAAGCCAAAATATCTGAAGAATTCATGTGTAAAATATTTAAATGAGTAGAGGAAAGTTTTTATTCTTCTTTATCAAACTTAAAATAAAAGCAATGAAAATTTAAACATTTTAGGATTCCAAAACAACACTTCATATCCATTCATTTGCCAGGCCTATGAATCCAAATACAAACAGTTTACTATTTCAACAGCTTTTCCTTTTCCTAACTGGGATTTACTGAACTTTAATTTGCAAAAGTTGTGGGGTTTTCTTAATAAAGAATTTCTACTTATTAATTTGGCTGCCAAATGAGATTTCTCTAATTTCTGTAATTTCTGGAAATTTCCTTCTGGTATCAATAGTAAGCGTCATATTTGCCCTTCCTTGGGAGAAAAAAAGAATATACATGCACTGAACTATAATCCGTTCTACAGCCTATTCAAGCTGTTACTTATATACTGTACTGCAAAGCATCTGAAAACAAAATGAGGTATTTCAGCACATCATCTATTTATCAGACATTTCTATTAACCGCAAGTGTGTAGTGAGAAGGTACAGTAGTGGTTTAATATATCATCAAGATAGATAATGTTTGAATGTACATGTTAATCTACATTTTTAGGAATTACAAATAAGACAACTATGTGCACAGTACTTTAAAATGCAGTGAACTTCTCTAGTTGCATTGACAGTACCAGTTCCTTACACAGCTTAATCTGGTTAAAAGCTCTATTCCCAGTGTAATAAATGTGACGCTACATGTACAACATTGACAGCAGATATCATTAAGGCTCTGTTCTGATGATTGTTTATTTCTCTGTGCATACCTCCCCTCCACTACCCTCTTCTCCCAGTCCCTTTCCCCCCGACACACACAATTTTTTTGATAGAGAAAGAAAAGCTCATTGGCTCCAGAGTATTCAGGAAGAAAAGTATGAGACAAAAGATTTAAACCTGAAAGTAATGAAACGTGTAATGCAATGTAGATTCATAGTAAGAGCAATACCTGGTACTTATAAAGCTGTTTTAATTTTTTTTTTTTTTTGGTATGGCAGAAGAAACCAGTATCCACATCCCATGGTGCTAAACACTCTACAACAGGTAGCACACAGAGAAAAGAGTCCAGACTGCAGATCATACAGTCAGATTGGGTCTCAGCAGTCTTTGTGAGTTCGAGGAAGAACGATCATCTCTACTTTTGAGATACAGAAGATGAGGCACAGAAAATGTAAATGTCTTGCTCAGAAACACACAGTGAACCAGTGGTAGACTTTGGGTCTGTTTATTCCCCAGCCACCGATTTATTCATTGGCCCATTCTGTCCTCTTAAACGACTAAGAGAAGATCTTCTGAGATACACAACATGGGCCTAGTGTCACAGGGGAATCGGTGCCAAACGCACACAGCCTGATTCTGCACTGCCTTTTGGCATCTGTAGTCACTTACATTTATGTAACGAGGGCCTAAAATGCCCTCAAATCACAATTGATTTGGTGGAAACAACTAATATATGTAGTTTAACAGAGAATCAGGCTCACAGCAATTACTTTGTGGCATGCTGAGACTAGAATTAACTAACTAACTGTTTTAATTGCTAATGAATTAAGGCTGATTCCTGTTTATATTAAGGCCTCTGTATCCTTCTATGACAGTGTAGCTGCGCCTCAGTGCAAGTGAGACTCAGGCTACTGAAAAAATTAACCTTTCCGTTTCCTTTGAAGTCAATAATTTTAGTGGCCCTAAATGAATAAAATAACTGGAAACAACCAACCTGCCTCTATACTATGGAATATTTACAAAAGGATTGTAAAAGGACCTAAAAGTAACCTGAGGGAAAACCAATTATATGTTTGTTGAAGAAAAAAGTTAGAGTAGATAGACTTGTTGCCTGGTGTTGAAAACGGAGAATTGTAACAAAATAACACACCTTTATATGAAGATAACTGGCTTGATGTTCAGTAGTTATGAGTATGCCCAAAAAAATTGTAGATGCTTATCAACTCTGGAGATCAAGTCATCTTGTTATACTACTACGATAAAATAGAAGTAGACTTATTTGGTATTTAAGTGCTAGACATATAGGGCATAGTTTGCGTAAAGCTAATGTGTTTTATATTCAGAGGAGCAGGAAGATGACCTCAAGCTCAGTAAAATGCTACATGATCACAGATTTCTCCTATTATTATTGTTATTAAAAGCTAGTATGTGTTGCTTTCTTAGAACAGGGGTACTCCAACTTTGCTCTCTGTAGCCAAGCATTATTTTAGAAATACTCTCCTCTCCAAACACTATTCACAACAGTTTTGGTTTTAAAACTTTCATTTTTTAGACAACAGTTTAACATTTTCTGGCTGAGAATAGAACAATCCTTGCTCTATTCAAACTTAAGGCCTGGGTCCCCATGGGTTGCAGCACTTTTTAACTTATTTTTACTTCTAGTTAGAAGTAGATTTATTTTTTAAAGCTAATATGGAATTTGTTTGTGTAAATTAACATAATTCCCTAGGCATCAGTGTGGCTATGATAATTACCCAGCTGAAGATCTGGCCTCCAAATAAGTCCAGTGATTGGGAAATCTGTTTTGTATACAAGTCAAGTAACAGCTGGATCGTATGTGATGTTACATTTAGTTTCATTGGCAATTCAGAAAATATTTAATAATAGATTTCATTGCTTCTATTCCCCATTTTTGTATACAAATAAATCATCTTTTCTAAAACATTCTTTTTCTTTAGTAAGGCTTGTATTCATAGTCATATCAAAAGTGTTTGCTATTGGAGCAACCTTTCAGCTTGCTTTCTTTAGGGTTATATTTACTATGAAATTCTACAGCATTCTAAACTTCAACGGCCGTTAGCAACCCTGCACTTGAGTGAAGAATCACATTAAAAAAGTACAGGGTATAATATTTTCTTGTCCAAAACTAAGGCAGGATGAACAAAAGTAATGAGCTCATCTGATCCTCACCTAGCAAGCCTTGATTTTAAACAGCATTCAAAATACAAAGCCCAAGAGAGGATGTTGTCACAATGATTATTGCGCTTTCTCAGTGCCTTGCTACAGGATTAGTTCTTCCTTTAGCAATACATAATTTCTTTTCCTGAAGACCACACAAAGTTATTGTACTCTGAAAAGAAAAAAAGCACTTAAAGTTTTATGAAGTTATGACCTAGACAGAAGGATACAAAAACAAATTACCATTCTATGATTCAGTTATGTCATGATCTAATATTGTTTCAAAATTATTATTCTGTTATTTAGGTTGGCATCATCTTCTGAACACCCGACGTGCTCTTTGGCATGCTACAAATTCAGCAGATGCACTGTCTTCTGGGCTTTACGGCTTCTTCTGACGAATGTACAACATTTGGAACAAAGCCGCTCTTGACACCTTCCCATCCATCTTGTATTGAGATTTCTCCTTTTTTTACAAGTTCATAGATGTCTCGTGTAAGAATTGTAAAGGACTCTTCAACATTCGTGGCATCTTTTGCTGAAGTTTCTATATATTTCATACCACAGTCAGATGACAGTTTTTCAGCTTCTTCTCTTGTAACCTCACGCTGTGACACTAAGTCACATTTATGTCCTACTAACAGGAACACAATCTGAAAGGGCTGCACATGCATTTTTGCTTCTTCTAGCCAGTCTTTCACATGTTCAAAGGATCGTCGATTTGTGATGTCGAACACTAGTAAGCCACCCACAGAATTGCGATAATAAGAGCGTGTTATTGATCTGTGAAGGAAAAAAAGAAAAAGGAAAATTAAAATACATTTTTGCTTTATTCGAAAATAGATCACTTTTCCATGTGGCAATGTGTTTTTATCTACTATAAGTTTTAAGAAATATCTTTGTTTTTTTAAAACTAATTGGAATTTATTAATTTACCTCCTACACAACAATGTTCCTTTTTCATTTTTTTCTTACATTCAAAAGTCACTTTCTAAACATTCTTGAAGCCAACATCTCTAGTGAAAATTTTGAATCCTGAATTATTCTGCGAAGTACTCTTTATTAGCAAACTGTGGCACACGTTCACAGATTAAAATACATATATTTATTTGTCAAATACTTGTTGGTGTTAAAGTCCGAGTGCTTCCGTTTTATACAAACATGCACTTCGCTTTGTTCTAATCAGTTAGTTCAAACTGAAATATGTAGGCAGATGTCAAGAAACCTGGCGCCTAAGCTTGCCAATGTACAAGCGTATCCTTTTGCATTCCTTGCAGAAAAATTCTTTGGTAGAAAAGTTTGTACAGAGAATCATAATTGGTTTTGCTTGCAGAAGTCAACAGGTAACAGACTAAGAAAGGAAACTCCCTAACCAAAACTGACCAAAAGTAACTGCGCGGGGCAAACACACACTTGTAACAGCATCGGCAAGGAACGCTTTTACCTCCAGCATCTCTCTCACATAGAAGTTCAAAAGCTCTTTGTAATTGCATTTACTCTTTTTTGGCATGAGACTTCCAGGACTGGCAACAGATATTTTCTACTTTTGAGCCCTCTACGTTCCAGAGCATTCACTGGAAGGAATTTTGGAAGAAGGAAACCCTTCCTCTGGTTGAAAAGCTTTTTAATATGCTCTAGAAGAAGAAAAAATGTTTGTTAGAATGTAGAGAGAGAGAGAAAGATACAGGGGCTAAAAAATGATTGTAAGTCTCTAATCATGAGCAATAGGGGAGGATGGAGAAGGTGAGAAGAGACATTTTAAAGGAAGTGACAGCCTACCAAGGAGTGGACGAAAGCACTCGTTACTAGCATAAATGTATAGCTAGTGTATCTATAAGTATTCTCCAGCTGAAAGGAGATGCACCATCTCTATTAACAGTCATTATTTGAAATTATAATTTAGCCAAGAATTAATTCAATTTTATCTTATGATTATGAAGAGGATGCAGCCTCAAAACTTGTGGAATCAGGATGAACTGTACACAGTAATGTATCTTTCCATAACAGTAGTTCCCTCTGATTTTCAGTTCATTGCATTTCATATAGTGTTTTATAACAATTTGAACTTGGAGGTACAATTAGCAGCAGTGGTCATATTACAGATAGGTAAGTGCACAGCTAGATAAGGCTTAGGTTTCTTGGCGTATCTAAATTAATTTAGCCACAGCAAAGAGCATTTGAAATGGTTTTATTTAGATAACAGGGAGGCATTGTTTGACCTAATGTTTAGAAAGATCTTTTCTACGTTCCCAGCAATAGAGTCCATGGAGTGTCTCTCTGAACAGTTCGAATGTGAAGACAAGGATCTTACCCTCAGATTAATTCACATAGCCTGGATACGAAAAATGACACATGGTTTTGCAAAATTATTTAAGACCGTAATTGAGGGGTGTCTCATTTTGTGAAGTATTAAATAAAGGTGCCATAAAGATCTGTTTCAGGTTTTCTCAAGCATTTTTTTGCTGTAGAGCAGTTGCAAACACAAAAGAGAACATTAAAATAATTCAAGTGGTTCTGGAAAGAGTGAAAGTGGATGACAAAAAGGGGATTCAATTTGGAGAAGTGGAAGCTAATACGACCTATTTGCATTAAAAAAAAATCTGGAAAACAGTTATGCCAAAGAAATGCATTAGCCAGGGAAGAAAGTAGGTTAGTATTGGAAATGCAGTCATTTACCAAGGATTTCTATATAGAACAATGTTATATCATGTATCTATGAGCTAGAGTACTGAAAAACAGCCCTCACACACAGCAGTCAGTACCCTCATCTGTTGTAACTCACTTCTGCTGAGATATGCTAATTTACACTAGCTGATGATCTAAGCCATTATATTTAATTATGTGTTTGTATTGCCTGTAACAGAGATTACAAAGCATGATTAAAAAGCATCTGTAGCTTTGGGCTGTACATCACAAAAACTGGGTGAATATATGGGAGAGACAGCAGTCGTTTTTCCTATATTTTTGGTATGTATAATTTGAAATTAGTTTTCTCATTACCAAAAAAAGGTTGATGTACTAGAGAGGCTTTAGAAAACAGTAAGAAAAAAGTAGCACAAAGAGTTTTAAAGATACATATGACACATATGATATCATGTTACGTGATTGTCTAACATCTGAGAAAAGGATGATGTTTGTTAAAATATGGTCTACAAATATTTGGATAGTTTTACTATTAAGGTGAGTTATTATTTGCAGTTATATTTTAAAACAAATATTCCTGGCAAATAAGACAAAATTTTGAAGCAGAAAGTTTAGGCCATCAACTGGGAAAAATGTCTGGGCACGTGAATGTGGTGGGTTGTATTGGGTTTGTGTGGCCAGGTTTTGGTAGCAGAGGGGCTACAGGGGTGGCTTCTGTGAGAAGCTGCCAGAAGCTTCCCCCATAACCAATAGAGCCAATGCCAGCCGGCTCCACGACGGACCTGCCGCTGGCCAAGGCCGAGCCCATCAGCGACAGGGTTAGCACCACTGGGATAACGTATTTATGGGGGAAAAACCTGCTGCACGACAGCAGCTGGAGAGAGGAGTGAGAATATGTGAGAGGAACAACTCTGCAGACACCAAGGTCAGTGAAGAAGGAGGGGCAGGAGGTGCTCCAGGTGCTGGAGCAGAGGTTCCCCTGCAGCCCATGGTGAAGACCATGGTGAGGCAGGCTGTCCCCCTGCAGCCCATGGAGGTTAACGCTGGAGCATATATCCACCTGCAGCCCATGAAGGTTAATGGCAGAGCAGATATCCACCTGCAGCCTGTGGAGGTTAATGGTGGAGCAGATATCCACCTGCAGCCCAGGGAGGTTAATGCTGGAGCAGATATCCACCTACAGCCCGTGGAGGTTAATGGTGGAGCAGATATCCACCTGCAGCCCATGGAGGTTAATGGTGGAGCAGATATCCACCTGCAGCCCATGGAGGTTAATGGTGGAGCAGATATCCACCTGCAGCCCAGGGAGGTTAATGCTGGAGCAGATATCCACCTACAGCCCGTGGAGGTTAATAGTGGAGCAGATATCCACCTGCAGCCCATGGAGGTTAATGGTGGAGCAGATATCCACCTGCAGCCCATGGAGGTTAATGGTGGAGCAGATATCCACCTGCAGCCCATGGAGGTTAATGGTGGAGCAGATATCCACCTGCAGCCCAGGGAGGACCCCACCATGGAGCAGGTGTATGCCTGAAAGAGGCTGTGACCCCTTGGGAAGCCCATGCTGGAGCAGGATTCTGGCAGGACCTGTGGCCCCGTGGAGAGAGGATCCCACGCTGGAGCAGGTTTGCTGGCAGGACTTGTGACCCTGTGGGAGTCCCACGCTGGAGCAGTTTGTGAAGAACTGCACTCCTGGGAAGGACTCACGTTGGAGAAGTTTGTGGAGGACTGTCTCCCGTGGGAGGGACCCCACGCTGGAGCAGGGGAAGAGTGTGAGGAGTCCTCCCCCTGAGGAGGAAGGAGCGGCAGAGACAACGTGTGATGAACTGACCGCAACCCCCATTCCCCGTCCCCCTGCGCTGCTCAGGGGGAGGAGGAAGAGAAAATTGGGAGTGAAGTTGAGCCCGGGAAGAAGGGAGGGGGAAAGTGTTTTAAGATTTGGTTTTTATTTCTCATTATCGTACTCTGATTTGATTGGTAATAAATTAAACTACTTTCCCCAAGTTGAGTCTGTTTTTCCCGTGACTGTAATTGCTGAGTGATCTCTCCCTGTCCTTATCTCCACCCATGAGCCTTTCATTACATTTTCTCTCCCCTGTCCAGCTGAGGAGGGGAGTGACAGAGCAGCTTTGGTGGGCACCTGGCGAACAGCCAGGGTCAACCCACCACATAGGTTGTTCAGCAGTATCTGAAACATCTTACAGATGCAAAATATTTGACTTAAATATGACAATCAGAGTGGATTAAGCATTAGACCTTTTTTTAGTAGACAGCTTAGAGTTATTTGGAAAATGAACTGTGTGAAGTGGATGTACTTCTGCTCACTGATGCCCTGTATCACACCTGGAAAGAATGAAAGAGCATTGACTTAGATGGTCTGGTAGGTCTCTCTGCTTTTGTTTTGGTTTGTTTTTTTTCTCTATAAAACTAAGTGCAAGGGCAATTTTTGCCTCGTATTAATATTATTGCTAAATATTATAGGATTTTTAAGTGCTCTCAACAAGGCTTAGGCAGAACTGTAACAAAGACATCTGAAGGTGTGCTCCACTCAGCTGCGTATCTAACCGTGGTGCCTGAACAACCTCCTGGGGGACGCGAGTGCTTTGCCTCTGCGCAGGCTGCGAGCCGCTCAGCGGGGACAGCCCTGCCTTCCCCCTTAGCTCAGATCCCAGCTGAAAACAAACCATTGCTCCAGGTGGGCGCCTGGAAGGGTTCTGCTTGGGAGGGCTTCCCAAGAGCATGCCAACACCCTCAGATGGGTTCAAGCTCCTCACAAACGCAGAGGAACTTTCTTTCAGCACAGTGAGGTACCTATCTTTCATACCGACTCCTCGTGCACTACTTCACAAGGCACAGGTCAGTGTTCACAGAGCCCGTGGTACAGAGGCCGCTCCAGGGGTTTTGCTCAGAAGACGTACAGCTTTATAGACTTTGCAGGCCATGCCAATGTACTGCATATGTCTTCACTGAAAAGCTTGATGATGAGAGTGCATGGTAGCCAACAAAAGACAAGGAGGGCTGACAGTAAAAGGCTCTTCATGCAACAGCTGGTAGACCTGTAGGTCTCCTTGGGAAAGATTTTATGAATGCAAAGGGTTTATCTGTATTCCATGGAACACTGAACAAGTGCTGAACAAGCGACTGAGTGAGGTTTAGTAAACAGACAAACCCCATCAGTCTCCAGAAGTCCCTCAAGTTGAAAGTACAGGATAGCAGAGTACTCAGGAAAATTCAAAGACTCTGTCGGAGACAAGATATCAGAGTATTGACCATAGACAAAACAAGACTGGCCTTCCTTGTGTGCTTTCACAAGCAGGGAACCCACTTACATGATTATACACACTTTGGTAAGTGCTGCAAGATGAAACTCTAAAAGCAAAATGAAGTTTTTAACTCCCTTATTGTTGTCACTTTTTGAACAGAAGGAAAAAAACCTGAGGGTCCTGCAAGTTTTTCAAGTCAGGATGAGGAACTGGTGACAGGTCAGGTTTGATGTAGTCCAACTTATTGATAAAGGATGTTCAAATTTCCATTTCTCAAATTATCCCCATGCAGATCCTACATTCTCGTTGAAATAATGGCTTCTTGTATAGAGTAAACTTTGGTTCAGCTAATTCATGTCATTAAGGGCATGTGTTACTTGCAGCACCATGATTAATTTTCTGTGGGGAAGGAGGGAGAGGGGAGTACTTCCTTTAGTAGGGGGAAAGCCTTAACTTAGGGACAGGGTGGGAATAGGGTGAAAAAGTAAAGGCCAAAGAGAAGCCTTTCTTCTAAAATTGGGGAGACAGCAATGAAGCCTGCCATCTCCTTCCAGGAAACCATTCAGAGGAGGTGCTGGTTGGAAGTGGGAAGCAGAACTTCATTCAGATTTAGAATCTGGCAAATCTGCCCGTGACTTTGAACGGAAGAGAGACTGAACTCTTAAATCCATCCCCGCATCTGTCTTACCTCTAGGCCTAAACCACCTTGTTTTTCTTCTATTCCTTTGTGCCCAGTACCTCCTTGCTGCCTCCTCTCCCAGCTTCTCTTTCACAGAAGGCTCTGAACCCTTCTCAGAGCGACAGCTAATGGAAGTGCCCAAACCAATGCGTCTGCCTGGGCCTTTGTTTAAGGTGCAAGCTGACATTTCAGGAGGGAGTTTGCCTGCTTCCTCTGGCTACGCTAAATGAAAGGAGACAACCCTCCTACTTAACAGAGGTGACTGTAAGCCCTGGGCGACGGGAGGCCTGTGCGGCTGTGCAGCTCCTCCTCGTTCAGGCTGGAGTGTGCATGTCACGCCAGCCACTGACGATGGGTGTGCTACAGCCTCCAGTCGGTCCACACTAAATGTGTGAACTATTATACCGTCTTTGCCTGAGAGTTACAAAAATTGATGTACGCATTACTGAAAAGGTAATTCTTATTTTCTCCCCCACTCCATATAAATAAAATAGAGATTACAAAGCTCCTTATCTATGCTGTTGTTTAAATATGGACTGTCCTAGCAAAGTTTTTATTTTCAACAAGAATACTTGTATGAATAATATTTTTGTTCATTTCATATAATGCTTGGCATTTGTAATAAGTGAAAGGTAAATACAGATAAAGGGTTGGAGAAAATAAGTTTTTCCCTATTAGAACATGCTAAAAAGGTAGGACTGCACGAAGTATTAAAAGGGAATCACACCACTTTGATATTGAATGCTGTAAGGTTCCTCCAGATTGTTCTGTATTTGACATTGCTGGAGGTGAGGCTGCTCCTCAAGAAGTTATATGTTGTGATGTACAATAATGATATGTTAGAATGTTTTTCCAAATGGTAACTTTGAAGTCTTTAGTTTTAATTGGGAGTATTTGTTAAATGCAGATCCTAAATCCTTTTTGAAATTATGACTTCCCATGTAAAATACGTGTTGGTTCTGCTAATTAATTCTGCCTAAACTAGCATTATGGAAAGGGAAAATACTGCCTAGAACAGAAGTCATCATCTTAGCTTAATCTAAACATTAGGTTAAAGAAGTAAGACCCTAATTAATACCCTCAAGAAATGCCTTGGTAAGATGATGGCTACTGAACAATTGTTTCTGAAAATGAATTAGAAGATGTATTAATCACATCAGGCTATGGCTTTAGGGCGACTTTAAATCAGTCACAGTGTTTCTTTCTCATTATGATCTTACTGATCTTTACCAGATGAACCAAACTTTCACTAAAAGCTTTATCTAATTTTGAAGATTTATTTTTATACTATGACTAAAGACTACCTTGTAATGGTATTAATTTTGAAAATACATGTTGCTTACTGAAAAAGAAGAATAAGGATAGTGTTTTATTTTCAAGACATGTGTTAGAAACAGAATGTATCTAATATCATAGTCTGAAAAGTGGGTTAATGCAATTGAGGCATCCCCACAATATTTTGCCCCTGCGTTCTTGAAATGAACTCTCAGTCTTAGCACCACTACCAAGCACTTTCTAGCCTTGGAAGTTTAAATATATGATTTAAATATATTGTTGGATTTAAATACATGAAAATTAAATAAACAAAAAAAATCACAGCAAAGTAGACGATGTGAAACACAGCCAAAGCAGCAGATTGCTCTAAATGACAACTAATCTCAAGACAGAAAGAAACTTAGGGTGTACCCCTTATTTACCTCAGTCTGCATTATGGACCCGAGTCTATACTAAGCAAGTCTGTAGGTTCTTGTTCTACTAAAGTGTTGAAGTTACCATGTTGTTGTTGTCTATACGGCACCTAGCAGAATGGGAGATTCTGCTTAGTGATGCCTTACTGATGTCAAAGTAAATATAGTCAGTAACTGCTCTGTCTGAGCTCAAAATAAGTAAACTGTCCGGCACCAGTGTTTGCAGCTTGCTCACCCTTCTTGTGGAAGTGGTAGGAATTACTTTATTTGAGAAGTAATGCAAACAGTCCATGTTAAAGATGATTTCTAAGACCATGCATGAAATCCAGTTCAAATACAGCAGCATCAATAAACTAGACCCATGTAAGAATTTTTCCAAAACAATTTCTCCAAGAAAATAAGTGCTCTCTTTCAAGAGAGTGTGATGGCAGGTGTGTCACTCCTTACTTTTCCCCCGGGAATGTCCCTAATGCCTGGGACCAAAAGAAGGGGGTTATTATGCAGCCAGTAGTTTGCCCTGCATACAGGGAACTCCCCAGGGAGCTTTAAAGCCAGGTTTTACCTCCTCTAAAGGACCAATGCAAGTGAACCAGAGCAGAATTGGGAATCAGAACTGCAAACTGATTGGTGTTCCACAAAATCAGATTACTTCTTGGAATAATTAGTTCTTCCCCAAGATCATCTTTGCTTGTGACCCGTACCCTTCTCCATTAGCAGAGAACACAATGTGCAAGATTTTAACCTGTGGTGTATAACTTAGTAAAATATTTATAATTTACTTGAGTAAGTGTAAAACAGACTCATATAATAAACACTATGATATTTGATACACCAACTGACAAGAACTCTTACCAGAAAAACACAAATGTTTAAAACTACTTCCTTCAGTTTGTATCGTCTGGGTATCAGAAAAAACACAGATGTATACTAATGGTAAATTTAAAAGCAACTGAATGCATGACTCATCACTGTATACCCCCTGAGCATTCCCGGGTTAAAGGATGGCTATCATTTGATTTAAAATGTATGCAAAACTCTTTGCATTTGCATTCCTTTCAGTCAAGTGCCTTGTCATTGGCCATCCCGGCTATTTGTCAGCAAATTCAAAATAAAGAGATTATACATTCTTAGTCACTTGTTTACACGTATTTTACATTCTTTGCTGGAAAGCACAAGGAGGATGAAAAATGCTAAGAGCTTGCCATTATCACTGTTAATTTCTTTCCTAATCCTTCAGAGGCCTGCGTGCAAAAAAACATATAAAGTTGTGACTCATGCAAACCCAGGAAAGTTTTTTATTGTTTCACTGTAATGCTTGTTACTGAAGAAAACAGGGTTGGTGTCCCCTGGTAAGATAGTGAAATCCCACCTCTTCAGCTGAGTGCGAGAATCTGCACAACTGTTGCAGCAGAAGACAGGGAACATAAAAGAATCAATTCCGACCAGTGAAAAGACCCATTCCAACCCTACTGCTAGCATCCCAGTAACAAGTGTGGGGGTCAGGTACCATGTAGATGGGCTATGCATTAGCCTCCCACCTGAGCTCATACGTACTGAACTCCAAGTCCAAACTAAAATCCATACGCAACTTGCCTGAAGTGGCAAGCATAAGAATAGAGCCACAAGAGTCGAGTGAATGATAGTACCAGTTTGTATGTTGGGGAATGACCGTGACTCTTTTGGGGCAGGAAAAGAGGGTAGTTTTGCTACCTGGTTGTGACAGTGAGGAGAAAGGAGAGGATTTAATAGTGCAGAATTTGTGCTGGCTTAGCACACTATAAATGATAGAGGTATTAGTGAAGGCTCATGGCAACCATCAGTGCAGAGCAGGTGCAGAAGGCAGATAAAACACTAACAAGGGACGGTAGCTGGCTTCCTGGTGGCTTCCACACTGCCAAAGCTGCACCAGTGCTCGCAGTGCTGCTGTGCTGGAAGGAGGAAGAGCAGGGAGGTGGCCTGGTCTCTCCAGATCGCATGGGAGGAAGAGTTATGGCAGAGGGAAATACTGCAGTGGAGGATGAGTTCTGAGGTGATGACAAAGTAAGAAATGCAGACTGAAGCAGGGGCCTTCTGCTGCAAAGAAGGAAGAAAATGTGGAGGAAGGATTGCTACCCTAGGTCCAGGACTTCAGGGCAGGATGAGGGAGGGAAGGAGAAACACGGCAAGGCCACTTGTTACCCCCTAGTGTGAGCTGGGAGAGGAAGGGTAGCTGTTCCCTGGTGGGTGTGAAGGGAAAGGGTGGGGAAGGAGGAAGCTCCTGGGGGGGAACTGGTGGGCAGTGGGGCGAGAGGGATGGTGGGCCAAGGGCTGCGGGGCACCGGCAGGCAATGGGGTGGTGAGGCTGGATGGCAATGGGGAGGAGGGCTCTTTGGGGCACAGCAGCCAGGTGGGTGCAGAGTGAGATGTGCTGGGAGGCAAGGCAAAGTCCTTGGGGCAGGAGATGTGTCGGACGATGAAGGTACGGTGCCGGGCGGGCGGCGGGGGCCGGGGCTGCGGGGCAGGGTGTGCCCAGCAGGTTTGGAGGGTGGACAGGAGGGGGTGGAAGGGAAGATCCCGGGTCCTGTACCTGAACCGCTCCTGCCCCGCCGTGTCCCAGAGCTGCAGCTTGACCCTCTTGCCGGGCTCGATCTCCACCAGCCGGGAGAAGAAGTCCACCCCCACGGTGGGGTCGGAGTGCAGCGGCCCCGGGAAGCGGCCCTCGGTGAAGCGGTGCAAGAGGCAGGACTTGCCCACGGTGGAGTCGCCCAGCACGATCAGCCGGAACTGGTAGATCCAAATCGCCGCGTCCATGGCGGCCCCGGCCTGGCCCGGCTCCGCCTTGGGGCTCTTCCTGGGGCTCCTGCGCGGCCGGTGCCTGCACCGCGCTCCGATCGCCCCAACGCCCGGCATCGGCGCAGCGGGCGGGCGGCGGCGCGGGATGCGCAGGGCCCGGGGAGCCGCTCCCGCGGGTGCAGGACGGGGCCCCCGCCCCGCTCCTGGGGCGCCGCGCCGGGCTCCCGGTGCCTGCCCGGGCGGGGCGGGGCAGGGCGGGGCGGGCGGCGCCCGCGGGCGCTGTCCCTTCAGCACCGCGCTGCCCCGCTCCCGCCGCCGGCCCCGGCCCGCGGGCCCCTGCTCCGCGCCCCCGCCCCGGCTGCCCCTGGCCCTCCCGCCGCCGGGTCCGCGCTGGGACCCGCCTCTCCCGCCCGCTCTGCGGTGGCGCGGCCGAGCCGCCCGCCGGGGCCTCCCACCATGCCGTCATGTGCGCGGCGAGACGGGCCCACCCCCGCGGCGCGGCGCGGGGGGCAGGGCGGGCAGGCAGTGCGGCCCCGCTCCTCGGCGGGCTCTGCGGAGGGGGCCGCCGGCCGCCCACCGTCGTGCTGCGGGGAGGACGCTGCCTTGCGGCTGCAGCCCCTGCCCAGGGCCCGGCTCACCCAGCAGCGCAGCTCCTCTCCTGGGCAACAAGTGTAGGGCTGGCCAGGAGAAGGGGGATGCTGGGGGGGGAACCAGGCCGGCCTGGAAAATCAGGTGAGAGAGAACCAGGCTGCTAAAGCGTGTGATTTGCAAAGAAAAGTGGGAGCAGAAAGGAAATACCGGGGAAGGAGCGGAGGAACCAGATCGGCAGGTGAAAAGGGGGAGGGAGCTGAGAGGAAGCTGTCGGTGGGGTGGGAGCTGGGCAGGGGCTGGCCGGAGGAGTGCGAGCTGGAAAAGAGACAGACCAAGTAGTGGAACAAGTGCCAAGTGGTAAAGATGGGCTGGGCAAGTGGCGAAAGGGAAAAGGAGAGTTAGCGATCTAGATATTCCCAGAGAGAACCACGCAAACTGTCTTGAGAAAAGGCATATACTGGAAATGACAGGGACATACACTCTTCATTTCCCGGTGGAACAAACTGTGAAAGCACCTTTACCTACAGTAATAGAACAATTCTGTCAGTAGAGATGCCCGCCAGAGAAATTTCTTTGCCCCCCTGGGATCTTCGGCTAAGTATCATGTTATGATAAATCTGCTGAGCAATAGATTCCTCAGATTTCTTTTAAAGTCTCAGAACCACATGGGATAACAAACACCAACAGGCCTCAGATGGCTGGTAAGGGCATTAGAGCCAAATAAGCAGAAATCCTGGGACTTCTGGTAAACCGAATTGCAGCAGCTTCTTCTGCAAATTGGGCTGGGGTGGGGAGCGAGGGGCAGAGAGCCTGAGAACCGAGCAGAGTAGGCTGAGTGAGCTGGGAAGTAGGTTGTTGCTGGCAGAAGGTCAGCAGCAAGTGGATACTCATATGAATGGGCACTTTGATAGTGAAAAGGACAGGGAGAGGAGATGGGCGACATTTTTTTTCACATAGCCTGCTGTTTTCCTCTGTAATGTCAGGCACAGATGCAGCTAAATCCATAACTGCCTGTGGCTGGTTAAGGGCATAGCTGAAAGCACATTTCTTCTGTAACTCTGTGGGGCAGTTTGTTATGACGAGTGTTCTCATTGTCTGAGTCTGGTTTTGTTATTCCAACGTGTTACGTGGTCACCAGTGTGAGACTAGTATGTTTCCCCCTGTAGGCTTGGGCAGACCTTGCAGCTCCACAGCGTGGATGACTGAGACCAAGGGCACCTTGGCCCTTCACCTGACCAAGGGCAGGGTGAAGTCAGAAGAGGGGTTTGCATGCACTGCTCGGGAGATCATGTCCTCCAGCCCCCAAATGAGTCTGGGTGGGATGTGCAAGTGTGGCTGGTCATGGGACACTTGTCTGGGTGACCCCAGAAGCTTCCAGCAGAGACTTGGCCCAGACTCTGTAAAAGGCACAGCCAGGAGCTGCCAAAAGGATTTATCTTGCTGTGCGTGCTGAGCTGAAGCTGCAGGATGCCGCCAGCTCCAAGAATCCGGACTCTCCAGGGACCTTTTGGGCTGGCCAGTCAGTCCTCAGGACTTAGTGATTGTGTGCCTGTGTGTGTCTCTGAGTGTGTTTCCTCCTGCACCCTGCACATTTCTCCCCTCTACTTTCACCAGCTGTTCTTGCAAAAAATAAATTGAACATAGCTTGTACTTTACTAGTTGCTCCTTGAGTAACAATTAAAATAAAACAATGTTAACTCAGATAAATGAACCTACAGAAGGGTAAAATCAGTCCAGTTTTGCAGTTCTACACAGGACATGGTTACAGGTGATTCCTAAGGATCTTTTTTCTAAGTGTTCTGATAAAAGTGGCACTTAGGTACAAGAAGTATTTGCATGTGAAACAGAGATGTGAGGTACGTGATATTAGTAGCTCTGATACTTGCCGAATGTGAATAGGGCAAAATTTTAAGTGGACTTTGATCATTATATAATACCTAGATCCTGCATGGATCACCACCCTGGCTAACACCCACAGGTCTTCAAAGCCTCCAGGATTTGCTCACTAGCTTAGATGCA
This sequence comes from Calonectris borealis, assembly GCF_964195595.1. NCBI lineage: Eukaryota > Metazoa > Chordata > Aves > Procellariiformes > Procellariidae > Calonectris > Calonectris borealis. The sequence continues at coordinate 202,683,798 of NC_134312.1, forward strand.
CAGCAGATTGCTGTCCTTTGCACAGCTGGGCTGGAAGAACCTCACACCAGTGAGTGACACAGCTCATTTCATTCCTAACAGGTAAGCGAAGTCAATTTGCCTATGGCATTTACAGTTGAGCTAAATATGTTTGCAAATATTTTCAGACTTCTGGAGTCTGGTCTGTCTAGCTAAGCTTGTCATTGTAGAAAGACAGTGGTATATAAACTCACATATATCCAAAGCACAAACTTATACTTTCATTTGGGACCTTTTGAGTGTCATGTGTTAAATGCTAGGGAACCTGCATTTGTCATGTCTGCTGTGGAGTGGACAAGGTGGGTGAATTTTATCTCCAAGTCATTCAGTTTTTGTTAGTTGACCAGTGAGTACAGAGGCCCTGACAGCATGCGGTCCATCACAAAGATATCTGACCAGCAGTCAGAAGGAGCGATCAAAAATGGGTATGCTTTGAGGAGCTGGAATGATTGAAGCGGAGAAGTTAAAGCAGCAACATGAACCTGACTTTCCCTGAGACAGTTTCCACCTCTTGGGCATTGGCAGCTTGAATCTGCTCTTCCTAGGAAGGGTGAATCAAACCTAAATTTTGGGAAAGAATAAAAAAGCCAAACAAACCCAAACTTCCAAATCTACTATAGCATTAATTATTATTAATCTATAGCATTATTAGCTATATGACTGTACTAACCCATAAATCCAAGACCTTGCAATCTAAAAATTTCTCATTTCTCTTCACATTTTTGACTTGGCATTGATTTTTTTCAACCTTTGATAAGTGGGTTTTTCCCAGATTCCCACTTTTGCTCCAGACGTATTCTCTGATAATTTCTTAAGAGGAGTATTATTTCTAATCGCCTTCCCAATGCCTCTATCCTATCCAGTGCCTGCAACTCTTCTCATGCTTTATGCTGTTGCAGGCCTCACAAAGGACACAGAAGGCAACTGATATGTAAATGTAATTGCCGATCTATTTCAGGATGGGCAGACAAGTGTCCCTCCACTGTTTGCAAAAATTAAATTAAGAACTTACGTGTATGGTACGTGCCACTGAGTTTAACCTACCTGGAAGAACTGCCCAGATAAATGAGCTGTGATTACATCTGCCAAGCTTGAACTGACTAGATTAATCCAGTATGAGCTGGTAACACAGGTAATGTTTCTTTTCTTGTAAATTACTTGGGTGGGAAGCTGGAGCGTTATAGAAACTGCGGTGGCAACTATTAATTGGCCTCAGGGATGGAGGACATCAAAGAGATTGGGCCTCAGGCCATGTGATTAGCAGAGCCATTGCCAGCTTATATCAATGATCTAATAACAAAGGTAATAAATAGTCAATATGACAGCCCTTTGGGGGCAACTACCATACATGGTCATCTGATACCACATAGAAGCTGAAGCCCAAGAACTGCAACACACAGAAGCTAAGCTGTCATCCATTGACCCAGCATGTCAACCAGTCAGAATGAGCAACCTGTTCCTCTGGGGTTACTGGTATAGGGCTGGTCTAAACTAGACTGGTGGGGCTGAAGCTGTGATCTGTCTGCGATATGCATGTTTGCAGAGCAGGAATCATTATCCACTTGCTATACCCATGCTCCTAGGCAAATAAACGTTAGACTGCGTGTCATTGAGTACAGCACTACACCACCCAGTCTCCCCGTGATCACTGGATGCACAATGTAGACAACTTCCATTCAAAAAAACTGGCAGCTGCCCTGCACCCCTACTTCTAGTGCAAAGGCTTGTCTTAGGCTTTGTAACTGTAAGTAGGTCCCATGGTCTTTCTCCCGGAATGCCATCCCCTACGCTTCCAGTTGGAGCCCCAGCTTGTTTACACTGGAGGTAGATTGATGCCTTTAGGGCAGAAAGTCTTCCCTCTGCCCATGGGAATTTAAAGCCATTTAAAAGTGAATAAAGTTTCTTAAAAATTTGAGACACTATGCACGCATCACATGAGGATATTTAGAACAAATAAGAGGTTTGCAAAAGGGTATTAGCAGACATTCATGGATGAAATTTTCATAGTAGATGAAATCATCAGAAGGGGTTAGATACCCTTCCCTTGTACTGCTTAAAAGACTATTGTCACAGAGCTATTCAGGGACCTTTTACCCCAAAGAACTTCAAGAAGTGAACCTAAATGAGGACAGAGTTTACAGACTGCTGGGTTATGTGACTGAAGGCTCATCCCCATGAACTGGGGTAACTGGAGGTGGCTGAAAAAAGACTCTGGGGAGGGAGGACCTATGACCCTGCTCCAGGATGCAGGACCATCTCTGCAACATCTGGGGAACTCAGGGAGCGGAAAAGAGCCCAGGGAAACCCATGACCCACCCATGACCCTCTGCCAGGATGACACAGCATGGCAGGAACCACCACACTGACCCACCCAGCCTCCCTCCAGGATTGCACCACCTCTCACGCAGAACGAGGAGCTTGTGAAAGAAACCACAACGCCAGCCTGCCCAACTTCTCTCCCTCGCTGCACCATCTTTCCCATGGCACGGGGAAATAAAGTCATTTGTAAAATTGCGTACATCTTTGTATTGAGCATAATTGGCAGGGGCAGGGTTTTTTTGAGGGGGCTGCAGCAGGGATGACCTCTATGGGAAGGTCACAGCTGCACTGGACACAGCCACTTGCAGCAGACCCACCGCAGGACACAGCTGAGCACAGCAGCCAAGCTGGTGGTGCCTCTGGAAGAGAGGTATTTAAGAAAGGGTAGAAAGTGCCAGCACAAAAGAAAGGAGGCAAGAGGAGGAGGAAAGAGAAGACCATGCCTAAGCACGGGCCGGAGCCACGTAGCCGCCCGAGCAGGGCCCACCAGGCGTGGCTGTAAAGGGACTGCTCCTGACCCCAGTCTCCTGCGCTGCCCATTGCTCCACCAAAGGGACCGAGCGCAATGTGCGGTGAGGGAATGGGAGAACAAACAGAGGGGGAGAGGTGTGCAGAGGGAAGAAGGGTTTTTTTTTCTGAGGGTTTGTTTGCACTCCATTACAGAACCAGCTCTCTGAACTGCCCCCCAAGAAGGGAGAGTTTCACTTCCACTACCCCTTCTGATTCATTCTGTGTCAGGGATATTACTGTCCTTCCAAACTAGACTGTTCTGGTTCAGAAAGAAATACAGACCAGCCTTCCACCAGTGAAGTCCTGCTCCTGATCCCAGCTACAACATATTTTGGATTGAAACAGAACTCGACAGATCTTCTGACCCCAGGACTGAAAATGAAAACTATTATCAACAGGTCAAACCCTCACCCCAACACCTGTTATCTCAGAGACCAGGTGAGCATCTTTGCTCTCGGCTCTTAAGTTCTTACGCCCCAGAATGTGTCTGGGTTCAAAAGGAAAGCTCTCTTGTAGCAATCAGTCAAAGATGTGTAGGAATTTTCAATGTTCAAATCCTGGAATGCTGCTACTCACATGCCTCGACTGGTTCAAGCCAATATATTGACGCTAACAGGTATGTTGCGCTCTTTTTATCTGCTGAAGGATATGATGTTGAAGGAAAGGAAGCTCTTTAAACCTGCCTGGTGTGCCCTAGTAGACAAAGCTGGCAAACAGCACTATCCACGGGAGGGCAGCGAGAGGCCGGGGAAATTTGGCCAGCGGGGCAGCTGAGGTGAGACTGAAAATGCTTCTGCCTAAATACGACCCCTAACTAGAAAGATCCTGGGTTGCCCAAGACTGAAAGAAACTGGTACATTGGGCATAACTGGCAGAATTTTGATAGCAGGGGGCTACAGGGGTGACCTGTGTAGGAGAAGGTCATGGACTGCCCTTCAGTCACAGCTGGTTCCAGCTGGCTTGGCAACAGACAACGCCAACCCACCATGTGCCAAAACTTGAACCAGAGAGGTGAATAGCACCTCTGCGAAAACATATTTAATAACGAAGAGCAGCTGCTGGGAAGAGATGTGTGAGGATACATGTGACGACACACAGAAGACGCAGGAGCAGATACATACCGAGGGGACTGCAGCCCATGAAGGAATCCCTGCAGAAGCAGGTACTACCCTGAAGGGGACTGCAGTCTGGGGACGAATCCATGCTGGGGCAGCTGAAAAGTGTAAGAACGTGGAGTGGCAAGAAAGGAAACCACTGTGCGCTGATGCCAACCTCCTGTGCTGCCTGGTGCCTCACTGAAGGGATCAAGTGTAACATTTGGCAAAAGCAAGGGGAGTGGAGACTAGAAGGGGAAAGGATTGAAGTTGAGGTGTTTTCCCTAGGCATTTAATTTTTATCTTGTTTCTCACTACCCCTGAATGAGTAATTAAAAAATATGTAGTTGGCAATAAATTAAAAATCAGTGAAATTTCCCAACGTGAGACTGCTTTGCCCACAACAACTAGACAGACTAGAAAAGCCAAGTGCTTCTTAAGATTATGTTCTATTTAGAAGCCAGCCTGACTGCAAAGGTGTGACTTGGTGCAGAATGTGGATCCTTGAGCTAAGACCGGCTCTGGAATGGTTCCTAGCAAATTCAGCCCTTAGAAGAATGATAGAGAACAAATGTTAAAGGCAGTAGGAGTGAGAAGCTCTTGTGTTTTGTTCTTGCAGATAAGAAGGTGTAAGAGACCTGTTCTGGTGTGAGGTCCATCTAGGCCATTATCTTTTCTGAGATTGTAGGTGAAAGTACATTAGTGCTGGCAAATGTGGTGGAGGGCACTGGATCCACCTTCAGAGACATCACGCTGAGACCTTATTTGATGCTGTAAGCAAAAGATAATTCCTATTCCAGTGGTCTTTGAAAAGTTCACCTGAGAGGTATGATTTGAGGAAATGCAGGTGAAATAATTTTGGATAGAGGGAGGATGCTTCTTTTTTGGAGAAGACCGTGTACTGTGCAGGGGTGTATGTCAGTGTGTGCACACCTGCAAATATCAATTTGGATTAGCCGGTGAGTAGGATAAGAGGCTTGGGAGTCATGTGTTGGAGCTGCCATGGGTCTGGGCTGGATACTGGTCACACCAGTGGTCTGACAGTTGGCTCCTGGAGTGAGCCTCCTGGGCTAAGAAAATTACTGGAGAGACCGTGAGGGCAGGTGTCGGCTGAGACCCACCTGCATGTATATGTCTCTGTGCATAAGTCAAGGGGAGAGCAGGGGATCCAGGGACAGTTCCTGGGGAGATCCATAGTGCATATGTGTAGATGTTGGTCTGTGTGGGGCACGCAAAGGAAACTGGAAGGCCAAGGGTCCAGCGTCAGTTACTGGACAGACTGGGTGTCTAAGGCCAGCTACTGGAGGGATCCATATTGTATATATGTATGCATTTCACACTAACAAACCTTTAACTGCCAAAGAGAGAGACAGGATTAGGCTGTTTGTGTGGTCAGCTATGTATCTGCGTGTATATATATATATACACACATACATACAGTGTACAGCATCTACGGGCCTATTGGGAATACATGCAATAGGCCACCTCACTACTGCATGTGGCAACATGGAGCTGCAGCAGCTTTGCCTCTGTTGGGCTACCAGATTCGGCAAACCTCGAGCCAATGAGTTTTTCTCACAATACAGAAAGAAGCTCCAGCATTTGCAGATGAGTGACTCTGCACAAAGTACACCATTCTCACCCCACCCTTCCCAAACCCTCCAAGGCCCAAGCCCAAAAGAGCCTTCTCAGGTGATGTGCTGCCCAGTGAGACAGGGAAGACATGATCCTTCCTTCCTGGGATTTGATGCACCAGTTACAGAAGGCAGACGAGCATCTCATTGCGTAGCAGGCAGCAGGAGCTCAGGTCTTCTGTGACAACTAGCCAAATCTATCAACTGCTTACAATAATCAGAGGTCATCAAAGAGCACTTCTCCCCGAAACACGTGGAATCAAGAAGTCAAATGGACAAGAAAATGGCAACCAGTTCCGGACAGTGGGCCACCTGCATTACCACTGGGCCAGTGCAGTGAACAAGTTGGATTATAATGCATTGCCAGTACAGGAGAAGGCTGGACGAGCCCTTGGCTGAGGCAGGGATTCTGTGCTGGTAGAGAACAGGCTGTTCCTGTAACACATTTGAGCTACACCTCTATGGGGACAGGAGAGATACAGGGGACTGTTTATCTTAATGATTTAACACCACAAGGTGGGCAGATGATTCCAGAGTGTATTTCTCTACAGTGCTGCTGTTTGCTATTGCAAATTTTTCTTAAGTTCACAACAGCAGCCTCAGGTCATTGCTGGGTGACTTGACTCTGGTTTTCTGGTTTCTGGCCTGCCTGGCTGTTGGTGGGGGGCTTGCTCTAGCAAAGCCTGAGGAAGAAGTAGTGGAAGGAAAGCACGTTTTAATTTCCAAACCCCAGAGAGGCTGCAGTGGACAACAGCAGCACTATTGTGTTCTCTGCAAAACTTGTTCCCCTGCCAAGTCCAGAAGGGGGCGAGGAGCTGCTTGCCCCCTGTGGGGAAACAGCACAGACCACACATAAGCTAGGATTGACTAGGAAGATCTCCCAGTTCCCTTCTCAGCCGTAAGAAAAGTACAGTGCGAGTCTGAAGAGATGTATGTAGGGAGGCAGAGAAAGGGATAAAATAGGCAGAATGGGAAGGAAGCCACACATAACTTTCTAGAGTACTAGCGCTAAAAGTGGATGCACCCCAGCCTCTATTCAGATGAGTATTATGTCTGTATCGCTTGTGCAACAGCCATTTAATCCACCAACAAAAGGTCACTATGAATGCAATGCAGCAGAGTAGTGCTGAAACTTCAACTCGCAACGTTTATTTGTAGCGTGGAAGTGCAGGGAGAGAATTTGTAATTTTAGCTAACTTGAGAAATTAAAGAAAGATCTCTGAAGTATGTCCAACATCCCCACAGTTCTTGAAATATACCTACTCCATAAAACAAAGATGTAACATCTGTCTATCTGTAATGTTTCCATGTGTGTGTATTACTGATTTGGCAGAATTCACATTTTAACATTTAGAGTAGGACGATGAATGTTAAAGATTTTCCTGGACAAGCAAACAATGAAACTACTTTTCCTTCCTCAAGACATATGCTGTGGTCTGGCATGCTGAAGAAATGTGAAATATACTGAGGAAATTGCTCTTTTCTCTTTAAAAAATCGAACATAAAATAGTTATTATTTACTCAGAATACGAGAGCAAGCTTTTTAAGAGAACAGCATTTTTTTCCCCCCCACAGTGATTGTTATAGGAACTTTTGGGCTTTTATCTCCTTAATTATCACTTAAGTTGCCATGCATATCGTCTTTCTTGCTTGGAAGGAAAGTTTTTTTGAAACTGTTTGGACCTTTGCCATTTCATAGTGTGGTTGATGCTTATTTCACTGCTGCCTCAAAGTTGTCTTATTGCCAGAGAGAAAGAATTCAGAACACAAGCAGTTAAAATACCCAACTAACAATGTTTTTCCTTTCTCCCTTTGAATCTGAGTGGCCCTTCTCTACACAGACAATAGTCCAATAGGGCTGCTAGTGTAGCCAAAGCAGAGAAACATGGCACTGTCTAGAAACTCAAACATCTTATAAAACTACAAGATCCCAAATTTGCTGGGAGGTGGGAAGATGAAGCCCACTTTTCAGCATTTCTCATTAGAGAGCTCTTGAACCTAACTGCTTCCACCTTGGTGACTAAGGCCATCGATGACTGTGGTCATCAGTGCTTACAATACAGTATCAGTTTCACTGTATTGTATACTGGTATCTAATTTTGGATATGCTGCTGAAGATAGTTTTGACTATTTACTGATAATAATCAATTAGAAGTAACCGTTAGTGTGGAATGTATTAACAAGTATTAATTGGATAAAGTTTTAAAGTTTAAAACTTACCTGCCAATTTTCTAAACTCTTAGTGAACCCTAGCACACACAAATGTGCATATAAATATATATACACACATTCAGCTGCAAGTGACAATGTTTTCGTACCTTCAGTATTAGTATTTCAGTCCCCACCGGCAGTACTTCCCCAAAAGCAGCCCACCGCCCCTTGCACACCTCTGCGCGCCTGGAATGGCGCACTGGTGACGCAAGCATTCTGCATCACACCTAGAGGTGCAGCGGCACAGCAAGCCACTTCGGACCGAAGAGGTATTCGCAGCGTGTAGTTCCTGCGCAGGGGCCCGGCCTTGCTGCTAAAGCCCCTTCCATCTCCTCCCTAGGCAGCACAGGCCCCTCCGCATCTGCAGGGAGACACGCTCCCACCGCCTCAGCGCAGGGCTGGGGCGCAGGCACTGCGCCGGCACCCCACCGCACAAGCCCGGGGGCTGCGCAGAACACGGCCGGACACGCAGGGGCACCCCCACGCCGCAGAGCAGCGCCCCAGGCTGCCCACTGAACCAAGCCCTCCTCAGACACGGCCGCCGAGGCCGAATGCCTGCAGACAGCCCAGCTCCGGCAGGGCCGGCGGGCGCAGGGACACACCTGCTGCCCTCGCAGCCCAAACGAGCGGGCAGCCCGCCCCACGCCTTGCCCCCACGGCCGCTCCTTCGCAGGCTGAGCCCGGCCACCGTGCGAACGGCGCGACCGGCGCGGGGAGCGCGCAAGCGCCCACCTCCCGCGGGCACCCGCGCGCGAAGGGCGGGCTGCGTCCGCGCGCTCCCGCCCCGCCCCCAGCCGTTGGGCGGTGCGGTGGAGGCGCCATTTTAGCGCGAGGGGGCGCCCGCCGTCGCGGCGAGGGGAGCCCTCAGCCTCCGCCGTTGAGAGCGGGGAGGGCGGGTGTGGCATCAGGAGCTGGAGTTCTGAAAACACCTAATAAAGTTCAAGTTGAGCTTTTTAACACAGAATAATAGAAAAAGTCCATGTTCTACCTTCCAAGATCTGTATCTTGCCTTAGAAGCATGTTGTGTGTTTAGCCCATTGTGTCTTACGGAACACCCTGGGTTTTCGTGGGTGCATTAAGCAATGATCAAACTCGGTAAGAAGTTGCGATGATGCGTTGTGCTAGTGGTGTGCTATGCCAGAGCTCATCCTTGTGACCAATGGCATTTTAAGATGGAAAAAACATTTGACAAAGTATTTTTTGGTGAAGCCAATGGCAAAACCCTTGGTGCTGAGGAGATTCTAAGTGGTTTTCAGGATCAGACCCACAGACAGGTTTACAGATGGATCATTTTTATAAAAAGCACTTTTTCCAGAAATAAATTCCAATTGCTGTGGTTAAGGTGCGTTACCCCCACTGTCTTCCCTGAAGTCTCCTTAAATGACAGCATCCCGTTCACGTTAACAGAAACACCATAATGAATGTTTTTTAGTACAAGCAGTTGTCCATATGAGACTGTCAAACAGTTTGGAACACAGTTACCCAGCTGCTTTTAAGAGGGTTATTTTGTGAACACAGACCCCCTCTCTGGCAAGTGCTAAGCATGCACAGCTCTCCTCTTGGCTTTACAGGTCAATCACCAGTTCTCTTCGAGCCAGGCCTGAAGATAAAAACCAGCTTACCTTGGTCAACACTTATTAAGCCTCATTACTCTTATCAAACATTCTGGTTTTCATATTTCATTCAAATAGATGCATTTATGCCAAACATTTGTAGAGACATTTTTTGTTATTTTTGCCTACATCCACTAGTTACAGCTAGCCAAAGCCAGCTGGCAAGCTCAGCTACCCGGTCCGTTGATTTAGCTCATTTTTCTATGCAAGCCTTTGTGATGATCCTGACGTGTGACTAGATCAAAGTTCAAGTTCAGATGTGTATGTACAGTCTTGGCAGTCGCTCTGAAGTTATTCCAGTGTAACTCTAATCAAAACCTGGCTCGTGATTGTCAAATAGCAGAATGCTTTGTTCTTTCTTTTGGTAAAGTTCTGACTTGTAAGGAAATGGGAAAAGGTCTGACAGTTCCAGGTGGGTCCAGGTGGGACTGCAAATTTAGAAAGTTCTTTTTCTTGAGTATGCATTATCTAATATATTGTACTGTTTACAACTCCAGGAAGCACAATGGTCTTTTCACAATGCAAAAGTAATTAAAGCTCTTTGAAAAAGTTTTAACTCACCATTAATGCACGGCAGATAACAGGAGAGCACACCTTAGCATGCTGAGAGAATTGAACAAACATTGATTTCTACATACCGCTTATAGAAACAGAAGGTGTCTTGGAAGTGATCACTGTAATACTGAGGTGTCATGATGTGACTGCTGAAGCTGTGGCTGATACCACTGTCTGGTTTGGTAGGCTGGGCAATGGTGGCAAGGGATTTGGTAGTATAAGGGGTAGTGGTGGACTAAGGGATATTGGTGGATCAAGTGGTTGTTGGGGGGGAACCTGAAAAATTTGTAAGCCAAAGAGACATCACACAGAAAAAAAATTGTAAACAAAAGAAATAGGACACGTGACAAAAATTACAGTTTTCATAAAATTGTGACTTTGTAATAAAATCATGCACATGATTCCTGTAAATCAGTCTAGTCATTCTTTTTCTTCTTTCACAGATGTAATAATAAGTCGTTTTCGTGCATGGGATATTACATTTATCATACCCAAACAGAATGACAAAGCAACAACCATAGTACTCTGTTACATGGTCATTCAGTCTTGGATACCAACTCTTCACCTGTGTATTTCTTGTGGAAAGACCTGACTTGTAGTTTCTAGGACTGAAGGCCAAGAGTGTAAGGAAAAGTTGTAAGGAAAAGAACAAACAAAATTCTGGTCACTGTTATAAGTTGCATATCTTTGGATAAGACTGGCAAATTTCATAGACTTATTGCTACCTTACACTGTTATAAATGAGATAAAATTCTGAAATGTAGAGATCACTTTACCATGAAACAGCTTAGCTTTCAGATAAGAACATATTTTATTTTTGTAAACCCTCCTCCAACAAAACTCCAAGAATAATTCCTCTGTGATTAATTTATTTTTCAGCATAACATTGATTTTATTAAGGTTGCATATATATGTCAGATAAAGGAAATTCTGTCATCACTCTTAGTCCTAATGGAATTACAATAGGACTAGGAAAAGGAATAGGAATGGCTAAAACTATCTGGTTACATTTCTTAGTAAAAATGTTTAGGAAAGCATTTCAACACATGAAGTTAAGTGCGTACTTAACATTGGCCTAACCTGGCAATTAAGCTCTGCAAGCATCTGGAAGACTAATATTTTCTGACACTCATATTGACACAAAAAAAAAGTGAATTAACATTGCTTATTTTGTGTTCATTTATGAGAACAACTAAACAATTTCCCTTTGAATGTATATTAAACTGTAGGTTCAAAACGTCTTCCAATATCTTCCCACATGGTGAAAGTTCAACTAAAGTAATGCTGTGTTAAAGGCACAGCTTACATCATTTACTCATTAGTGGAATGACCTGCCAAGGTTAAAACAGAAAGTGGAATGCTGTTCCACAGGTCTGGTTGACACCTAACCTCTTTAACTTTTGTTCTACTTTTACAAAATATTTTACTCTCCCTCCTCACTTAAAGAAAGTGTTTAGGAACTGTTCAAAATGGAAATACCAAGACCTAAACTCCAACATGGATAAAAGAACAGATATATTTAAAAAAAAAAAATCTTTAAATACTTAATACTGAAATAGAATGTTCTTGGGAAAAGGTAATGTTTTTTCTAAGAAGGAATTGATATGAAACATGAGCATGTTATTTAACTAAAATTTCTTCAAGCAGGAAATTTTAATGAAATGGCTTTTATATATGTAGGAATTTTAGGAAAAAGAATTTAAAGCTGTTTACCTCTGTATTATTTGTATAACCTTATAGTATCTGTTTTCTACAGTATATTTTTATATGTAGAATAGCTTTCTTTTACACCATTCAAATGTTTGGTATTACTCGTGTTTTGTTGATATTGACGAAAAATAAAGTGAAGAAAAAATTTTATCTTAGTTCCACATTGAAGTTGATGCTCAATTTCTGCTTTTTCTTGTGTAACACCTAATAGGCTTCTACAGAGTGCTTTTCCTCCAAGTATGGTTTAAAATGTCAGAAGGCATGTTTTGATTTTAAGAATAATATCTTTCCTGAGAATAAGTAACACTTCTTTCAATATAGATATGAACAGCAAAAAGAATGAAGAAACAATAGATAAGTAAGACAATGTAAGACTTCAGAAAGGAACTGGCAGAAACAACGCTTCTGAGACATTAAATGTTAAAATTACCGAAATCACCCTGCATGATCACCTTAATAAGCATTACTGTGGTCAGGTTTGGGCTCTCAAGTACAAGAAAGAAAATGGCATATAGGAGGGTGTCCAGTGGAGGCCACCAAGATGGTCAGGGGTCTGCAGCGTATGACATCCAAGGAGAAGCCGAGGTAACCTGGAGAAGGGGAGGCTAAGGGGGATCTTCCTGCAATCTTCACCTTCCTGAAGAGAGGATGTAGAGAAGACAGACCCTGACTTGTCTTGGAGGCACACAGCAAAAGGACAAAGGCTGACAATCAGAGTTTGCAACAGGGCAATTCCTGACTAGATAAAAGGATATTTTTTTTTTTTTTTTTACCATGAGAGTACACTGAAACAGGACCCAGAGACCTGTGGAATTTTCAACCTTGGAGATATTCAAGCTTAACAGGACATGGCCCTGAACAACTTGCTGTAGCTGACCCTGCTTTAAACAGGGGGTTGGGCTAGATGGCCTCCAGAGATCCCTTCCAACCAAAATTATTCTGCAATTCTATGAATATTTTTTGATAAACGCCAAGAAACGCTTTGAAAGGAACATTCATTAGGGTGGAACAGTTGGAGAGTTACATCCATGTGCTTTCCTTATAACAAATAGGACATTCATGTGCAAAATAAATAAAATTCAGAGCATATTTTAATATTTGTAGTACTGACAGTGTTAATACTGGAGACTACAGAGACTCACAGTGTGATTACTGGAAATTTAATAATTTAGCTGGGTTTTTATGAACAATATAAACCCCACAAATACTACACAGAGCATTTCAGGGTAGGCAGATTCTTTAAAGAGAACCTGCCATGCCTTAAATACATGCAATATAGAGATACTGTATTCAGTACCTGAAAACAAGAATATGGCAAAAACGGACAGGAATGAAAGAACTAGCTTTTCTTCGCTTCTTCTCTCAGATATGACCATTTATCTGTGCATCACAGACTGTACAGCTGCATGATACTACCTCACATCCAGTCTTTCACTGATGAGGTAAAATATGCTGGTGCAAGCTCTTTCAGAAAACGACTTTCTCAGTTCCCTATCTTAATAATATCGCATTGACGCAGCCCAAGTCTGCAACACTGCAAATCCAATTGGATGAACTGCTTGTGTGTCAGGCTAAACTGTCTTCAAATTATCCTAGTCGATCTAATGAAACAATTTCTTCTTCCTGGAAACCACGTTTTGTTTGTGGTGGACCATCACAATGCTGCCTTAGACGTTCTTACCTACAACTTTTCCGTCAAGGTGTGAAGGAAAAGTGATAGTGCCAGTAAGGTGCAAAAACAACCTTTGAAAGACTGTCTCAACTCTTCTGCTAGGTTGGGAGGGGAGACAGGGGTCTCATCTGCCTGTAAAATACTATCCTACCCTTAAGCCTGTTTTTGGCGGGGCCTGATGAGTCTCTTCTCAGCCCTAGTCTCTACACGAGTGGTAAGATTTAAAGATAAACCACACAATGCAAAGTCTGGCATTCACACATATGCAGGACAGATCAATTGTGGATTCTTCACCACGGTGAGTTTAGTCTTGAACATTATGACAATATCCTATCACAGACAAGCAAGTAATCTGAAATGAATACTACAGAAACAATGCAGTCTTAGTTAAGAAAGATGTCAGAATGGCAAGTTTTGCAATTAAATATACACTGATTGTATTTTTCCTGTAATATCAAGGCTGAGCGCAGTGTCACAGGGTATTTTGATAAAAAAATGGGACCAAAGTAGTAAACAGTCTACTTCATTAGTGATTTTCTTTTAAAGACTAAAATTCCTAATCTGGTTATGTTAAAAATAGGATGGGAGCACAGCTAAAATGTGCTTCCCCAAGAAGAATCCAATCCTGACAAAATGGATCTACATCAGAGCTGCTCTTGTCACCCCACCCCTTACCTGGTGTGCCTCTGCCTTTGCACTGGAACTGGAGGTCCTCCCATTGACAGGAATCTGATTCAGAGAGCTGAGCCAATAAAACACTGATCTTACTTAAGGAAAAAAAAAAAAAACAAAATCCCAAGATGTTTTCTGGTGGCTCAACCAGCTGCATGGGCTCCCTGCAGGATTAGATGAATACCAGAGAAGGGGCAGGACCACGCAGCCAGAGGTGGAAGGCTCAGTGTAGTGGTTCATCCTAGAAAAGGAAAGCCAGTCAGTCCGCTGGAGGCTACAACTCCCAACATCCCATACCAGAACGGGGCAGGGATCCCATGCTGAAGGCATGAACTGAATGGTGGACACAATGCACACCGGATTATCAGATCCCAGGCCTATAGTGCAGGCCAGAATAACCATTTTCTGTGCTTTGCCCAGTCTGACAGAAATGCAGCCAAGTGCACCCACGTTATCCACACCAAAGTTGTATTGCCAGGAGTTTCTCGCTGGAAAACAAAACACAAAGTCTTCCCAAACTTTGGGAACATTCATTGGGCTATAATTCCTAAATAACGTGGAAGGCTTTCAGATAGGGTTGTACCCCAGTCTGTGTAGAGGAAAGTAGGCAATTTGCTGGGTCTTTTCAAATATGATTTTCATAGTCATCAGAGTGATCAACTAAGAAAAATCAAAACTACTCTGTTTAGTCCAAAGAGCAGAAGATGCCTGTTGAAGAGGTCTTATTGTAGGCTGCGACTGCACAGTCAGAGGTGTGAAATGCTATTCCTTGAAACCACTGGGAGAATACAATTCTCTTAAGAGAAAGAAATCTGTCTGAGGATTGAAGAGCAATTTCCTTCATTTCAGGGACAAGTGTTTGAAAAAAAAAATCATGCTATCAACATGTGCTAAGTAAATTCAAATGTTGATGGTCCTTGGGCTTTATTATGTCTGCCTTTCTGAGACATAGCTCATGGTTTGAAGCTGTAATCTCCAGTTTTCCCAGTGGCTTTTTCAATACCATCTACGTTGGTGTCAGTGCTGGAAGACTAAAGATTTGAAGGAGCTGTGTTTGGACTGGGTGCAAAGCCAGTGTCCTTTGAGATTTTACTAATTATTACTGAAATTAGCACCCACATCAGTTTACTTAGGCCTCAGGGGCACTACATTTGCAACAAAACCCCGATTTTTTTGCCTGGGTACAGTTCCAAGCAGGGGGTCACATCCAGGTGGACGGGAAGCAAGGGTGGTGTGTGTAACCAGAATTAGTGACGCATAAACACTCGTGTGACCTTGTATTAATCACCCCCCTAATGCCACCCTCTGTCTTACCATTTCTGTTGGCTCTGGTGATTTTCAACAACAATCAAGTACCTAAATTCCATTCTTGATCTTTTATCTTAAATAAAACTCTCCATATATTGAAATTCACACCCTTCCTCGTTCAGTTGCTTTTGCTTAGTTAATACTTTTTTTGACATTGCAATGTGTAAACGCATTCTGCTTCATATTCCTTTTTGGTAGAGACAGCAGACCCGCCACTGCACCGCAGGATATGTCAATGCAGCCATAAGGCGTGTATTTGTATTGAGTAGCTTACTGTGATGTTTCTCAGATTAATTTTTTTATGGCTAATTATAGAAAATATTAGAATATTTTAATTTTAAAATTGTAATTTCCTTCATCTGCAAATCCTTTTTTTTCTATAGATACAGGACAGGAAGGAACCTTTTGGCTATCAGGGCTAATGCTCTGCTGCCAGGTAGTTATTTTCTTCTTTCTGCTACTCCTATGGAAAACCTGTTCCAAGTCCTGATGGTCCTAATAGAGACAGCTGTATTGCAAATATTAGTAAGGAACTGTCTTCTCATTTTCAGCCTAAACCTAACAATATTTCATATATACATGTTTGTTCTTGTACTAACATTGTCTTTTATTTTTAAAAGTTTCTTTCCTTTTTCAGGGTTTGCTCTCAGTGCACTTTTTGACAGCAGTCACGTCCCATCTCGGTGTCCTTTGCTAGACTAGCAAGCCAAGCTCCCGCGATCTCTTATAGATCTCCTTTTGCATCTTTCTGCACATTTTTCTTGACCATGAGTAGCGAGCACATATACCATATTTCAGAAGATGTGTCCGCAGGACCTTGTACAGTCTGACACATCTCTGCCTTGATTCCAGCTGATGCATCCTAGGATTACATCTGCCCTTTGTGCAGCTATTAGGCCTTTTCAGCTCATGGCCATCCTGGGAACAACAAGTATTTCTTCGACTTAGTTTCTAATCATTTGGAAATGATGAGCTTATGCTACAAATCTTTGTTACTAGTTCCCGATAAATGACATATTGTGTTCTGTAGTGATAAGTTTAATCTCAGTCCTATCATTCAAGTTCCCAAGACTGCACAGTTCTTCCAAATCGTTTTCAAACATTTTTAACTGGCTTCTAACTAGGAAAAATAACAAGAAAATAATGAAGCAGCAGAGAAAAACTACCTTACATATTGTTTTATTGTTCCAGTTGTTTATCCTAATTTTGCTCATTAGTTTGTCCTTTGCTTCCTTCCTTTATTTTTCTAAGAGAAAAGTGGTTATGTTGGAGAGGTGGTGTAAGATGATGAGAAATTGGAAATGTGCAATTGTTGAATTAAAAAATAAATAATTTATTTCATAATAAATAGGAGCTTTTATTAAAGAAATTCTATTTGAAAAATCCTTATATTGATATTTTCCCAGAAAAAGCTTAATCAAGGAAAAATCACTCTATTATTCTAAGAGTGTATTGCATTAAACAAAGTAAATTTCTTTAGAGACAGTAATTCTTGTATTTAGCATGGATAAAGAAACAGAAAAAAAACCCTCATGGTGGAGGAAATCATAATCTGGCCATGAAGGACCTCTAGTGGCATAAATACTTCCAATTAAAAAAACCCTAAAATTATGCTTCTTCATCATTTTACAAGGAATCACTTCTGCAGTTTCAGATTTTAAGTTCAATTTGTGTGATTTTTTTTGTCTTTCCTTTTGTCGGTAAGGTAAATGCAGAAAATATAATTTTGTCAGAGTAATACACAGTAAAGTGTCTAGGCGTACAATGGCGTTGCGCTTTAAGTTCCCTGAAACTTAAAGTAGATGCTGTCACTTAAAAATTATGTTCTGTGTTTTTACTTGTTATCTACTTTTATCACCTACTCAAACTTATGATTGTCTTTGCAGGAGGAACAGCCTGATAGGACACACTGAAATAAATCTCTTTAACAAAAAGTAGTTGAAAGTGGATGAAGATGTGAGAGCTATGTCTGTGTCTCATTTGTTATGGCTGTGCCAATTCTTTTATTTGTTCTCAGCTCAAAAGTAAATTTTTTGGAAAAGCAGCAAAAAACCCTATGCCGTTACTTTTAGGTTATCCTTCAACCATTCTAGAAGATAACCAACTATAAGAAATATTTAGATTCTTAGTTCCTTTCAATCACACTTCAAAACAGTTTGAAATTTAGGTACAAATTTTGAATAGAAAGAGTTCATTTTTAAAGAATTCTACAAATGTATTTCTGACAGTTCTTTGTCAACAGTTTTTCTAAGTCAAAAAAGAGGTATATGCCTACTAGTGTAGAGGCCCATTACGCATCCAAATACATCCTGTGTGCAGATAAACTGTAGCCGCTCCCAGGGATTTCACTCACCCTGGAAAAGACACAGTAACCAGTGGAATTAGTTACTTTTGTAGAGCACTGGGAATAGGGTTTCTGTATCTGAAAGAGGGTGCGCAGCCTTAGGTGCGCACGCTCCCGGGTTTCCACCGGTGCGACAGCACGGAGGAGCAGCAATACCAACTCCGGGCAGAACGGCGGGTGTCTCCGGCGCCAGGCAGCCTGGGCGGCACAGGCTCCAGGCAGCTGTATTGCTTCACTGTGGCAGGAGGCAAACCCAGGGGCTGACAAAAACTCAGAAGCACACAGCCACGGTCACACTTGGGGTGAACCCTGAATCGTAGTTAAAGCGGGAGCCTGGAGCAGGAATAGCTGAACACAAAGTCATGTTCAAACATCTCAGATATCTCTGCATTCATGGCCATGTTGTCCACAAGCCATAAAAATTTCCTGAGACAGCAAAGTTTATCATACTCTGAAATGAACTTAGTCCCCAAAGCCTAACAAAGGTCACTTTTAAAAATTGTTGTTGCTGTTGTGTTTTTTCTTATAACCTTAAAGGTTTTTTTTTGGTTAAAGAAATTAAATTAAAAAGAGGTCCCTGCCTGTTTAAACTCTTATTACTCTGTTTCATATTTTCACAGTACACAGATACCCCTCTGGGACGGCAATCCTTCTGCAGCTGAGCAGTCCTAGTGTAAAGCCGCAGCCTGGCAGTGGCTTTCTGGTGTGAGGCTGCTGCAGCCTACCTGTAGCAAGGAATTCCAAGAGCTTAAATGGAGACAAAAAGCACCAAAGACACGATTCTCCATCTTTGGAGAATCGGCAGCAGATTGCAGGTATAGGATAAATCAAATTAAAGGTAAAGAAAATAGTACCACAGTTGTGGAGCTCAGATACGATAAAATGTGCGGGGTCTGATAGTTCTGCTTCTTTTTTTTTTAATCTTGCTTTTATTTTAGGTTACGGAAATTCATGACCAGCATGACCTGACTCATAACTATCACAACACTGAAACTAATCTTGACAGACTGATTTCTTGCGGGAGTCACAGCAGGATTTTTATTGGATTACAAATTAAAAATAAAAAAATCCATAAACTATTCTGTTATATAAGTGAAGGAAAAATACATAAAAACTCAATATGATATAGAAATGGGTATGTATACATACAAATATAGAAGTATATTTATGAATGCTCTTTTAAGACATATAATTATAGAGCTTTTCTCTCCTGTTGACCTACAGCTTTAATATTACACAATCACAGAGTCAAAGAGGGGATTTGAGGACCAATCCTCTCCCACGTAGCTAATACCTTAGTGGTTAGGGCCTGGCCCTTGGGAAGCGGGAAACTAAAATTCACCTTTCTGCTTAAAAGGGACTGGCAGGCATATGGAGTTTTAAAGATTACCTGAAAATGGCAGAGTAATGCCTCTTTTACACTCCTAAATCAAATCCTATGCAGATGATTGGGTAATTGCAAAGGGAGATAAACACAGCTTGAATTGTGATAAGGAAAAACATGTCTGAAAAAAAACATTGTGGTGTTGGGGGGAGAAAGATTAAACCATGGTGCTCTGTGAGGAACAGGTGAGAGTAGAGAGAAGCAGTGTCTTGTGGCAGAAAGGATGCCAGCATAGCCAGGAGAGAGACAAATACTTGCACCGATGAGGGCAGAAGATTGGTCTTCTTGGAGGCATCTCTGGGGTTAAATTCTATCACCTGTAACACATACAGAGCATCATTAACAGTGAGAGTCATTAAAAAACCACTAGGGTATGCAGAATGCCAACAGGTTCTCCAGGTGAGTTTGGCTGAGATGTGGGTGAAGAAAAACAGGACGAGGTAAATCCTTAGGCGTGGGAGTCATCAGCAAAAGGATGGGAGTTGAAGCCTTAGAAATAGAGGAGCTCAAGGCTGCGCACAAAGCTGGGAGAAATTAAAATTTGAGTGTTTAAAGCAACTTTGACTCATGTAAGTGGAAGAAACATGAGACTTGAAATGCCTGCACATGAGGCCAGCCGCACTCAGGCCTCCACACGTCCTAGGGGCCGAAGCCTGTGGCGGGGCTGGGGCCAAAGTGGCCTTGCGGGGACCTGCACCAGGGCACCAGGCTGGGGCCGCTGCCGGGGAGCCCCGCAGGTTGCCTGAGCTGGAGAGCAGGACTATGAACTTGGCGTTGGCGCTTCTGGCGCAGCCCCTCGCTGCTCCTCTGCTCTGCTCTGCTCTCACCTGCACCCAGCGGGAGGAAGGAAACCTGCCGGGCTGGGGCTTGCTAAGGGGAAGGAACACGAGGAGCATCCCGGGGCGGGCAGCAGAGCTCTGTCCCCCCCGCTGGGGGACGAGCCATGCCCCTCCTGGGGGCGGCCCCTCGGCGGGCACAAAGCTGGGCTCGGCCGCCGCCAGCGGAGCTCTGTTCCGCCGTCCCGGTGCCGCCGCTCCTCCCTCCCTCCCTCCCGCGGAGCGCCGCCCGCCACCTCCGCAGCGCCCGCCCTCTCTCCGTCCCTTTCTCTCTCTCGGCGGGCGCGGGGCGGGCAGCGCCGCGGCATGGAGGCGGCCGCTGCCGGGGCGCCGCCGCCCGGTGCTGCGGCGGCCGCTGCGCCCGGGGCCGAGGCGCCGCCCGGGGCCGAGACGCCGGCCGGGGCTGCCGCCGCCCCTCCGCGCCGGCTGCTGGCACTGCTCGGGGCCAAGCTCTGCACCTGGTGAGTCCGCGGCCACGGCCCCCCGCCCGGCCTCCACGTGGAGCCGGGCAGCGCCGGCCTCCCTGCCCGCCTCCCCCCGCGGCGGGGGCCGTGCCCCTGCCGGGGTCGCGCTCCGCTGGAGGAAAGGAAGCGGGAAACGGGCTTTCTGTGCTCGGCGCGTCGGCCGGTAACACGCGGTCAGGATGCGGTGGCTTATCTGTGCCGCCGGGAGAAGCCGCGTGGTGCCCGGCCCGGCGCCAGCGGTGCGGGCCCGGGCTGCTGCTGGGAGCGGGGCGTGGGGCTGAGCAAAGCTCTGATCCTTCGGGCGAGCCTTTAAGGCCGTCGCCCTGGCAGAAGGGAGACCGGCGGGGTGCGGGCAGCAGCCAGGAGAGTTTTGGCTTCTGCTGATGGAGGGCTGCGTGAACAGGGTGTTGTGATACCGGGGCCGCTGTGGAGGCGCAGCCAAGCTACAGCCTGTAACTGCTGTTGTGTGATAAGTTCTGCTGCTAAGATAAGTGTAGAATCAGCGAGTGATGTATTTGATTTTGTTAAGCTAGGAGTGTAATCTCACATATGCACACATGCACTTGATTTTTTTAGTAATTCTGGCTTAAGATTTTTCTGCTTTCCTGTTTTTTCTATACTTTTATCTGTTCTGTACTCTTTTATCAACACTGTTGCAAAGAACAGGTCATGGTGGGCAGAAGAGATAGCAGAACAAAATAACTGAGATGAGGTGTGGGTCCAGAAAGAGCGATATCCCCTTTCCCTCCTTCCTTGAATCCACTTAGGACAGAGACCCATTCAAATATATCACTTAAAAAGTGAGTACTGTTTAAGCATGGAAAACTTGGGGAAAAAAATCTGCCAAACTGCAGTCATCGCATGCGTCCCAAAGCTGGTGCTGGCCAAGTGAGAGCAGAACTTCCTCCTCTGACTTCCAGCCTGCAAGAGCTACCATTCACTTACAGCTTCAGTTTCCTTCCCTTCCCTGTTTAAAAGGCTTTTTTGGGGCTCTAGGTTTGGTTTCCAATAACGATTGCATCAGATATCCCCGGCTGACAAATAGGAGGTGCTGGCTGTCTTGTCACCCTTGCGCTCATAAGCTTAAGTCTCACGGCTAGGCTGCGTGGAGGTGTGCGCTGGCCAAGCAGAGTCTTATTCCAGAGGGCAAAGCCTACCTTTCTCTTTTGTTTATAAGTTTTTCTCTTTTCATTCCTCCTGCCTGCCAGGAATGCCCAAAAAGACAAGATAGGAACTTGTGGAACTATTCAGTAGCCTCACCTGTGCTAGTAGTTTTGCCAAAATGCTGCCAGAGGCTACACCAAGTGAGTCTATTCGTGGTACTTTTGCAAAGTCTTGTCCAAGACATTGAATTGACTCTTTTTTTTTTTTTTTTTCTTCTTTCCCCCCCCCCCCCAGGTGGCTGGAGGCTCAGCCATTTCAGCTTTCTTAGAGGCCTTTCTGAGTCGTAGGAAGGTTTAATACTTGTATGTAATAAACTAGATTTTTTTTTTTTTTTTTTTTAGTAAAACCAGTAGAAAGTATGCTTTCCGGTTCTTGAAAAAAACCCAAGTTTTTCTTTTCTGTTTCTTACCTTTTACAAATTAAATTGACCTCAGTTTCAAAGCAGAACATTGAAGCACTAACTTCTGAAAATGTTAGTTTTCCTGAGCTATCTGCTAATCATGTTGGAATATGGCTTCAGTCTGAACCTGCATTTTACTTTAACTACTTGCATGAAAATGTGAGATTATTCAAATGAAATGGTCTCTTCCCTCCACCCCACCCCCATTCAGGAAGGGTTCGGTAGTTAAAGCTGAAGTGCAAGTAAGTTACATGAAGAGTGTTGCCAGGCTTTGCCTGTTAGTGTTTAACTGGTGGCATAAATAAATTTAATTTTTGAAAAGCTGTATTTATTTTCATGAAAAAATCACATTAAAATTATAGGATTTATTAAACTAATAGTTAACTGTGGGCTTATTAGATTGTCTTTAACTTCCTCAGATAGAGACTCTGATTGTATTTTAATATCTTGGGGTATTTTTCTTCTGCATTTCTCATGGAGCCAAAAAAAGTCAGCCTGACTTGCTCATGGTGTCAAGAGCTGCACATTGTTCAATTAGCTTTGGACCAATTTGTGGCAAACTTTCATGTTCTAAAAAATCCCAAAGTAACTCCTAGTTTTGCTCATAGCCATAGATATAGCTAGCTAAGATATGGTGGCTGAAGGGAGAGGAGGAGTAATTACACAGTAGCCAACTACTAAGCAGTAAAAAACAACAACAAAAAAAACCCCAAACTATAAAACTAAAAGGCCATTTCAGACCACTTACCTTGCGTCATCTGAGAGTCCAAAGTGATTTAGTCCTTACCAATGCATTAAAAAAAAGAGCAGAGAGGATCAAGTTCTGACATGGAAAAGTTAATAATTAATATATTTCAAAAAATTATGATAAATTATTAATAAGAAAATCATGGTCATCGATACTCATGTCAATACTGGAATGAATGGAAACTCATTTTTCCTGTAAGAAATTGTCTTGCAAAGTGAAACCAATAGGATTTAAAGTTTACTCTCAAGTTTTACAGAGAGTAAACCAGTTTTTTTTAATTTGCTATAGGATTTTAGAGGGCACTGAAATAATAAGGCTCTTGGGCCCACATTTAACGAGGGTCATCTTACCCTGTTCAAACCGCCTTGAGCGCAGTGCATTGCACCAGGAACATGGCGTCGCCTTCGCAATTTGAAGAAATTCATTTTGACACCTTGGCAAATGGGGTGAGGAGAAACCCTTGGTGCTTCCTGCTGAGGCTTGCGCCCGGTGTTAGGGGGCAGTCAGGGCAAGAGGCTGTTATTTTACACGCAGCCGAGAAAGTTGCCAGACACATAGTGTTTTGGGATTCCCAGAGGACATCTTTGAGGGCAGCCTTCCACTGTCAGTGAACAGTGTCTTTATTTGGCTCTTTTGATCTTAACATTTTGAGTCTCTTCAGTAGAAGGAAGAAAAAAAAAATCCCTGAATTAAAATATAGAAAAATAAAAAAGGGAATGAGGCAGGATGAAGACTGACTGCTTGCCTCGTCAGATGCCTTCGATACTGTAGAAGTAAATGCTGTAGGACTGCCTAGAGGTCCATTAACTAAATAGCAATGATTGCTGGTGCAGAAACCAGTAAGCAATCAGTTCTGTAGGTTCTGGACCTGCGTCTCTTCCCATATGCAAAAACGCAAGGAGATAATTCCCTAGGTACTTTAAACTGGAGAAACTTAGTTATTAGAAAAGCTGAGGATCAGCTTAGTGGAGTTATTCCACTGCAAGAGGGCAACCAGATCTTCCTTGTTTTTAATAAATGATGGTTGAAGCTGATCAATCATTACCAAATTTGAATGGCAGCAGATTTTCCCCCTTTTACCCTCTTGCTGGAACATGGTCACTGTCCAGTTTGCCGGTGCACGTAGAGTCCAGGCCTGTGCTATAGAGAGGGGGCCGTAGATCCGGACAAGCAAAGCTGCTCCTTGCATATCGTATCCTGGGGGAAAATGTTTAAAACCTTGCCCCACAGAAGTCCATGTTAAACAAGCCAGATGCTTGTGGAGTAGTATTGCCCGTGCTTCTGCCCGTCTCTGTGGCACCACCTAGGACATGGGTGAAGGGGAGTTTGCATCCAGGAGAGCAGAGCTTCTACCAGCCAAGGCAGCTTTAACCTCTCCTGGTAACGCATTGACGAGCACAACTCTTTTTGTGGACTACGCAGGCTTCACAGCTTTGTTCCAGTAAAGTTGCAGCAGTTTTGCTCAGTCACACCTCTACACAGGTTTGATCCCCACCTCCACACCCTCGTCCCACCTAGTCCAAGCACAGGGTTTAGTCCAATAAATTGCTAAAGGCTTGCTCTGTGCCTCCTGCACTGAGGGTAAGGAAGAAATATTATCTGCTACTTTGGAGCAAGAAACTCTTCATTTGAATAGTAAAAAGTATATATGTATTTTTTAAATGCCTGAAACCACATTTTTCGTGTGTTGTTCACCACATTATTTCTTCCTTGAAATTTCAATGGGTCTTCTATCATCTTACCGCCTGCAAAGGAGCCAGATTCACAGGGCTGGCAAAGGGCAAGCTGGAACCATGGTCCGTGCCTGCTTGAGAGAAGAGGTAGTCTCATCCCTGAAATTTTAGCTAACCTATGTTACATTCTTCTTAATGGCACCTGATTAAATTAATTCTTTAGATGAACGTAAAAATACATTTCTGCATCAGTCAGAATAATTAGCCAGAATGTGTCACAATCATTGCTGATTTGCTCACCAAATAGCACAGTCAGATCTTTGACCAGAATAAAAAGAAATTCAATATAACAGAAATGAGGTAGCTTCAAAAGGTTTTTTTTGCCTTTTTTTTTGCATACAAATACTTATATGTAAAAAATACATATATGTTTTTTATAGCACTGTTTACAGTTAATGCTGAGCTGCAAAGTAGCCATGATAAATTTCCAGCTGAAACACGGTCTCTGTTGCTTACTTCAACATTAACATGCTAGAGATGAGAATGTTCATTCTTTCACACACCAGAAAGAGTTGTTCACACGAGGCTGGACAGGACCTTACAAGACTGTCATATGATAGATATATGAATACTTATAATGTGGATGTTGCTGGGATTGGCAAGGCAAGCTGTAGCAAAACATGGGGCTCGAATCTCTTGGAAGTGCAGCATGGCTGGACTCTGCAGAGATTTGCTGTCTCATCAAAATGGGCTTGGAGAGAAAAATGTGCCTAGCAGCCTTTTTAAATCCAGCAGGGCTTTGGTGTCAGGCTGAATTGAAAACAAGATTCATGCAGCTGAATTAGAATCTGTGCAAAGAAGATGTCTCCCTTCCAAAAGGAGGGATTGACTGTATGATTGTAGTTGGCTTTAGCACCCCCGAACACACCCTTCTCGTTGCCCGCCAACTGGATTGCACAGCATAGTTGGGTGAGCTGGTATTTACTACGTTAAAGTAGTAAAGTTGGGAAAACTTTAAAGTAGTAAAGTAGTAGTTGGGAAAACGTTAAAGTAGTAAAGTTGGGAAAACAACCGGTGTTACTGTCATGTGGTGTGCCTGGCATGTGAGTGCCCTGCCAGAAATCATCAGGGAGAGATGTGGGCTTGGGATAGGTACAGAATCCTAATGGGATGCTTTCTTCCCTTGCTCAATTACTTTGAGTAGGAACAAATGAATCAGTTGTGCAGACGGTTAAATTCTCATCAGTAGTCTTCAGAGTAAGCAAACTAGATGTGAAATTTGCAGACCTGTACAGACAGCACGGCACTGAGCCCCTCTCATTGTATATTGTGAGTATGCAGGCAGGGACTGGGGTGGTACAAATCTGCAGGGCTCCACTGGCAGGAAAAACAGCAAGCCAAAAGATACACAGCAATCTATGTGTGCTCCTGTTTGTCTAGGAACATCTGGAATACTTCGCTTTATATTAGGTGAAGAATTGCTACTAAAAGAGCATGAGCTTTCCCCCCAGACCCCCCGCCAGCTGTGGGTTGGACCTAAAAGGAGTTGTAAACGCTAACATGATCTTTGGCCAAAATGTGTTCTTAACTCCATCCTCAATTACAGCAGGATGTGATGGAATATAGCAGAAAAAATCCACAATAAGTATTAATTATAACAATTCTTATTATAAGAAAGAATTTTTTTACAGTGAGAACAATCAATCACTGTAACAACCTCCCCAGGGACGTGGGGGAGTCCCCATCACTAGAGGTTTTCCGAGATGTGACTGGACAGGGTGCTAGATACTCTCATCTAGGCACCCTTTCCCATGAAAGGTTGGACCAGATGATCTTCTGGTGATCTTCCGACCTGGGCTGTTCTATGATTCTATGGTTAATGCTTTTCTATTTCCTTAGCGCTGCTCAGCTTAGGGTCTCTGCTCACTTTCAGAGACTCAGGTCTCGGAAGAGCCTGAAGGCAGTTGTGCCTTATCTCCATGTTGCAGATTTCTGTTGACAAAAGTCAGAACAGGATTCAGTGGAGGACAAAGGATTTAACTCAGGCCGTGTGTATCAAAACCTCTCTTGATGAGAATAGATCCTGCCATTGGTTTGAGCCTGCCCAGGTGAACTGCTTGAAGATCCTTGCAAATTACTGCAGTCTCCGTCACTGGTGATTTGAACTGGCCTCACGTATTACATGGCTGTCATGGGGTTAGACTAGATCTTCGGTGTAGACAAGATCCTGCTTACCCGTAGATCACACAGGAAGTAGAAAAAGAATAAAGTGTCAATCTAAAAATGGCATTTTCCCTGTACAACTAGCAAATATTTTTTTTTAAAACTTGAATGTTTAATTCTAAGCTTACTGTATTGTCTTTTGTATTCACAGGCATATTTTGAAAACGATAATTCTGGGCCAGATGCTCTCCTTGTTTATCTGTGGGACTGCTGTTACAAGCCAGTACCTTGCAGAACAATACCAAGTGAATACTCCAATGTTTCAAAGTTTTATCAACTATTCTTTGCTTCTTCTAGTTTATACAACAATGCTGGCATTTAGAACTGGTATGTGAAATATGGGATGGGAGATTCTGATTCATCATTTTTTTTCTCTTCTACATTTTCCTTTCAGATTTTGAAACTAAAGAACTTACTCAATACTCATGCTAGTTTTTTAAAGTTCCAGCTGAAATTTCTGCCTTGTAATAACACATGGAAATTAATTTCGCAGGTTAAATGTGCACTTAATTTGATTTCATTTCATATCTGTTTAAAATTATGTGTTCTCTGGTTTCAAGTCCTATGTTATATTAGGGAAAATAGGCTTTGTTGTAACAAGCTTCTTTACCAGAGGCTGTTTAATGTTCCTCTTATTCATTTACTCTTTAAACAACTCTAGTCTTGTGGGTTTTTGCCTCACGTGGAAGAATTTCTGTGCTTTTCACCATTTGCATTGTCTCCTCCCAGGCTGCATTTTGCTGTTAGTATCTTTCTTAAGCAGGGGCAACCAAAACCAAACATCTCAGTATTATTTATGCTTCTAAAAAGCAAGATTCCTGTGCAACATTTGGTTGGAAAGGAACGCATATTGATTGCTGCTTTCTTCTAAACAGGCAGTGACAGTCTTTGGCAAATTTTGAAACAGCGGTGGTGGAAGTATATTTTTTTGGGACTGGCTGACGTTGAAGCCAATTACATGATTGTAAAAGCCTACCAATACACAACCCTCACAAGTGTGCAGGTAAGGACTGATCTGTCTTTTTGAACTGTTGCTTTTATTACAGTGTTGGACCGGTTTCTGAAATGAAATTCATAGGACAGACATGGAAGCTATTTAAGCCTAAAAAAGCTTCCAATATCTATTTTCTCTCTGCGGTACAGAGAAGAGCATCCTGCATCATGAATAACATTTCCAGGAAGCAGATAAAATTGGCTGGTATTACCCAGTGCCAGCTCTTGAGTTGAAGTCTAATTATTTTGACAGAAAGCACTTCTAAGAGTTTGCTGACAGCCACTCAGGTTTTTCTCCTGACACAAAATAAAGATTTAGGACCAGATAACACTCACTCAGCGCAGGTTCTTGCTGATGAGAGCGAGGTAGATCTCTTGCCTAGTCCTAGACGCTGCAGGAGGCGTTGTGAGACGTAACGCCACATGTGAGGACACACTGGTAGTTAGCCGGGGTTGCTGACCATGCATGAGTCCCTATGGCTTTTGGGTGTGGCACTTCAGTTCAGGCCCCGTTCTGGAAGAGATGGAAGGGAGGTCAGCGTGCTAGGCTCCTCAGCGGACAGCAAACATCCTCTGCGACGCCAGTGCTTGGTGCTGCATCGCTGCACTAGGACAAAGCTTGTGTTCTGAAATAGCTCTACAAGCAGGAGGGCTAAGGCTGGGCTTTCTTTGTCACCCTACACAGACATAAGCTGCTGGAAGAGTTAGTGCCTTCCTCCTGCCTCCAGCTGCATGCTCCTGAGCTTGCACGGCCAAATCTCTTGAGCAGACTGGCTCAGGGCACTGGGCAAAGTCAGAGTAAACCCTGTCTTTTGCTGGACTATTGCTGAGCCGTGACAGGCCCCCAAGATAGCTACTCGTGGAGCTCCACAACTGCTGCTGCTGCTGCTGGAACAAGGGAGGGCATGGTGCAAGAGCAAGGAGTGAGTGTGTCCGGGGCCGTGCCATGGTGGATCTGCGGCTGGGGTCATGGCCCCACTTACCTGAATAAAAAAATAACGTACCATACACAATTGGCTGTTAGTTGGAAAGAAGTGTTTAGGTGTCAGTGTTTTAAAGAGTCAAAATAAAAAGGGTTAATATTTAAAAGAATTGCCTGTAAAGCAATAAACTCCTGTGATCTGGGCTCCCTTTACAGAACTGCAGTAACTTTTCCTTGCACTACTTAAAGACCAGTAACATGTGCCTGATGGATTATTATTGTCACGTTTCCACTTTGTACTTATGTGTTAGGACTTTCCCTTTCAAATAATGCCTAAGAAATCAAAGCTTTAAGAGTGACCCATTTCAGTCTCAAGATCAAGTTAAGCTGGTAATTGAGACACTGTTTGATCATATACTTTACAGCTGAAAAAGCCAGGACTTTGATCCAAGTTCTCAGAAGTAGTAAAGCTATTCCTATAATTTCTTTCATAGAAATTAAGAAAGAGTAGATACAGTAGGTTGTACTGTCCGGTTACCAAACTCAAGCAATCGCTGAACCTTCTTCCCATGTGGTAACCTTCAGGCTGATGCTTCTTTCAGTGTCAGTTCAGTAATTGCGAATTTGTTGTAACTGCCTGTTGCAGTAAGGTTTCTTGCACATTCTCTGAAGTCACCAGTTTCTCACCACTGTCAGAAATGAGATACAGGACAAAAAAAAAGGGCCTGTGATTTGCTCCAGTGCAAGGCATTTGCTATCTGTCAGTAGCAAGCAGTTCTGCAGTTACATCAGAACCTGTGGTTCGAGCACCCAGCCTGATGGCCTGTCTGCGGTACTGGCTGTGAGTGGATGCCCAGGGAGCATAAAAGCAACGCAGGAGTATACGGCACCTTCCTGAATAGAGGGTAATCACTGTTAAAATGCTGGCTGGCTGGAGCTTCAGCTCAGCCCTATGAAACTTATCTTCAAAGGTAAGTTTTCTCAGCTCAGCAGGGAACTTCCATGTATTTTCTCACACATGCACACAAAAGCAGAACTGATTTTCCTTTAGTTCTCAAATACCAGCACTGCACGGAAGGGGTTGGGAGATTTTTAAGGAGATAACATTGCGATGGCAGCTCTCATTTCTCTGTAAATAAAGAAAAAGTCTTTGGTCCACAACTGAACTGTTTCTGTTCAGCTGTGGCTGAGGCAATGCCAGGGAGACTTGTTGCTGCCAATGTCCTTCTGTCTTGTGGCAGGACTTGATTGTGCTGCTGTTTGACCGTGTATTTCATAGCAAAAAACAAGCAGCATAGCTATGGTTTCATGTTGTTAAGGTGTTATTGGACACAATTAGCATTTGCTCTGTATATAATTTGAGTGGAGGCATTTTATAGGCAGCTATTGACAGAATATCAGCTGATGGAAGAGTGTTAACCTCAACAGGAGAAAATGCAGGATGAGCCCCTGGGGCTCAGCTGGGGGCTGCCCAAAGGGAGCCGTGCGGGGAAGCGACAGGATGAGCTGTTGAGCTGTCTTGCTCACACAGCTGTCTGGAGCTGGCAATTATAAGCAAACCAATGACCTCCAACAGTCTGTGATCATTTATTAACCATGTGTTAAAACACCTTTTAATAATTTACTCACCCTACCTTTAAAACCTTCCTATAAACAGTGTGGCCAAAGGCTGGCTTGAGTCAAAACATTTGTAAATCAAATGAACAGGTTATCTGTTTTTTTCCCCTTGTAAAAATACAGGCTAGAATTGAGTAAGATGAGAGTTTGCTGAGGCTCAGCTGGCAATACTAATCAGTACTTTCGTAAATGTCATAAAACCTGAATAAAGCAACTTTATTCTTTTAAATGGTTCCATTGACACAATTCATTGCAATGTTACATCTGCTTTGCACCTCTTTGATCTTGATCATGGACAGAAGAGAGCATTTTCCACCGAAGAGCTCTGTAATCTAGTAGATGAAGGGAAGGCAAGATCCAGTAGTTGGAAATCAAATTTCTTCTATCTGTAATTGAGGTTAATTGTCCTCTGGAACAGATTACCAGGACGTGTTCTTCATCATTTGGTGCCTGTGTGTCCTGGCTGCAAGTCCTCTAACCAGGATGCTGTAGCTCTACAGTATGTTATTGGTCTGGATGAGCAATTCCCCATCTGCCATTACTGAAAGAGCTTGTGGCTCATTATCTACCTTACATCCTAATTAAGATTTTTTTTTTTTTTTAAAAGGGTTGTTGTTCCACTCTTTCTGTCTGGGTTGAAAAACTGCTTGGGAGGTTGGAAAGCTACATGGTAACATCTCAATAAGTGGGGAAGTGAAAGCTTACGTGTTAATAGAAGAGATGTCTCCTACCAGGGGGGTAAAATTTTTGCTTTCTAATTTTTGTAATATTTCTTAGTTTCCGTGATTGCAACTTCACACCAGAGGGATCAAATACATTTCCGTACTCAGGACAGAACTGGTTCAGACCAAAGGTGGAAAAACAGAGTTATGAGAGCTAAATTGTACATTTTGCAGAAACAGATAAATGATACTTGTTTGACACTAGGCAAAACAGTAGAATTCAGAGGAAATGTTAGAAAGTTTTTTTTGAGCCTAGACAAAAGGTAAGATAGAGGAAAAGGCCTGGGGCTAGATAGAAACTCACTCTTCCGATAGAGCAAAGTTGTACTGAAATACGTAGCATCACGCATTAGGATTTGTGTGGCTCTAATGTCTCCTAATACAGCCTAGGCAAGTGCTTTTGCACAGACTTCTCAAACTGGACAAGCTGGAGGCAATCCCAGGAACAAAGGCAAATGGAAGGATTAGAGAGCACCGTTAGGATTTAATCTGTAATAACTCCCCTTAATGCTGTGCTGGTAAGACTTTAATACGTGTAGTTATGAACAAGTAAAACCAAACTTACTGTGAAAGCCTTACAAGTTCGGTTAAAACCCTTGGGGACGTTGGCTGAACTAGTGGAAGCCAGCACAGCTTCTGGGGAGAAGGCAGGCAGAAGTTAGCAATGAACATTAAGGACTAAGGGCTCTTGCCTTGGTTGTAATGATTATGCCCCAGTCCTATTGACCTGTATCTAATACTTCATAGTGACTTCAAGAGGCCAGGTTTTAAGTACTGACATTTAAGAGTAATTTGTGAGCAGTCTTTGGAAGGCTGACAATATGTTCCACTGTAGACTGTTCCCTTATATATTCTCATGGCACTCTACTGAGGCAGGTCAGAAAATGCGCCTCTTTTTTCCCCAGACAAATTCAGAAACAAAGTCTTATCTTGTTGAATTGAATATTAAACCAATAATGATTAGCTCAATGTACTTGGTATTATTTGGTTATTCTGGAACATCATGACCATCTTATGCTACAGTGTATTTTTCTGTATTAAGTACACAGCTAACTCTTGATTTTTTTCCTGTAATAAAGGAGAATGGGTAGGAGATGGGTGGGTCTAACAAGGCAAAGACAGGTGAGATTTTAGGAACACACGGAAAGGGAATAATGAAGAAAGGAAAGAGAAGTCAGTGTCACTGCTTGCCATGGAGTGCAGACATCCTTGAACCATAGCTATTAAGTCTGCTCAGGACAGTGTCTGCAAACACATCCAAAGTGCTTCAAAACTCCAGCTGCCTTGTGTGTCTCTGCTGCTGTGGCATGGGTGAAATAGAGCGGGTTACCCGCTTCTGGCTAATTGAGAGTCAGCTCTAGCAGAGTCATGAAAATGCATTGGTGGATTGCATGTGATTTTGTGGGACGCTGGAAGATTGGGAAGGTGACTTCAGGAAGGCTGTTCTTCATTCCTCTCTTCCTTCTACCGATTTTGCATGTAGCTTTCAGCTCATGTACTTTTTTTTTTTTTTCAGTAGGATCCACTTGGGGAAAATAAAATCAAAACCAAAACTGCAGGGTCAGATTCTTGCCCTATTCACTTTGATGTAAAATCAGATCACGTGTATCCTTTAGTAGTTTCAGATTTTTACTTTGTGTACATGGAGCCCTAAATTCTAATTACAGATTTTAGGAGTGAAAAGATGAGCTAGACAAAACCTGCTGGGGAGAAAAGGAAGTGTCGGTGAACCGCCTCCTTGTGTTGGTGTCATGGGGAGCAAGTGGTTTCAGAGCAACATGCTAGCATTCATTTGTGAAGCTGCAAAGATTGATTAGATCCATCGTTAGAAGAGTTTCTAGATCAGTGCCTTCCTACCAGGAGAGACTGGACCCTCTGCCCCAGCTCCTCCTTCGCTTGCAAAATGCTTTTCATGGTAAAATGTGGGTCTGACCCCTCTTTTAAACGAATCCACTGGGGTTGCTTTGCAGCTTTCATTAACATCTGATAGTATGGAAAGTAAAATCCTGTACATTTGCTTTCAGGATAGTGCAATCCAGATTTGGGGTGGGTTTCTAATTCAAACCGTTTCTCTGTACACACAGCTGCTGGACTGTTTCGGGATTCCTGTGCTGATGGCTTTGTCGTGGTTCATTCTCCGTGCAAGATACAGGCTGATCCATTTTCTTGCTGTTGCCATCTGTTTGCTGGGTGTAGGAACAATGGTGGGTGCAGACATTTTGGCAGGGAGGCAGGACAGCGAAGGTAAGGAATCCTTTATCGCAGCGGGGAGGAGTGGAGAGACGGTTCCTGTGGTGGGCTAACTTGCAAAGGAGCAAGAGGAGCAAATGCAGGGGGAGCGGATAGTTTTATTTTAAAAGAGAAGAGGAGAAGACACGCTGCTATTTGTATTTCTTGTCCAAGAAGATAGTGGCTGAGGAGATGCTGATTTTGTGGGGAGCTGTGGAATTTCTTTGCTTGTAGATTTAGATTATTTCTTCCACCTTAAAAGAGAAACACTTGTGTTAAGCTTAAATTTTGCTGCTGTTCATCAGACCTGATGAAAGGCCTTATTCTTGAAAGCTCGTTCACTTTTGTTAATCATGTTAGATGGTCTAATAAAAGATGCTGCCTCTCCCTGCAAACCTTGTCTTGCTTACACTGTATCAGCCTGCTGGCAGCCAGACTTCTCTGATTTGCAGTTTTCTATGAGCACAAATAGCAAATAAAACGTTCCTTAAGAGCAGGCTGACTTCGCTGCGTCACCTTTGGCAGACCCAACAGAAATACTCCACATATCCCCAAGGCCCACAGGCCACAGCCTGGAA
This sequence comes from Calonectris borealis, assembly GCF_964195595.1. NCBI lineage: Eukaryota > Metazoa > Chordata > Aves > Procellariiformes > Procellariidae > Calonectris > Calonectris borealis. The sequence goes on from NC_134312.1 coordinate 202,717,411, forward strand.
AGCAGGGGCTTACGACGGGAGAGCAAGAGGAGACGTGGGCAGGATGCTGGGATTCCTGGGACCTCCGGGAGGGAGGCTGGGCTCTGGGGACCAGGATCCAGCTGGGCGCAGATCAGGGCAGGTCTCGTCTTCTCTATGACAGATGCCTAAATCAACCCATATCATAGCGATCTTATTTTGAATAAGAATTTTGAATTTTCAGAGCCAGTAGGTATGAGGCAAGGTAGATTTCAGGGGGAGAGGAATGGGGCGTTGCCTGCATCAGGCAGCATAGAGATAAGCCTGTTTGGCGTTATTTTGGGGCCTTACTGTAGCTAAGACATTCAAGGCAAACTGAGGTTTCGCTTTAATGCTATGTGGTACACGTATCTCAGTCCTGAGAGAGAAAAATCTTTCCCTGAGTCTTTAAGACAGTTGTGCTTTATTCGCTGACCTGGGTATCCTTACTACTGCTTACCCTTGTATTTCAGACATATTAGTGATTGCCAGCTGGTTCAGGGAAGGACATTTTAAATCAATTCAAGGATTTAAACAACAGCAATCCTCTTGCTATTTAGCTGATGCATAACGGCATTTACTTGATGAGTGATTATATCAGAGGGAGTCCCATTTGCCCAGTATAAATAAATCGCAGCAGGACCCCTGATACCACCCACCTGCAGTGCCCACTTAAGACCTGTCATAAACTTGAAGCTGAGTCCAGGTCCCGCTGAAATCAATAGGCTGATTTTAGCAAGACTTGAATCAGGCCTTACTGCAATAGCAGGGGCAATATTCAGAAAGGCAGAGAGCATCTCTAACTGGGAATTTTCTTAAGTCCCTACTGTGCCTAAGGTCAGCAGAAGTAGAATTGGACCAGACTATACAGCAGTGGCTTGGTCAGGATGAGATTTAAATGCTGGGTTTAGCTCATTCCAGACCGTGCAGGGAGAGGTGAGCAGGTAGCAGGGTCCGTGCTCAGACACCAAGCCCCTCATCTGCACAGGCAAGAGATGTTTCCTTTCCCCTTACCCTGGAAGGCGCTAGGAAGATAGAGATGTTAAAGATTAATTTGCTTGTCTTTTTAAGGAAAGTTAAAAAGTGTTTGCAGCATTACCCTTATTGTGGATTAATATTTCTGTACAGGTAGTGACGTGGTGATTGGAGATGTCTTAGTGCTTCTTGGTGCTTCTTTGTATGCCATTTCTAATGTGAGTGAGGAATACATTGTGAAAAATCTGAGCAGAGTGGAGTTTCTAGGAATGGTGGGCTTGTTTGGGACTATTATCAGCGGTCTACAGCTGTAAGGATCTAATATTTATTTTAAAACTAATTAAGAATATTCTACAGATGATTGCTTGTCTACCATGAAATGATGTTGTTGTTATTAAATTAATTCTTTGTTACATCTGCATTTGGCCTATATGGGAGTCCTTCCATTTGAATTTTATTTTTGTTGCTGATCAGCATCCGTTGTATATGCTTTTTATTTGCACTACTCTTACTACAGCAATTCTAAAGCTGAAATCCTGCAATTGAACACATACGATACTTGGCTGTATTTTTGATTTTGTTGATCTTCATGAGGACACTCAGTATGCTGAGGACTGTTCACAGGAACCTATTTCTTAATGGATTTTCTCTGTGGAAAAGTTTAGGAGATAATTGTTAGTGGGAGGTCTTCCATATTAAACTTCAGTTTAAAATGAAGCCATGTATGCTCGTATAAATAACCATGTTAGAGTAACAGACCACATGCACTTAAGTCTGTCTAATGAATTTTATGTTCCTCATTTCTCATCATTATAGTTAATAACTTCTTCAAATGGTATATCAAATAAAACAGAATCTCTGAAGGATGAAAAAGCTTGGGAAGAAGGCATAAGAATTAAATAAAAGTGCTCTTGACTTTCAGGCACTTTAATTTTCAGATCTTTTTTCATGCTTGTTACATGTTGGAGTTAGTGTCATTCAATAAAATTTCAAACAAAAAATTAAGGGATTATAAATCAAAATGTTTCTTATATATTCTGGTAATTGAATTCTCTGTTTGAATATGCTATGCTTTTTTTTTTTTTTTTACTATATTATATCTTTTCTCTAACTCTAGAGCCATTGTGGAACATAGGGAGATAATGAGAATTCAGTGGAACTGGAAAATTGGTATGTGTATGACAAAATGATGTGCATTTTTACACAACACTGGAAAATGATAATCATTTAGACTTCAAATGCTGGGGATTTAATTTTCTTTCTCTGGATATTAAGCAGCATTCATATTATAATGTTACAAATTTACTTTCTGCAAACTTTGCAGCTCAGCAAAGAGATAAAGTTTGCAGGATTGAACATCAAAACCTTTGAGCTCAGGTTTTGCATTTTGCATATAGCATGAAACATTTTTTCAAAATAAATTGCAAAAAGTGAAAATTAGATCTGTTTAATCAGAGATGTGTTTGGTGTTGGAACATCACAAGAACATTTTTCTGTTGTCCTTCCTAAATGAAATACTGGGAAAATGGATTTTGTGACACATTTTGATCTCAACAGAACTGTACGTTACTACGAAATGTGGCCCTAAATTTCTTCAGTCAGCTCTTATGTTAACTAGGAAAGAACAAGAACTTTCTTGTATAGATACAGTAATTCTTGCAATGCAGGGTAGTCTTGAAGAAGAAGTATTTCTGCCATGTTTTTCTTAAAGTCACATTCCGATATCTTTTAGGAGACCTTATCCTAAAAGATAAAAATGCATAGTTTTAAAGCAGCTGAAGAATATCAGTGTTCTTTAAAATTATTATTCCGTGCCTTAGGAGTAAATTGTCATCTTGTTTTACAGCATTACTGTTCACAGTCTTTGCCCTGTGTATGTTTGGGCTGTATAGCTTCATGCCAGTAGTGATTAAAGTTACCAGCGCAACCTCGGTCAACCTGGGTATTCTGACTGCGGATCTCTACAGCCTGTTCTTTGGGCTTTTCATCTTTTTCTATAAGGTAAGTACCTTCATTCTTTCACTATAATTTCAGTTACGTTTTTACTCCAAAATTATAAATAAAGCATAATGTTCTTAGAAGTCCCTGAACAATCGTTTGCACTTGTACATTTCTACAGCTTGTATTGTTCATCATTGGCAGATGTCAATCAGAAGGACTCATACGTAGTTAATTACATAACATTGCACCATTAGGCGAACAGTGATTTTCAAGCAATTTCACACTTCGTGGAATACGTTGGAGTTAATGTTAAGAGATGGTAGATGATTTCCCGAGGCGTTCAAATGGTAGAGTTCTTGCTGTAAGCCCTGTGTGGAACTGTACTGTGGTAGATTTGGTTCATCTCTCCAAGTGTCCGAAGAGAAGGTTTGAACCTCCCTGTCCTGAAAGGCATTTGGTGTCTGAGAGAGGAGGAGTTTGGCTTGATTTCCAGAAATTAATATTTTCTTTTAGAAATTTAGTCTTTCATTACCAACACCTTGGGAGAAGAATCAAGCTTTCTCGTTACTACTGCTGAGAAGAGACTAAAGGAACTGAAAAAAATGCAGATAAATATATTATTCTGTATGCTCTCCGAAAGGCAGTTACTTTTATTGCTCTCTAAAATATTTTTGGTAGTGTCTATTCAAGCTAAACAACAGTGCTAAGAAAATTTCATTCCACCCTACACTTTTCATCCAGAATCATTGAGGGAACCTAGCTCATTATAGCAATTGGCGTAATTGAGTCACTTGCTCGGTGACTGGAAGGGCTTAGTGATAAGCTTGTGAACTTTGCATAAGAACTTAATTTGTATTATTCCATGTGGTTGCTTTCTCTTCAGCATTATGGAGAGCCAGAAGCTTTTAGGTCAGATTTGTTTCTGAAAATGAAGGCCAATTTATTTTACAGTACAGAGGTCTGGTAATGATAGGATCTGACTAGAGCTAGATTTTCCTTTTCAAGTGTCTCTTAGCTCACTTTCCTCCCTGTTTTGGGTTCCAAAATTTGCTCCAAGCCACAAAGCATCCATTAAAAATGAATGTAGGAAGCGAACCATAATTACATTCTAACAATTAAAAAAATCCTTTCTAAGTCACTTCCAAACATGTATTTTGGCACCTAGGTAGCTTAACTCAAGAAGTGATTATAAATTTATATTCATAATAGTAAAGAGGAAGATGTAAGCAAGAGCTTTGGAAGGGATATAAATAAACTTTTATTCTTTAGGATTTTTAGCTTATTTTGGGGAGAGGTTTTTCTGGCACCAGATCATCCCATAATTACTAACTGCGGGGTATTCTGGTAGCAAAAAGGAAAAATGAATTGGAGAAGACTTTGGGATTGTATTGTGAGAGAATTTCAGATGTTTATTAAAATAGGAACTTGCATCTGTGGTTAGAAACAATGAAGTAACAAAAAGGGGAGCAATAATAATGCCGCATCTTTAGTAATCAGAGGATCCGAGATAGCTTAGGAATCAAGAACTGAGCGCGCCTGATTTTGACATGGCTTTTAACATGACACTTAGCAGTAGAAAATCTTATTGCCAAGTTAACCATATAGTTTCTTTACCTACGGGGCAAAGAAACCAGGCAGGACATTTCCTGGATTAAAAAGCACCCTGGACACAGGAATCTACAAACAAAAACGCAAGGAATCGCTCTGTATTCCCCATTACCAGATGATATTTCACAGCAAGCCACTGAAGGCTTGGCTGGGCTGTGGGGCAGAGCGAGCCACGGAGAGCTCTGAACCGCTGTGGTCTGAGCCTGCTCTGAAACAGAAGCAGCACAAACATACAGCGGCTACATCCAGGAATTTATGAGGTTTTGACTTGTGCACAGTGTTTTGCTAATGCACTCAACTTTTCAGCCCCAACCATGTTTGTTTAAGGTGAAATGTGAATTTTGCATACCTGTTTTGATGAGCTCTTTTTTTTTTTCTTTTACTCCGTAATGAATCTTTGCTGTGCTTGTTCCTAATGAGCTTATTATATAGATATTTTATTATATATAAATTACAAGTATCTATTATTATATAGATACTTGTAAACCCTCAAGAGATATTAAAAAAGGTCTCCAAATGCTTTTGTTATGTAAACTCCTATGGAAGGGAGGCTACTGCAGACACAGACACTAGATGGAGTTACAGTCCTCCAGTAACATTTCAAGTTGTCTTTAGGCTTGATAGTGAGTATGGGGATATATACTGCACATATAAGACTGAAATTAGTGTCTGAAGCAATGAAGTTGCTGCAATATTTGAAATGAGAAAAAAAAAAAAGAAGAAAACAACCCAGGAAAAGACCACTGAGCCCTCCCCAAAAATGAAGGGGGCGGGGGGGAAGAGCGTAGGCCTGTTGGAGCAGCATGGTTAAGGTTCACCTGTATCAATAGCTGCAAACACATAGGCAGGCCTTGAATCACAGCTGTGCTGCAACGGCTTTGGCACCCTGGCTTGGTGACTGTGTATCCACTCTCGGAGGAGTTAATTCTGAGCAGGATCAGAGACACCTACTGCCTCGTACACACTACGAGAGGGGGTCTGGCAGTTACTGCGACCACCCAGCCCCGCCTGCCAGCCACGTGTCCTTGCGTACAAGCACGTGTTCCCTCCTGGCCTTAGGTTGCACTCTGGAGAAGTTGTGCCGGTGCCTTGATACAGACCCAAGCGCTGCCCATTTGATGGGAATGGGTCACTAAGGGGTAGGACCACGGACGCTGCTGCTGCCTCCATCAGGACATCTTCAGAGCTTGGTGCTTCCTCCTGAGCAGAGTGAATGCTGGAGTCCAGGCTCCTCTGGGCAAACAGCCAGCGAGGTGAGGAGAGAGGGCATGTGTCGCAAGGCCAGTGTGTTTCAGTCTGCTTTTCCTTTTGCGTGGTGCTGTCCAAGGGTTTCCGAGCCAAGTGACTACCAGCTAGGAATTGCAATGCCTTAATTGTAGATGCCTTAGTCTTTTTTGGATCAGAGTCCACTGTCCAGGTCTTATCATTCATTTCATTCAGCTCTGCTGCTTGATAAACTAGAACATATTTTTCAAGCACATCTAAGGAAGCTAAGGAGGTTAGCTAATATTGACAGCGGGATGTAGGATGTGCTGTGTCCTTCATCCTACTGTTTAATCAGTGTGGTTTGGCAAGGGCAATATGGAGGACTTCAACAAATCTGCTGAAAAAATGTCCCTGGCTGTGAATAACTTGAACACTTTGTATTATTGAATCTGGTGATATGAAGTAAGCATTTATTTTTCTGTCAACGTGGATGAATCTTAGCAATTGTTGGACTTTTAACAGGCAAGTGAATGATAGTGAATCAAATACCTGATGTACCTCGGCAGTTCATGCTCTTACCACACACCACGCTTAACAGAGCACAAATGCTGATCTTGTAAAAGGAGCCCCAGTCTCCCTCTCAAGGACTTGCTGGGTGTAGAAAGCAAACTAGTTTTGATCCAGTAATAACATTTATTTAGCCCTGCAGATGGTTAAGAGAGCTGTGCAGAGAACCAGCTGCTCTGGTGACTTGCAGTAGGACGGAGAGATTCATCTCTTGCCAGGACCTGAAATATTTGGCTGTGCTGAAACAAAATTCTCTTAGGGGTACAGTATTTCAGCATTCACACGTGTAAACAACTATCCTTCAGTACCACCATATTTACAGGCATTTGTTCTCTCTGTTGAGATTCTTGTATGTAGACCTAAGGAAACTCTGTGTCCAACAGTGTTGAGGATGAGATGCAGAGAAAACCCACGAGCACCTTGAGTCTATCAGTGAATGGAGCTGTTGAATTTTGATTTTCAGACCCAAATACAGATCGTGGTGATAATCCTCGTTAAAATAATTTTTAAAAGGAAGGGTAGCTTTCACATTCTTAAAACAAGGCAGCATTGACATATTGTTACATCAAACAAGACTTAATGCATCTCTTTTTTTCCTCTGCCAGTTTTCAGGTCTTTATATCCTGTCCTTTGTTATCATCATGGTGGGCTTCATCTTGTATTGCTCCACTCCAACTCGGACAGCAGAACCCACCGCCTTGCCACAGCCCGGCAGCACCGGCTTGGACAACGCTGCACTAAAGCTGGAGGAGAACGACAGTGAAACTCCGGCCATAACTGTACAGTTCACAAGAGGAGAAACTGTGGTGGTCAGCACCGATTAAAGAAATGGCAGCATTTCAAAATAGAGCTTTTTTTTTTTACTGCCAAATTTCCCTCAAATATTAATCTGGAGAATTGTTCTGCTGCCAAGGCTTATGTCATGCTGCGCTGGTTTTAATGCACTGAATAGACTTTTAAGGCCAGATCCTCAATCAGTGAACTGTATTGATTTACCCTTGCAGAAAACCTGGCCCTTAGAAGAAGAGAGAGTAGTATTCATGTGGAGTCTCTGGGAAGTGAGAGACTGTTATTTTTAAATGCTTAATTAACTTAACAGAAAATGCTTGGGGGAAAAAACTAAGCCAAAGCATGCTCTCAGGTCACTAACTGGAGCAAATATGGTTTATATTGCATTAGGGACCCAAATCTGCAAGATGCTATCTGAGGGCTTCATGGTTCCCACACCTCAGTGCTGGGTACCCTCAAATAGCATCTTGCAAAAGTCACTCAGCTTCTCACAGGATCTAGTTCTGTAAGCCGTATTACATACGTACACCTTCCACGTGCTGATGGACTTCATTCCTCTGCTGGAGGATTTGCTTCTTACATTCCACCCCAATGTTCATCTCTTCATATTGCTGCACTCCCTGTTGCAGCTGGGGCTGCTACAAGTATTTTATTTTGACTTTTGCTAGTAAGGGAAGTTTGAATACGTGTTTTTATAATCCCTTCTTTTTCTCTCAGTGGCCTGTTGTTTGGGGCATTCCCACTAGGTGGAGGAGACAAAGTCAAGCCCTTGCTCTGTTCAGTAAGAACTAAAGGATTTTTTTTTCTGGGTGAGACAGCAAAAGGGTTTGAACTGAAGTTCACTTCTCAGTGAATTTCTCCCTGAAATGGGACACATTTCTGCAGAAAGGTTTGACTAAAATTGGCATTTCTTAAAAAAACTGAAGCATCTTAGCCAATCCTCATTGCAACAATAATGACATAATCTCCAAAAGGTTAAGTGCTTTCAGTAGATTCATTGGCAGTTTTCCTCCCCCTCTTCATATTTACAGTAAATGATTAAAAAATATGAGGCTGCAGTTTTGACATCAGTAAAACCGTACTGGGATTTTATTTTATTTTATTTTTTTGTACAAGTCTTCATAGCTCAGGTGTATGAAGTAACAAAAGAATAAAGTTTTCAGCAGCTGAAGAGCTGGCTCTTGTGGTTTTTTTTTTTAAGCTAGAATTTTTTATTGCTCAAAATTATATTAATTGTTTTTACTGACCAAATGATTATTTTAATGGCTGAGTTTTGCTGTAAGAAGTAAATATGACATTTTCTGAAGATACTGGTGATCAGACAACACAGACTGGTTTTGTGTACTTCTGGTGTAGTTTATTCAAACAAAATAATTCAGCAAAGATCTTACCTGATTTTATTTAGCGGTAGCAAAACAAACATTCAGCAGAAAATGCTATGGCTGTCCAGATGTGAGGAATGGCAGTTATCCCACCTTAGGAATCTGAATTAAAGTAAGGTTTAGATCTTGATTACATGTTAAGAAATAGTGTATCCTTGACAATGTCTTCTGAGAATTTGTAGATACATTATTTAGGGGTTACATTTTTGAGGGATTGTGAAAGGAAATGGATCACCCCTCAGATCTCATTGCTGTTGGTGATTATTGCATGAACAGTTCACTAAAGGTTTTGTGCTTTGTAAACTCATCAGCACCACCAGGCTGTGCTGGAAGACTGTTAACTCTCCATTGCAGGAGAATCAAGGGGGAAACACCTAAATTTGATAATTGAAGTGTGGATGCCACTATATTTGTAGTGCAATCACAAAAATGTTTTAATTAGGTGATTATTCCATACTGTCACCACAACAGGACAAAGTCATGCTTGTGGCAGCATAGTATGTTATATTTCTAAACACGGTATTGCATCCAGGTTTGTATTAATTTTAATTTTAATTTGGATACTCAGTCCCCTCCTATGTAGAATGCTCCCTTTGAGGGGGTATGGTATTTTATTCTCTATAATTAGTGTATAATCAGTGATAACATAATGTAGGCTTTATCTGAAAGTACACAGAAGCATGTATTGACTCAGACTTTGGCTGGTCTTCAAAGTGCAGGAGCGTCTTGTGGCGTGGTGTGAGTGCACAGGCAGTAACTAATCTCAATATATAGACCACTGCAATCAAAATTGTGTAAAACACGTGTAAGATTACAAACACATCCCATTAACTATGGATTTGTTCTTCCAAGGCTTTTAAAATATGACTAATATTTTAAAATATGACTGATTCAAACGAATTGGGCTGGACAGGACTTCTGCTGAGCTGCAAGGAGAGGGGAGCAGTGCGGGGCAGCGTGCCAGCTCAGATTCCCCATCACTTACACTGGGACAGCTTATATTCTTATATTTGGCTGGTTTGTACTCTGAACTGAAAACTTAAAAACTCTGTTTCACAGACACAGGCTGTGATTTAACTTCATACAAAAGATTTTTGTGCCGCATTGTTGCTAATGAATGTTAAGATGCCTATTAATGCCACCAAGAAGCTCTGGAAGGTCTTTCAAGCTTCCAGCGAGGACAAGGTTGGTATTTTTTGTCAGTCTTTCTGTCATGCCCTTGCCATCCCCATGATGCAAGGCTCTCGTTTCTCTCCTTGTGACCCCACTGGATGTGGGGGGCTCCTCCAGCAGCCCAGGAGGGTGGCCAGCAGCACACCGATGGGTGTGCATGCCTGGTGTCCTACCCTTCCTCACCCTAAATTCCTGCTCCCGTCTCTGTGGAGTGGCTACCTGGGTGAAAAGGAGCAAAGCTGACTTGCAGAAGGGCTCTGCATCACAAACTGGCACTGCGGTGTGGTCCAGGTTCTGGGCAGAAGAGGTCCTTGAAGCCTGGCCTTGCAAAGTCCTAAGCCTGGGGCGCTGGTCCCCTGAACTTGCCCTGCGTGGGATGGGGGCCAGATACACCACCCCTACTCACTGTCTCGTGCATCAGAAGGAGGTTGGTGCAGATTCTTTAAGAAGGATGCATTGCTTCAGAGCACAAGTGACACATGTATTGCTCCCGGGGAAGCACATGTTCAGTTAATGAATCAAATATGCCAGATCATCTGGTACCTCTCAGAGAAGGTGCACGGATGAGTCTTTAACATGTATCTTTTTAATATTGGAATAAGCTGGAGAAAAAATCCAGCTGTCACTTGCATTAAACCCAAGTATCCAAATAAAAATGTGTGACACCCAGCCTCCCTCCAAGGTTTGGTTGCAAGACATCAAAAATTATCTGGCATCAGAATGTCATGATGTGTTGGAAAAAGAAAAAATTAGTGCGGCAGTAATTAGGTGGTGACATTATCTGTGCTAGAGTTTGAGGGAAAGGATGAGACATCAGCTTTGGACATCAGCTATTTTAAGACTTTTGACCTTTCCTAAGTCGCACATACTCAGTTCTATACGATGTGATGTCTGCGACAAGCATATCAGTTCTTGTCAGCGCCATTCACTCACACTTTATGTATTGTGGGATATTTCATTTGAGTTATACTTATCTATCTTGTAAATATGTATTTCAATCAATTTAGGAAGTTTGACAGAGAGAAGCTGCACAAGCTACATGATCAATATGAACAATTTTGAGTAAGCAGACAGAGATTCCTAAAAATGCAGAGTGAAGGATCCTGGGACTGTCTTGGTCTTCCATCAAAATTCAAGTGTTAAGCAATTTAAGTGTTAGACCTGATGAGAATCTGATGAGCTGTGATGTTACAGCATTTCATTTTTAACTTAGGGCTACACCTAAACCTACACTATCAGACAAACAGCATCTGAGGTGTCTCACTCTCCTGAGCTTTCTCTGCAGTCCTTGGAGGGAGCAATTCCGTTCTCCCTTGGAGATGCCAATATTTGTTTATTGAGATTTCTTGTTTTGGGTGCCTAGTTTTAGGTGGAACCAAGCCAAGTCTGGAGACCCCAACCAAGGGCAATGCCCCTTTCTTATGGGCATTGGTGTCTGTAGTAAGGGCCTATCCAAGCTGGAAGTTTTACAATTTATGTGAGAGATGAAAGAGGCACAGAGAGATTTGTTTAGCAACTATGGGAAGCCCATGGCTGGTTCCACAAGATTGGTGTGCAGTGGTATTCAAAGTGTGCACCCTTCACTCCTCTCCCAATACAATTTAATTTTTCTCTTGTATAAGAACATTCAAGGCTGAAAGTTATAGATTTTATAGAAAATAGCCAGAAGGAAAAATCTGATTTCTTGTACAACACAGGTTAACACATTGCATCTGGTTGCTCAGAATCGTAGGTTTTAGTTAAGTTGCAGCATCTCTTTAAAATCTTGATATTAAATTCCCAAAACAATATGAAATTCATCTCTTCTGAGAGTAGGAGGATTGAATCTTTTCATGAGCTGGCTCTTGGATATATAAAGAGCGAAGAGAGAAAGTTACAGTTCTCAGAGCTCTCTGAGAGTACGCAGCCTCCAAGAGCAGATTCCCATGCCCTTCAAGACTGATGTATTTTTGTTAAGCTACCAGCTGGGAACAGTTGTGATATTTTCATCTTAAATGTATGGCCTGGGGTCAGTATCACCAAACTCAAGCCCATGGCATCACCCTATTAAAAACAAACTTTATTTCACCAGCTCATATCCAGAGTTTGCGCACGCAGAAAGATCACTGGGACTACAGGTGAAAGGTGTGTTTTGTTCTCATAAATCACAGTGTCAGAGTGTCCAGAGTACTCCAAAAGAACAGACAGTGTATACTGAAACTACATTACAGACAACTTCCAAAGAAGGCATCGAAGATGGCTAAAAAAATTAGAGAGACATATTATTATTGTACAAAATGAATCTTTCATGTTTATTTAAGAATGTTAAGATGTTTTTATAGAAATACCAAAGCTTATTATGTACTGATGGCTGGAAACAGTGCAATGTCTCCAAAAGTACAGGTCAGTGAAGGTTTATGTAAACAGCAGCTAGTGACAGCGGTTGCAATTTTTTAGGAATATTCTTGATGCTACTGCAGTCCAGGGCGATGTTGCTGCTCTTCAGCACCATCTATTGACACTGTATCTAATTATTTTAATTAGAAACAGCACACTGATCAGCAAAAGTGCGCCCTCCACAACACGACAATGTCACTCAGTAAATGCATGACCAAGGGGATGGTTGGAAATAGCGTAAACGTGGCAGGAAGAGGACTGCACAAGAGTATGGCTGCTTGCTGGTAGTCTAGAAAAGATTGGTTTTGCTTTAACTCATTTTTATTTAAATAAATACTATTTAATAAACCAGGTAGATAGCTCATCCATACACAGATCTTTGTAACAAAGTGGGGAATGTTTTAGGTCTTAGCTTCAAAATATTGAATCAATAAAACACCCCCTCCTTGGAAAATGAAACAAAACCATGATAAAAATTCGAACTGACTGAAAAAGCTTGCTCAGGGCGGAAAGATGCAACCAACCTCAAACAAGCCACCAGTTCATGTCCTGATGATAATATGTGTGTGTGCGTAATATTTGTGCCCCTGAAAAATCAGTGAGTACTTAAAAACCTGTACAGGTACAGGATACTCCTGGTGTTCTTGCTTTGCTCTATTGTTTGCAGCAGAGCTCCTTCAAATCAGTTGCGATGCTCCTTGAAGCTCAAAAATCTTTGTAATTTGTCTCCCTCTGCCATTAGTGTAAGTGTCTGTTGGACTTCCCTGAAGAAATTACTTTCATTTAATAAAGTTTATACATTGCATGTGTTAAAAAAAAGAAATCCTGCTGGGTAATCCTATCTCTTGCAACATCTGTAAAATAATTTGTTTCTTGAGAGCAAGAATGATTTGTAACTCACAACAAAGCTAAAGTAGCATGACTAAATTAAGAGGAGCATTCAGGCAGCTGGAATGCTATTACAGCATAAGGCACACGCCATGTTAATGCGATATTAAGATTATAAATTTAGTGAAACAGGAATCGGCATGCACAAAGGTACGTTTCCTTCCTTCCTACAGTGTTTGTCTAGTTGTGCTAACATGAGAAATCTCTGCATTCTCTAGATACAATCTGAGGACTACCTATGGATTTCATGCGTGCAGACGGGAGATGCCGTCTTATCTCTGCATTGCACCAGCTTGTGGACGGCGACACACACTGTGCTCTGTCAGAGAGATTTTGCTCTTATTCTGGGTGTTTTTCTTAATCTAAGGGAGGTGTTTGGCAGGAAGGTCACGGTTGCTCTGTTTGCACAGAAAGACAGGGAGGCAGGGCAGGGCGCCAGGGACCACTCGCCCACCCCTCACCCTTGCAGGAGCTGCCATGGGGCTTCCCCCAAAGCAGCAGGGAGGACTTACTATTTTGGGGTTTTCTTTAGTTGGAAAGAGTCTGAAAAGGTGTGGAGGGTGAGTCATAGTCTAGTAGAATGGTTTTATCTCCTGAAATTGAGGATGCATCTCACATGAACTTCATTAATGCCGGTGTGATGACAGTCTCTTAAATGTCAAGCCCAAGCACATGCCTGGGCCCTGTTTTCTTTCAGTGAGGTCTATTTTTGTTAGAAGGCAGCCATGAATTTGCAGAGCACGCACTCTTCATCCCTTAATGCTGCTCTGAAAGTCAGTATTGTCCACCGTGATGGGCTGCAGTGTTTGGGATGAGGGAGAGACAAGTCACCCCGCGGAGCGAGTGAGTCACTTCAGGGACTCCAGTGAGCTACTATGACTGTTGCTAATAAAACATAAAATATTGCATCAAACACCTATCTGGGTTTCTGTAGGTGTTTTCAAAATTCCCTTCCAGTGTGTCTGTTGTCTCTCCCATCTACAGTTGCTTCACGGATGTTTTGATCACTTTTGAATGACTCGTGGGAAAAAAGATATGGCATTGAGGGAAGGGAATGATTTATCCAAGCATGAAAGAAATTTCAAAAGACAGATGTCCCAACCCGGGCTGTTAACCTTAAGACTCCGTGCTGGTTTTGGCTGGGGTAGAGTTAATTTTCTTCAGAGTAGCTAGTATGGGGCTGTGTTTTGCATTTGTGCTGGAAACAGTGTTGATAACACAGGGACGTTTTCATTACTGCTGAGCAGTGCTTACACAGAGTCAAGGCCTTTTCTGCTCCTCACCCCACCCCACCAGCGAGGAGGCTGGGGGTGCACAAGAAGCTGGGAGGGGACACAGCTGGGACAGCTGACCCCAACTGACCAAAGGGATGTTCCATACCATATGATGTCATGCTCAGCATATAAAGCTGGGGGAAGAAGAAGGAAGGGGGGGACGTTCGGAGTGATGGCGCTTGTCTTCCCAAGTAACCGTTACACATGATGGAGCCCTGCTTTCCTGGAGATGGCTGAACACCTGCCTGGCGATGGGCAGTAGTGAATGAATTCCTTGTTTTGCTTTGCTTGTGTGCTCGGCTTTTGCTTTACCTATTAAACTGCCTTTATCTCAACCCATGAGTTTTCTCGATTTTACTCTTCCGATTCTCTCCCCCATCCCACCAGCAGTGAGCGAGTGGCTGTGTGGGGCTTAGTTGCCAGCTGGGGTTAAATCAGGACAGACTCCAACATGAGGATTATGGTCTACTGAGCACTAGCCACATTTTTGTAAAGAAAAGGACCTTTCATCTTAGTATTGAATGAGGAGAATTGAAGAACTGCTACCCTTTCTTTCTGCGAAAGAGTACAATTGTCTTTTAGTAGCATTATCAGGCTGCTGGCAGAACTCGGAGTCAGGTTTGTAACAAACTGAATTAAGATTGTTTTAAAGAAGACTTGCACTTTGCTTTTTAATTTGCTGGTAGTGTTATGAAGTTTTCCACAGGGACTGTCTCAGTTTGCCCCAGGTCATTTAACTGCCATTCAGTTAGCAGAAGTGACAGATCAGAGAAATTTCATTAAAATGATCCAATATTCAGTTTTGATTATAATTTGGGGATGCTGAGTGTTGAGTTACTCGTTACTGGATCAACTGTTAGCCTCAAGGAAGAGTTCCTCTGAGGATCGTGCCCCATGTCCTCCAGACGAAGCTGATGGATTCGTGTCTATGAAGTACCGACCACATACTGAAACCAAGACTGGTCGTAGCCTTAAAGGTCAGTGCAGGACAGGTGTTGACCTCTGACCAAATCCTTCACTCTCTTCCCTTTTTTACGCAGATGACAGTTGCCCATCTAATTTCTCCCAGTAAGGGATTGTCCTATGGATGCTTTTGCTGGATGAAATTTGGTCACATTCCTGCTTTGATTGACTAGTGCTGGCTAAAATGAACTTGTATATTGGTCTCCCCTTTCTGTGATCAACCATAGCAAGGTTAGTCCTGCCTGACTAGGGATATGTCCCTCTGCAGTGGCTCCTGGCAGCATGGTCTGGCAGGTGGGATGCAGTCCTTAACAGCCCTGTGGGCCCAAGGAACGAGGGTCATGGGCACAGTGCCCACCCCTGGCTTCACCACCTTCCCCCTCTGCTGCTGAAGGCCACACGGACAAGGGTTGTTTGCAAGGACGCCATGGCAATTCGGAGTCACCCAAACACGAGCTACATCTGCCAGCCCTGGGGATGTGTCCTGCATAGGCAGACCTGAGGCTCGCTGACATCCCAGCATGGACATGGTGCTGTTGAACACCTGACCATCCTGTCACTGAGATGTAATCCTGCGTGCTTCAGTCATGCAAAGCTGATTAAAACCCCTCTTCATTATGAAGGACACAGTCCTGTGCATGCTCCAATGCTTGCAATGAGAGTCCACCACCAGCAAAGCATCGCAACTGCATTTGCACAAGCTCACGCGACTCCAGCTCTGCCCAGCCCGCGGCAGCCTTCGATCCAGCTTAGCATGAAGATGAAGCGGAGTTGTGTCCTTCTGGGACTTCTTCCCATCCAATTAAGCTTCTGTGTGCTGTGATGTCTATCTCAGTAGTAAGTTGATCCTCTGGCAGGGTGTTCAGTCAGAAATTAATTAGTGGGAGCAAAATATTGTGAATACATACCATGTTAAGTTTTTATTCTGATAACCTAGTTAATAATGTCGTTTCTTCAAGCAAAAAGGGAAAGTAGTGTGAATTCCAGCGCTTTGATCAGGTGGTGACATTTTGATGCAAAGTTGCTAAGATAAGAATCTAGATGAATAATGTTATACAAAAGCAATTTGAAAGTACTTTGGTAGTTTTGAAAGTGTCCTTTTTGGAAGATGGACCTGGCACTCAGGAAAAGGTCTGTGCCCCAACATGACACCACCAAAGGTTGGTGCTGTATGAGGTGGGGAGGAAGCTATGCACATCCTTCTTTATAGAGGTAAATGGATTGAGCTACGAAGCACGTAGGACTCTGATTATTCTGCTTAGACTCTGTCATGAGTGGAGGCTGGTGGGAATCGCAGTGATGCAGGCAGGACCATGGTTCAGGCTGCAGGAGAACATCCCCTCTGACACCACGGCTCCCTGCTCTGTTATTCCTGCCCGGCTGAGGCAGAACATGCCCCAGAAAACCACATTTCTGCTCCAAAGTCTAGCAACATTTCAGTTTTATCTGCTTATTCTTTTCATTCATGTTCCTCAAAAATGTATGTAGACTTTATCTATTTAGTACAGAACTTCACCATCTGCCAGTGACATTCAATATTCTCTTTTTATTTTGAAATGACCTAACTGACTCGAGGTCATGTTGCAATGACAGGTCTGCAGGCAAACCTTGCTCTGGGTGTCTGACGAAGCCGCGGGAGTCAACAGAAGCACTTTGTTCTCATTTTGAAATGGAGAGAGTGCATTCCTAGGAGGGAATAATGAGTTTGACCATTTACACTGGTATTTACGTTAACATAAGCACCAGAGCAGGCGAGCTCCAGCATACCAATGCCCTGCAGTTATGTGCAGTGCTAGAATCTGCACTCAGCAGATAATAACACAAACAATAGCTTCCCGCATTCAGTACAAGAGATTAGCAATGCTCATCTGCAGGTTTACCACAGTAACAGGAGGCGATTTAATGTTGGCATTTTGAAAGTGGTTATTTTACTGTGGTTGCACAAAGGCAGGATGTGGGGGTTGCTTTTCCACATCTAGGACTCTACTTATAAGCCAGCAGAAGATTTTTTGATCCTGTACCTCATTTTCTCTGTTTCTTTTAATATAAACCTTCTTTTCCTGACATGAAATCCCTAGTGTTCAGTGCAAGCCAGTGGGACACTTGCCCTTGCCAGGCTGCCATCATCAACAAACAGCGCAGAAATATTAGCGATGAATAGGCTTGGAGCTGTTGGGAGCAGCGGGCATGTGGCTCACAACAAAAGTTGCTCTTGGCCAGGTAGGATCATTCTTAGAAGAGTGAGCTTAGACAGGTATTTAAGTCATAAAGCTGGTGCCAGAGTTGTGGCATTTGTGCCCTCTGCTTGGTGGAGGGTCCAGACTGGAATACTCCAGGTTCCTCTCTGTGTCTCCTCATCAGCTGATTTGAAATCTTGAATCTTTCTGAAGAGAAAAATAATTGGAAAAGTTTTGTCACATTTCTCCAAATTTAAAAATGCAGTTCTAATTATCTGCAGCATCATGATTGGCTCCAGAAAGTGGGATAGTATTCATTTGTTAGATGCCATCAGCCTTGATACCCATAAGCTCTCCCGAAATGGAGGGGAACTTTAATAAGGAAAGTGATTTACTACAGTCTGTTATCTGATTTCTCAGCCTTGAATAACCACTTTTGGTATTAGTTTGGAAATAATGATGTCAATTATTGCTCCAGACCATCTCTACCTAGACTAGCATATTTCTGGAAGTGGCCTTATGGAGTCAAACTTCTGTCATTTGTAAGTGGCTGACATTAGTTGGTCAAACACTGAATAGATTTGTTTGCAGTGACTTCACTGTGCTCTGTTTCGATCTTTAGATCTTTCTCTTTAGGAGTGCTGCCTTGCAGACAGCACATTTCAGTTAAAAGTCTCTGTCTGGAGAAAGACTTTCAATTGCAAAGGTGTTAGACTATTTTCAAAGCTTTTTTTCATCAGAGATAAGATCTATACTTGCCTACAGTCAACGCCTTTGAAACACCATGAGCAAAACAGAAGCCATCAACAAACTGCATTAATATTTTAGAAAGATATTTAATTATTTATGGTGAAGCTTCAGCATATTCTTGATATAAAACTTCAGTGTAAAGGAGTTGCCTTGAGGTACACTTCTCCCTGATCAGTACTGTACCACTGGGAACAGTTCATAGGGCTTTTATTTATCAGAGAACATCAGCAACATTTAGTTAACTTAGAAGAAGTGTATTAAAGGCACTTTGCATACCGGGGTTATGGTATTGTTTGGCTGCTGTTTGGGTATGCAGGAGTCAGCACAGGCTTATTGGGTTTCTGCCTGCAATACCGGCACAATGGGGTATGTGAAGTACAGGTTACTTAGAAAGCATGGAAATAAGCTATTTTATTACAACTTCTCAGATAACACAATGAAACTGCCATGGTCTGAACAGCTGTGCTGATAGCTGGGACCCCAGAGGCTGAGCCAGGAGACTCGGTCTGCCACAGGACTGTTAGGTGGCTGGGGAAAGGAATTTGGTCTTCCAAACTCAAGTCTCCCAGGCACTAGAAGACACCAGCTTCCTTTGTAAATGCTTCTGGAGTTAGAGATGAGAAGTAGCTTATGAGTGGTCTGGTCCTCAACAATCTTAAAGAACCATGAGTTAGAGATGTGCTAGGAATGTAGTTAATTTCTAAAAGTTAATTTATCTAGCCAGACAAGAATGACATTTCCTTCCTGATGTCCATTAGAGGACATCATTAATTTTATGTTGTAGCACCAATGAATCCAGCATTATAACTTGCCCTAGCAGAACAGGCGGCAATGTGTCACTGCTCTGCATACCTGGCTTTTTTGGGGAAGCTGGAGGTAGCATTAGGGAGTTGAGGACACAGACCTGAGGCTGAGCTTCCCTCCTTGGCTTGTCCCAGGTTTAAATTAGAGTGAGACCCAGCATGGTTGGCATGAGGGCAACTGAGGAATATGGGCTGAAATGGTAATACAGATTTGCAGGAGACAAAAGCAGGTTTCTCAGAAACACGCCTCTCACCATCAGCATCTCTCTTGGTACCTGGTCTCAATGCTTACCTTGCCTTTCCAGGTTAATTTTCCCCCCTTCTTGCAAAAGGATCTTAGCCTTTCCTGCATTCATAGCATTGCATATAAATGTATAATTCCAGAATATCAATGAACTTTCCCAGGATCTCAGATTTACCAAGGCAGAAGATGTTCAATGCTCACTGATGTATCAGAAGACCATTGCTAAACCTGGAAGCTGAAGAATATCTTCCTGAGGTCCAAGCTGGTGCCCGCTCCCACAGTCCTGGGGTGTCCTCCACCTGCTGCAGAGGCGTGCAGATGTATCATCTCTTGATGGAGCATGGGTCACTGCATGAAATGTTTAATGGTCTAAGACCTGTTCTCAGAGAAAACATCATAAACGGCAGGATAATTAGGCTAAAAAGGCAGATTCACAGGCAGATATATTGCACATTTATTGGTACAGCCAGTTGATAGGGAAAAAAAAAAGATTAGGAAGAGAATGGTGTAGTCTTATACAGTAGCAGAACTAGAGGGTGTGAATTTCACAGCTTCTGCTGGGAGTTCATCTTTTCTTTAACTACTGCTAGCCTATACCTGCTGGGCATCACTTTTATCTTTGACTCAAAGGACACTTCTGAAGAAATTTCTTTCCCTGGAAATTTTTTAACTTGAAAGTATCTTATAATCTAAGGCATTTCAAAGAGGAAAAAGAGACTCTGGACTTACTTGCAAGGATGTTATCACACTACCCCCTGAAAAAGCACTGCTTTTCCCCCTGTATGTGAAACAAAAGAGCACTGAAGAAAAGAGAAGAAACACAACACTTACCCAGGTGCCAAGTCAATGCGCTTGGAAATCAAAACAGCATTTGGAGACAAGTTTATTTAGCACTGTTCCTGTGATTTTTTTAGTCACCTTGGGAGGTTTTAGACCTGTGGGTCCCGGAGATCTGAGATGAGGTGAGGGTCTTGCCTTTTACAAAAAGTAAGTTTCTTACTCTTGTGCTTGCAGAGGAAATGTGAACCAAAGGAGTCATAATGGCTTAAGTCAAGAGAGCTCCTTAGTTGCTGTTCTTTAAAGAAAATTGTTTGGATTTGGGGAAATCTGACTCGTGATACCTAACTATTTGAGGCTGGCAGTAGTAACCCAACTCTTTGTTTCTCTACTTAAAACTTCCACAGGCTCTTTGCAAAGTAATCATGGTGCTGACAACACACAGGGACCTGAGTCTTCCCTATTTGTGCAAGAATTCACAGTAATGGCCCACCTTTGACCTTTGGTGTTTTGAAACCAGAACAAGAGGAAAAATAAAGCCAAGCTCCAAATCCAATTATACGTTGATTTAACTGGCTTGGAGCCCTTCTCCAAGTAAAATCCTGCAAGAGCAGAGAGCTGGACTTGATGATCTGAAGGTTTAATTCATGTTTCAAATTGAGATCCAGCTCTTCTAGCAACAAATCTACTTTGCAGGTAGGAAATGGGAAGTTTCTCACATTGTTTTCAGCCCAAGAGAGTAGAAGGAAGGACAATCATTTGTCATTTTGCAGATACCTTATTTTGGTGCTACCAGAAATGTGTACCATTGAAATGATTACTGCAAAAAAAGTCACTAAAGTATCATATTGAGGCATGGCAAGATCCAAGCTTGTTGAGCAGGCTTTTGTTTCTGGTGTGGAAAACCCATATGGAGAATGGGGTTATTATGGAAGTCTTTCCTTTAGGTAGAGCATGTGAGCTCTTGGACTCTTTTGTCTTACATGGCAAATTGACTATCACTGTTCTAGGCAAATAAGCTATTCCAGAACAGCACTCTATGTCATCGCTGTATTCCCGTATAAAAATCACCTTTCCCATATGGACAAGTACAGGGAAGGATAGCTGCCTTTCTATTCTCTGTGCACCTCGTACACATACACAGCAATTCTTCTGCATGTGTGAATTTGCTCCAGAGGCCCTTATCATCTAGGGGACAAGTTTTTAGAGCAGTACTGCTACTGTGAGCCCAGTAGATGTCCATGCACATCCACCTCAATTCCTGGGGTACTTACTTGTCATCTTGTTGTGCGAGATAGCCTGGTTAAATTAAAAACAGAGCAAGAGCATTAGCACAACCACACTTCAGCACTCCTGCAAGAAACTCTTGCCTCTCTCAATGTCATCAAGCTCGGGCAGAGGAGGAGGGGGGAGTGGTGTCTGTGGCTCAGCTGAGCTGCTGCAGAACACAGTGCGGATTTTGAGGTTGTAAATGAGTTTTAATCTACATTGACAATTGCGTGCATCCCTGCCTTTCCTCTAAACTGCAGAAGCAAGAGCAATTAGTCTGATTAAGAACATGACTGTAGAGCAGGCAATATGGGCTCTAATAAAGTAAGCATGCTTTTCCATTAAAACAATTTGCATAATGTAATTTTATGAAGCATTTTCTTCATTTTTCAATGTTGTTTTCATTTACTGGGCTCCATATTAATTGCTAATAAAAAACAGAGCAAGAATTTTCATTTTAGGGGCTTCCTCTGCCTTTTTGAAATAAGAAGCTCAAAGCAAAACACAATTTGGTAGCTTACATTCTGATGTACCTCACTGCAGACCTCCTTCTTATCAAAGATGTTTGATAGCTCAGAGGACACCGTCATTGTAGGGTGCTGGGGTGGGCAGGGGTGGGAGGAAGCAGGGTGTCCTGAAGATGAGGACTGGGTAAATAGAGCAAACAAAAAATTACGTAGGATATTATTATCAGTAAAAGTCAGGTGAGTCACAATTTTCCAGGTGTTTGAATGTGCAAGTTTTCTCTGCTGGATAATTTGAAGGAAGAATAATAGATTTGATTGTGTCAGTGGAAATGTTTTTCTCTCAGTTCCTCAACCAGTAGCATTGTTAGTTTTCTTGTGCTTCCTCATGCATTCATTTGCATTAAATGCAAATAAAATCTATATGTTTAGCTACCTCTTTTTATACTGTTGTGCATAGATATAAGATCTTTAAGGGTGGGGATATTATGGTTATTTAGCTGCTCGGTGCTTTCTGGTGGTGTTCTGACACTACCATTATAGTAGTAAAATATAATTATGATAATAATGTCTTTGGGAGGGCACTTGCTGAAATTGCTTTTTGGGTGTGGTAAAGAACTTTTATTTATCAAATGGTTAAGAGACTATAAATTAGAGGTAGTCATTAAAAATTTGAAATTATCTGCATGTAATTCTTGAGGAGATAAGGGACTCCTGTTCATAAAATCTACAATGCTCAGTCAGGAAGATGACAATCACGTGTGAATCAAGTGATCTATGATATCCAAAAGCAGCAAATCATGAAGCCATGGCAGTTAGTAACAGCAATCAGATGACAAAGAATGACAGATCAAAATGTGTTTCTGCAAAACATGTCCATTATGAGTGACAAGTATTAATAAATATCACTGGTCTCATGCAAATAAATGTCACATTAATAAACATCACATTCCACTGAGGAGCTTTTAATATTTTAAATACAGTCTGTCTTTCTTGCCATTGTCTCAAAGGCTGAGAGCACATAGATCTTAAATCATTTAAGTTTCAGCCTCTCAGTCAGGATCAGTTTTTGACCATGGCCTACCAGGGCACGTCCTTGGCCACCCATAGTCTCCACAACAGCAGCAGAAGCAAGAAGAAAAAAGTGGTGGAGCCCACGCTCCAGCTCCTGCCTTCAGGGGATGTCTGCGTGGGGTCGGATAAATCCTATCCTCAGTCTCCAAAGGTTTGAGGAATGGAGAGGTCGGCTCTAACTTTCCATTAGACACTTAGTGTAAACCATTGCATGGTGGGGTAATGGTTTGGATGGCCAGGAGGGAAAGGGCTTGGAGTGCATCTCAGGGGCTGCAGGGCAGAAGATATCTCAGAGCCACACTCCATGGTGAAAAGCTGGTCAACGATGATCAAAAAAGATTTGACCAGCTGGGGGCCCAGGCTTGCCCCAGTGAAAGTCCCGCTTGGACCTGTGCTTGAAAGGGGAAGATTAATCTCTTACAGCAAACTGGAAGGCGAGCCTGTGGGAAGCAGTGATCCCGCAGCTGGGGAGGGAGACAGCCCTGGCCCAGGGCCGGCGGGGGAAGAGGCTCTGCCTGGGCTGGGCAGGGGGAATAGCTCTCCTCTCCCACGCAGGGCTGCCCCGGGGAGCACAGTCACTTTTCCCTTCGCTCAGCTTGGCCCTCGCCGCTCACCACAGCACTGGGATCTGTGGGCTCTGGTCTAACGCACCACAAAGCATTTTTTTAGGCCAGGAGCACGGGTGTGTCCCATGGGGACTCCTCCACGATTTCCCTTGCACTACTCCCCAATGGTCCCTGGGGAAAGAGACCATCTGGATCTTCTGTAGCAGCACTGAAGCACACGTTTTCTCTCCAAGACCTGTCAGGTGCTTTCAGTGGGGAGGAATGTGCAACATAATTAGCACTCAGCATTCAAGAAGCACAAAAGGGCAGCCCTTGCCGGTGGCTCTGGTGCTGGGTGGGAAGCTGTGACTTGCTGGGGAAGTCCTGTCTGCAACTGGGGAACTGCTGCCCACTTATTGCTGCAGCCGTCGTGCCCGGCCTTGCCCTCGCTGGGGCTTGTAGCCCTGCCACAAACTGCTGCAGCTTAGCACTCGCAGGCAGGCTGTCTGCACCTTGCAAACCCTGGTGATAAATCCTCTGGGGGATTAGTCTCCAGCAGCCCTGGCTGCTGCCATTCGTGCTCAGCTCCCCGTGCAGAGCCAGCCCCACGGTGCACGGGGAGAACCGAGGTGCCTGTGGGGTCTGCGGTGCCGTGGGGAGGGCATGCTGGGACCGGGCGACTCGGCGAGAGTCCAGCCAGCCACACAGCCTGGAGGCTGCAGCCATGGCACAAGCTGGGGCAGTGCCGCAGCCCAGCACGGCAGGGCACAGAACCAGGGGCATGCTGGAGGCTGCTTTTGGCCTCCCTTGCATCCCCTGGGAAATGCACCGAGGGATTTGCATGGACTTCACCGCCCTTCACCCGAGAAGGAGCTGAGGTTCCTCCTTTGCTTTCTTTAAAATATGAATTCAAGCCTTATTCTTTGCCTTCTCTGCCTCCCCCTCAAGTCCCAATTCTTGCAATCAGTTATTTTTCAGTCTCAGTTTTTGTAAAACACAAGTGTCTCTTAGGCTGAGAAATCTGACAGCTCTTACCTAGAAGGTGCTGTATAATCCCAAAGGTAGGAAAAAATTAAAGTTAAAAATAAAAGGAAAAAAAATCAAAGACATTTAGTTGTCACGAGAAACCCCTGAGTGCACTTGATCTCTGGAAAAATACGTTAGAATGAAGTTGAAAACCCAGAAAAGGAAAACGGAAAGACAGGTGTAAAATTAGGGCCTTACGCAGCCTGCGGTGAACCTGTGGGAGCTGAATCCCAAGCACACGAAATGGTGGGCTGAGAGCTACTGAGCGGTGCGGCGGAGAGAGGACGGGCGGCTTTTTGCAAGGCTGTTTTTAGGTCACAATTACTTGGAAATTAATTTTTTTTCCCTATCAATAAGTGAAACCTAAAAAAGGCAAAAGGCATCTTGTAGATCTCCTTAAGTGGAAAACACCCTTTAAAGTATGTCTGGTAGTGATCTCAGAAACAGCTGCCAGTGCTGGCAGGCAGCAGCAGCCCAAACACGCTATTCTTAGACCAAGAAAGCGTAAGTAGGTCGAGTTACAATTGGTTCTTGTAAACACCGTCCCCACTAAAATCAGAAATCGATACCAGGTCAGAAATTTGTAGCATGCTGAATCAGAGAGATAAAATGGACAGGGTTGATTTAGTCTCCAAATACCTGTTCTTTTGGTTCATCTCCATTTTTACCAAATGTGTTTTGCTCCATATGGCGTCGGTGGTCAGAGGCTTCTTGCCAGTGGGGGAGGTACCATGAGCCCCCCTGAAGGCCTGGCAGAAATAAGACAGCGGTACAGTTTGGGATGCCTTTTTATTTACACATCCTGAGGTAAAACTAAATAGTTAATGATACTAAAAAGGAAGTTGCAACTTGATAAGTGCTTAGCGCTTGCTAATAAAACACACCGTATGTGCGAGTGGAGTGACTCCAGCCACAGTGCCACCGTCTTGTTTTCCAGAGCTGAGATGGATGCGCAGGTTGTGCCTGTCCACCCGGGTGCCTGACTCCTGGAAATGTAGCTCTTCGGCTCGTGCCTGTCCCCGGCCAACGCTGGCCTCCCACGGGCCCTGGAAGCAGGTCGGAGTGACCACCTCCAGGCCATGTTGGCTGAACATGAATTTCGGGTCATATTTTTCACCGGCTGCACCAAGGGCTTCCCAGGGAGTGGGGCATCAATGGCGACCAGAGGCAGAGCGGGAGGCGGAGGTGCCTGGAGCGGGGCTTCCCCAAGGTGCCCTAGAGGAATTATCATCCCTGCTCTCCTCTGAACTCCTGTGTGAGTTTTGGAGCTACTCAGGTCTGGTTGACACCACACCGAGCAGCAGCGGGCTGCTTTTGTGGTGCTGCTGGCTGGAAAGGAGGGATGAGGAGCAGCAGAGGTGGATGGGGCTGGGCAGCTGAGGTGGCCCCGCAGGGTGCTGCCTCTCTGAGAGGGCTGTGCAAGGCTCCTGCCTCCACCCGAGGGTGGCTGTCCCTCCAGCAGTGTCTGCGACGCTGCGGGACACCTCAGTGGGGTCCCGGCTTCCCCAAAGTTGCTGCTCTCTTCTCTGTCTGTGCTCTCGCCTCTCTCGCTTTCTGGGATGGAAATATTTAGACATGGAGGGAGTTCATTTGTAGGCTAAAAAGAAGGTTTGGGGTAAAATGTGGGTAGTAAATCCAATGCAGGTTTTAATCCTGCACCTTTTTTTAACTGCCCAATTTTATTCTCTATTTTATCTGCTTTTTTGGGCTGGCATTATAAATTTGTTTCTACTCTTATTCCACACATGTATTACATTACAGCTCAGGGACCTCCTCCACATCCAGTTGAGCACTGTCTAATTATGGCTCGAGCTGGCATTTTAAATAGGCGTAGCATCTTTTCCACATAACATTTTTCTCTGCCTTTTTCCCTACGAAGGTAGTCGTGCCACAGTCATTTACAGCCACCTTGATGGAGGAACCGAGACCAAAATGTCTTTGGCAGCATTGAGCTCATTCTGATCACGGGAAAAAATTCTGTGCTTGATTGCAGAAGATGAGAAGGAAAGAGTACCCCAAAAGGAGGTTTCCAAATGAGCCTGGTAGGCAGGGCAACATGAGGAGACTGATAAAAGACTCCCGCCATGGAAGACTGAGGCTTGGCTGAGCCTGAAATGAAAGAGGGTTGTCTTCATTGTGAGTCTGAGCCCTTTCTTTGAGACTGCGTCCGAGTCAGTGACTGATTTCATTCCTTGCCTTTCTTAAAACAGATTAAAAAATTCTGACATGGTTTGGATCCCATTATCAGCCAAAAACCAGGTTAAATCTTTAAGAACTTGGGTTTTTATTTGGGATAGACTTGCCAAGTCTTGTGACTTGTAATGATTTTCACAGTATCTTTGAATTCCTCCTTGCAGCTCCAGCACCTGGAAGCATCTTAGCAAACAAGAATGCTCCACTTTAACTGAAAAGCGAATGTGCATCTACTGTAGTTAGAAGAGCTTGAAAATAGGACTCCTGAGGTGCAAAACCATCAGGCAAATGACCTTCTGCCCCAGCAATTTGTGTTTCACCTTTCAAGCAAATGTTCCGCTTGCCAGGTCCTAAATCAAAGGGCAGCAATAGTATCACTGTTAAGTTAATAAGTAGCCATTGGCTCTACTGCAGCTTTGAATGTGGGAATAAAATTGTACTTATATATAGCTGACAGAAGATACAGTTGCAGCTTGGGTAGGTCCTGCCTGTGTAACTGAATGTATCTTTCGTTACATCAGCTAGGCTATTAGAGACCGCTGAAGGGAGTGTTCAGAAGAAGACTGGCAAATCATATCAACTTTAAACTCCAAAACTAAATTGTCTGCTAAATTAATTCATTAGCAACACACTTGCTAATAGGTAATTCTTACACGATACTAAGCATTGTCACTACCCAGAGAAAACGCTTAGTCCCTAACAGTCATACTCCAAATTAGCTGCGAGTACAACACAGTACCACGGAGCTCACAGTTTGCACTGCTGGCTGCAGTCTTGGTCGTTCATAATCACCGAGGTCCAGGTCATCAGGCCTGAGAGTTCGTCGGTAAGAGAACTCAGAGCCCAAGTGGTCTTCTTTCTTCTCTGATTTTCCTTGTTTATGCCTAATGTTTTCACGCTGCTGCCCCCCTCCAAAAAGGGGCAGAAGGTCTCCTCTGCTCCTGATACCACTCATCTTATTTCCTTTTGTCTTGCCATCAGTCCTTCTTGTCCCACCTACTCCTGGGCCCTTGCACTCTCTGGCAAGTTTTGTTACTTGGGTGTCTCCAATGTGCGACTACAGCCGCCTTTCTCCCTTTGGTGAACACTTTGCTTACATACTTTTGAAAAATTGTGCCTGGCTATGCCATCAGTGTTACAAAATATTTGCATGCTGTTGTTAATTACACAATTTTAGCATCCAGGTTGAAGGCAAGTTAATATTGATGATATCCTGATTAGTACACTTCTATAGGTGTCAGGCCCCTGTTTTGGCTACAGTGTGCTGGTATGGAAAAATGCAACCAAAACTCCATCTGCAAGAACATGCAATTCTATAACAGAAGTATTAAAGAAGATGACATTGAAGTAGATGTCACAGCAATCTACAAAATAGAATCCGAAGAACCAGATTAACAAAAAACTTAGCAGGGGTTAAATCAATTAGAAACCATGATCAGACTTTTTAGGTAGCAAGTTTAACCTCCTGCTTCTGGCAAGGCCAGCCTGGCTGCAGGACTTTTGAGGCTCAGTGAGGACTCCTTGGAGCCTTTTCTCTGTATGCCTTTCTGGAGCACTTTGCCCTCAGAGCGAGCCCTTTGATTGACTTCTGACATCCTCCTGGGGGTTTCCAGCAGGTAGCAATGCTACCACAAGCAAAGCAGTGTCCAAATGGCAACAGCTTCCTTTACTGACCCACTGCCAGGACGAGACTTTCTGAACAAAGAATGACATTAAAGGCCTGTGGGAAAATGGTCAGTGATCCCAAAATTAAACCTAGCAGGCTGGCTGTGGTAATGAACATTGGGATCTGAAGAGGGACTGAGACAGAACCGAGTCACCACAGACCCAGGGTGTCCCTCCAAATAATCCAAGCCATGCAACAGTAAGTGCCTACATGTTGCCCAAGCTCACCGCGCACCACCATGTTTGGCTGGACAGGGAGCATGAGTTGGTACCGCATCTCACTTGGAGGTCTCCAGAGGTCCCACCTGGTTCCCCCGGGGGTCCATAGGTTGGTCTCTGCACCCGTGTCCCACACCTCTGGGAGGAGGGTCCTCACTAAATTCAGTGGTGACACTGGTGGCTGCTGTGTAGCCAGCCGCCTGGAGTGTAATGAGAAATGACTACAGCATTTCCCTGGGAAATTAAAGAGCTGGATTCAGTTCCCTCAGCCTAGGGAAGACCAGGCTTGCATCTCCCAACACTGCTTGTGGGGGACATTTTTCACCTAGCACTGTAAAACAAGGCATGCAAGGCTCATGGGACAATAGGGACTAGGGGGAGGTCTGGACCATAAACGAATAATGAAGTGTCCTTAACCTGGCTTGGCTAAGTATCTGACAGAGTGTGGGACCAGACTGCAGGGACACAGGGTCATGCTCCCTCTCTGGCTCTGGGGACCATGCTACAGACTGCCACTCTGCTACACACAGAACAAGGGTTACGTACTCATCATTACCATTTCATGTAGTGCCTACACATGCAGTTTCCAGCTAATGAAATGGAAAAAGCTTTTAAAATGTTGAAACTGGTTACACTTTAGCTGTATTTTCATTTCCCTGATATTACTTGGACTTCAGAGAGCCCCCCTATTGGTCAGTGGCAAAATCTCAAATGGCTAGAATAAGACTAGATCCATCTTTTCATTAAGAAGGTTACTATTTGAATATAACATGTCCTCATGACAATTTGCCTGTGGTCTGATTCAGCAGACCTCCTCAAGTGCATTGAACTCTAAGTGGGAAGAGCTATTCTGAAACCAGCAGCTGACTCATGTACAGCTAAACATGCACTTAAACACTTGATGGGTTGCTGCAGCATGGCTTCTCGCCTCTGGGTAGCTCGGCACCCAGCCAGGCTGTGGGTGTATGGAACAGCCACTCGCCAGAATTGTACACTTATATTATGATTAATTTTTTGCCACTAGGCAGAAAAGAGATTGGGATATAAAAGCCACTGGCACTGCTGAGTTTTCCTGCTGTTGTCCCAGCTCCTCCAACTTCAAATAGGTCTGCAGCTCTCAGAAGACACTCAAAGGAAAGTGCCCTCCTGTGGGGCATTTAAAGGCAATTGTTAGTGCCTGCTTGGCTGCAAGCACCCAGCAAGTTGCACATCCACATTCCTTCCATTGAATAATTAAGGCACTTTTAAAATGTCTTAAGACACTTTTGCGTCTATGTGAAGAGATGTTTTTTCAGGCCCAGACCACTCACACAGTTATTTTTTGTTGTTTAATCCAATTTCATCAGCTGTGTCCATTTTGGGGTTGCCTCTTGGTAGCCAGACAAGGGCTTTCTTCACCTGAACGTGACAGCAGATTATTTAACCAGTCTCCTCAGCGAAGAGTCATCTAATCCTCCTAATCCATCTTGACGTGTTCTCTTGCTTTCCATGCCTGGAAGAGTAAGGGCACCAAACCTTAGCTGAAATATTATAGTACAGCATCCTCACTGTAGAAATAATTCATCCGAACAAGTCCTTCTGGGATCAGATAATGCCCAGCTGTTCCTTAATGAGGTTTTGAAGCAAGAGCTGACAGGTGTCGTGTGGCAGGGATGGTTGCACATGCCAGGGATGGCTACGAGGGGAACTTCAAAGCCCCAGACCCCACGGCAGCGGCGGCACGACGCTGCCCCGGCCGCATTGTTGACAGTGGGCTCTGGCTGTAAGTTGTATCTCAGTTGTTTCAGACCGCACAACAACGATCTGGGAAACCTGCCAAGCCTCAAGCCTATGTTGGAACAGGGCTGGTGTGAATATATATAACTGCAAGCTGTAAAGAATACTTTAAATGCTGCTCTAGCAAGGACTAATGATTGAAAAGCCAAACTCTCCCTGGAATTCTGCGTCTATGAAGATTAGCTTTCATCCCTCTATAAATTATCGGAATCTGTTCTTTACCCCTCTGAAAAGACCAAGGGCTTCAGATTATCTACCCATAGCCTGTAACAAGACCCGAAGCTCTGGTAGAAGACCCAAATCCACAAACGTAAAAAAAACGCAGTACAAATATAATAGGGAAATCAAAGTTGCCACCTAGAGCAAGGGCAGGGAATTTGTGGATGGTATGTTTCTTTTTAAAAACATAATTTTGAAATAGACTTTTAAAAAAAGCTTTATTAGATTGTTACAGGACATAATGTATAGGCACAATACAAATATTTTGTAGTATATAACTTTGACAAGGGAGACTGATCCCTGCTGGCTTTGGATTGCAATTTTTAAGCAAATTTATTTCAGTCACAACAAAGGGGTTAGTGGTGAATCCTACATGAACTCCCAGGCTTCATATCTAGACCTCCTTCCCTCCTTGCTGCGAGCATCTTGCTCCATGGCTGTAGTCTTTTTCTGCTCAGGGAGCAAGTTTGCATTGGAATAAATGCTTATAACAGGCAGCTGAGGGCTATTTTGGTGTCCTTAACAGTGTCCAGCATGAAAATATTCCTTTGGGTTCTTCTCCATCTCCAAGAGCAGCGAGAAATGGAACTTGTCTATTTCTTTGGACTAAGGCAGCCAGAAATTTGAATCTCTTGGGCTCATACATACCCACACAGATGCCCTTTTTCTATTCATCTCCGCCTGAGACTGAAGCAGATGCCCTGTGAAAGTTGGAGAACTCAAGCTGTATTAAGGAAAAGCTGCCACCGCCCTTCAGCACTCTCAGGAATTTCTTCTTGGCTTTTCTGGCCTACGCAGACTTCACGAAAGCTTTCCCAGACCTGCCAAAGTGCAGCAAGACTCTTCCTTCCTTGAAAGTGCCAGGCACATGGGGAGCCTCACGCTCCTGCGAAGGGCTTGGGCTGGCACCAGAGCCTACAAGGTGCACTCAAGAAACCCCCACCCCATTCCCAAGGGGCTGTGGGTTAGACCCTCCCAACCAGGGGTGGCTGGGACCAAGGCAACTGTCTGCCCTAGCACCACCCCTGTGCCCGCCACTTCCCTGTCCCCGGTGGCCTGCACCGGTTGAGACCCCGTGGAGGGGTCTCCAAAGAGGCTGAGTTAGACCTCTCTCTCCATTGTCTGCTGGGGGATCTCAGAAAGATTGGCCTCGTTATGCTGAAGATGCGGCCTCGTTATGCTGAAGATGCGCTTTGGCTGTATACCCCTAAGTCTTAATCATACAGACAGGTGAACAAAGAAAATATCACACTGGTTTTCTGTATATGGCTTTCTCATCTTTTTTTCCCCACTCTCCTCTGGAATTATCTAGGAATAAAGCAACAGTTTCATTATCCATGAACTATTTACAGCAAACAGCTTTCCAATATGCCATTTATCAAATGGAAAATTATAGCTTGGTCTTTAGCAATACTCAGAAGCTTTGAAATTCAAAGAAAAGGGCTTGCTGTATATAAAGTAAACAAATAACAGGCTTTTGAATGAAAAAAAAATGGTTTTTTTTGGTAAAAGTAATTGTTCCAAGCTTTCCTCTTTCTGTCTCTTTGCAATAAAGCATCCAACACCCTATTTCAAAGACTTTTTGTCCAAATGAAATAAGTAGACCTGAAAATATTTTCCATTTTTTGCAATGTCTTGGCCTGCAGGTCCATCCAATTTTTACAAGAGTATAAGAGATCCAAGAGATGGACAGAATAAGTATTGTTTGAATTAAAAACCATGGAAGAATCTCTCTGGCTTTCCTGGGGTTTAAATCAGGCCCTAGAGGCAGGTTATTTTGCCAACTGTGCTGTCTTTCTCTGAGCACACTGCAGCTACGATTTGCAGTAAACATCAACTGCTTCTCTACTGAAATTTTCACATTTGTCCGTGAATATATTGTAGGAAAACTAAGAAACAGTACAGTACTTACAGATCAGATGAATTTATGTAAATGTTCATCACCTCAGTGAACAGTTCTTATGAAAGGTAGTGAGAAATAAACTGTGAACAATTCCTCCCCAGTCCAACCAAGAGAGAGATGGGAGGAGAAACATTTAGAAATCTCACTCAAGGTCTCGGTGATTTTCTCCAGGACTTTCTTAGCTCAAATGTTTTTTAGCAAAATAAAACAGTGTTAAAAAAAATAGTCTTTACCAAAAGTTGGAGAGAATATTCCTAATGGAAAATGGTGCATCTAAACCCCAATGCAGCCAATTTAATACTCCTGACATTTTCTGGTAGCTGGGATTATGCAGAATGAGGAAATCTGGGATGTACCACAGCCAGGTGAAAGCCATGCAAGCACATAGACCTACCTCCTCTTACTGCCTTCCTGCCACCAAGCTGGTTTTAGGTCGTAATGTACTAGCTAGGCTGAAGGCTGGTGGGAACTGGCTTTTTGGTTCACAAAGTAGGGGTCGTCACTCTGCTAGCATTTAGCTTTCCATGGCAGAAGCCAGGATATCCCTGTGGTGCAGTATCTGTGTGCCTCCTAGCACAAATTTCCACTTGTATAACATGTTACTCTTTATAAACACTTGAAATTAGGAGAGGAGCTATTAATGATTTGCCTCCTTGGATATGCATTGATTAGTGTATCTACATTGCAAGTGGGAAAGTGCCATAAGATTCCCATAGTTTGGCTGCCTGAACTTGCCTAACTAGATTTTGACTTTTACATCACCATGAAATCACAGCATAGGCTCCTCGAGTACTGGGCAATTCCCCAGGGCCCCGTTTGCATGTTGCTTCCAAAGGGCACTGCAACAACATTTGAATTACCGAACACCTTTCTCTAGTGGGGTGATGTGTCAGGAGCGTGAGCGCTGGCATTGGTGCGATGCTCTGTCTGCGCTGAGCCCGGTGGTGCTGTTTGCCTGTCGTACACCGCAGCAACGCAGGCTGTGAGGATGCCGGAGCCGTGACATGCTCCACCTTGTGCTGCTCCAGCTGCCCCAGCCATGAGTCTCTTCTCTGCCTGCCCTGGGAAATGGATGTTAAACATCAACATGGCATGGGAGGCTGGACAAATCCACAGTCCAGCCTCAGGAAGAGGGAATGCTCTTGTAGCCTGCATGGATGTACAAAAGCGAGGAGCATTCAAGCACCTAACAATTTCCCCAGTGACGACAAGCCCCTGTCTGTTCTTCTGAGTGAGTGGTGAGACCTGGCTGGGTTTGGCACTTATTTCCCCAGGTCTACACATGCTAATCCTGTGTCTGAGTGGCGCTTGGCACAAAGGGCTTCTTGACTACTTGCCTACGTACTACAAAGCAGCCGAGAGAGCGGTGGCTTTCCTTCAGAGCCACTCTTTGCTGCAGGACTGTGACCTTACAGTTCTTCTAATGCTTCATTAATCTCAGCAGGTGACATCCTATTAAACGTCCTTATCACGTTCCAGAAGTTTAGTTTGTAAATATTTCATGGACAGTAAGTGGAACAGCTGTTCTCTTGCGGCACCGTTAATAGCATGGATCCCCTCTGCCGGGAGTCCCGTTCTCCTCTGTGCCCCGCTGTGGCTGCCTCAACCCTGCCCCTCTCCTGCGTCACCAATGCGCAGAGCTGCTGCTCTCCCAGGCACTGTTTAATGCTTTGCTTTATATCTCAGCCCGAAAGCACCCAAGTAAAGGTCCAACGAGGTCTACCAGGGGAGGAGACCTGGGGAGCTGGACAGGGAAGAGGAGCGAGGGCAGGTCAGGCTATGCCGAGGCTGACCAGCCTGGCACGGTGTTAGTCCTGCGCGGCTGTGTCTGTGCTACTCAATAAAACAGGCCAGGGGCAGTCCTTTGCCCTGAGAGCAGGAGGCATGGCCCAGCTGCCGTGCACATGGCTTAGCTCTCTTCCCTCTTAAAATGGGGTGATCACATCCAAACTGCCTCCGGTGAAGGGTCCTGGCGTCACACTGCCCCGAGCCGTGCACAGGCACAGTCTGATACAGCATCCATGGAGCTCAGCCAAATGTGTGTCCTGGGTGTGTTTTTTTTGTCTCTTAACTAGTACAGATGGGACCCCTGGGGCTAGTGGGGAGCACAGAAGCAGGCGGCATCCTGGCAGGGGAGAAATCCATGGGGTCTCGGAGGGAGCAGAGCCCTCCACTCCTCCCTGTGTGCCTGAAGGCTTTGTTGAGAAGAGAAGGAGCAGCAGAGAAACAGGCCTGACAAATTTATGGGTAGGTGAATCCTATCCCACTTTTTTTTTTTTTTTAACTGGAGCTTAGCTGAAGTTTCAGCAAGCCAGTAAATGAGGATTTGCACCTAGCCATGTGGAAAGATAAAGGTCAGGTATGGCAAGCCATGCTTTGTCCTAAAAATGATGCTAAAACTAAGCTGATGTTGCCAATCTATGCTATGGGATTAAGACCTCCTGCCGAATGAATCAGTGTAACAACTGGGCTATTACATCAGTCCAAAATGGGTAGATCATGACACAGCCAAAGAGCTTGCCTCCTACAGGAGATACTTTTGGTTTTATGCTAAGCCTGGTGGGACTGAGATCGAATAATACAACACATCTTTTCCCTCACTTGCTGTGTCATGTGCAACCTGCTAACCTGGGATGAATCTGACATTGCTGAATCAAACACAACATAAAAAATATAGAGCAGTGAATCTGACAGAAGTGCAGGGCTGGTGGGCACTGGGTCTTGAAAAAGGACTTTTTCATTGCAGAAGGACAAATCTCCTTCCTCTATGGGGACAGGACTCGGTGGGTACCAGGTACTCCATGGGGACACTCAGGGTGGGCGCTGGGGATGCTGCAGACAGATGGCTGCAATTTTCATCTCCGTTGTGCATTCAGAAAACTCATCACCTCCTGCATGGCTTCTGTGATGTGTTTTGGACAAGAGATGCAGTACTGAGATTGCAACCCAAATCCAAGGTTAGATTTGTAGGTGGGATCAGCAATATTTCTTACTCAGATTACAGTTATTTTACAGGCATGGCTCTGCTAAACTGCCAAAGACGTTTATGAAATTCAGAGCTTGAACAGTTAAGGTAACCTGGATCTGGGCTGAGTGTTTATGGACTGAAGAAGAGAGGAGTGTTGTGAGGGACAGAAAGCAGCATAAATAACCCTGATTTTAGAAACAGTCTCTGCAGACTAAAACTGGGGTGGGCTTTTTGTGCTCTCGCCTACTACACTTTTAAATCTGTAATAGTCTGAATTTCTGCTGAAGAAGAGATTTTGAGATTAGTTGGTAAAACACAGTTATTTACACAATTGCATTTATATTTGCAGTTTTCTGCCCCAAATCGCATGCATTTCCCTGACGTTTCCAAACTGGCTCTGTTTTGCCTGGCTAGAAGTACTAGCCCTGGCCAGACATAATGGTAAATCGCGTTTTAGGTACCACTGCTGACCCAGTGAAAACTGACAGTGGGGTCATCCTGTTCAAAATATTCGTGGGTGGATGCAGAAAGCTCTGTTCCCTGCATCTGTCTCCAGACGTGTTCACCCCTGTGCTCGCTGGACATGGTTCCGGACTGCACTAACCTCTTTGTAAGTACTTTGGGCCCAACACCGTTGTCTGTCACCAGTTTCCCTGAATTTGACTAGGCCACTTGGCCACTTTTCTTTGCAACCAGGTTTAATGCACTCTCTCTCTTAGGGCACTGCCAGAGCAAGACCTTTTTCTTCCAAGTCAAATGCCTTGGGAGGGAGTAGGCAGGCAAAGGCACGCAGAATCATGCCTCCGGGGCGGGGAGCAAGCCAGCTCCTTGGCTCAGAGTATCCCTCGCATCCCACCCCCTCCTTCTATACACACACACACACACTTCTCCATTGCTCCTTGGCTGACATTTCCCCAGCACCTCCCCTTCCCTCCGTCTGGTCATACCCCAGCCACGTGCTGGCAAACCTCAGAAAATAATTGGCACAGAACCAATCATTTCTTATTACAAGGAGGACTGCACATAGAAAACAACACGAGCTAGCAAGGTTCGCGTGCCCTCATTGCCCAGGTAATCATCAACAACATCAACCCCTGCCAGTGTGTCAGGGTGGAAAAACTGAACTTTAGCTCAAGAAAATGAAGCAACATCCCTCTAATGTTTCCTGGGATAACGAGTTTCTTGTCTGACCTGGCACAGATTGACTCTTCTCTCCAAGAGCATAGCGAGCCCCACAGGAGCTCTGCAGAGGATCAGAGCATGGTTCCCTGGCTGTTCCTGCTGGATTAAGAGCCACTGTTGTTAGCCAGGGTTGACACAGGTCAATGTCATGTCATCCTGAGTGGTCTGTTAGGTGTCAGATGGTTGCTAGGTCCTATGGGCAAAGTACTGATTTTGTTAATATTATCAAGCCAAGCCAAAGAGTGTACTGACCTGCGTCCCTGACCCTCGCTGGCAGGGAAGAGTTGCGATGGAGTAGGAATTCATGCTTGCTGCTAGTTTAGCTAGACCTCCTATCTGGAAAGTGTCTCCTGTGATCCACAAAGATCTGGAAGATGGCAGATAACATCTCTTCCAGTCAAGAAGAACTGGAAGAGACTTTGGAGGGGCAGATGCCAGAAGTGCATTCAGCCAATGCTTTCAACACAACACTTTCAAGCAGAGCATCTTGTAACCACCTGTGCAAACATTTGCCCTGTGCAAAATGGCTAGCACAGAGCAGAGCACCCAAGGGTGAAGGGAAAGTGGGGTGCCTGGCTCCAGCTGCCATAAACACCAACTGTGCACTGGCAGGTCAGCTGTTCACTGCTGCAGGATTATGTCTGTGGCCTGATCCAGAGAAAGTCATGCTGACAGCTGGTTTGGTAGTGCCCGGGTTTGATATTAGTTGTTGCCTAATCAAGCCCTGGGAGGGTAAAACAAGTCATTTCCTGTCTCAGAGAAGGGAATGAATGATAAAGTGTTAGTAGAGGGTATGATCCTCCCAAGGAAAGGTATTATAGCTGAGCAGGGAGTGGGTGTCGTTGGTTTTTTCCCTTAGCCATATCACACTCAAGTGTGTAGGCATAAACGTAGGTGTCTGTGTACTGCTCACTTGCTGTTATCTGTCTGCAGCTGTATACCCTCAGGTAACAAAGCCTCCATCTGCTCATGCCGAGAAGTGTTAATTGATTTTGTAGAAAGCAAAAACTGGATTTAACTGTTCATCTGTGACGCACAAAGTGTGATTACTAAGACAAGAAGAGGGCAAGGAGTATTTATCACTAACAAAAGAGGAAGCTTAACCTTAGTGTTGTAGCTATCTAGTGTTAAAAGTCTTTGCTCCCAATACGTTACTGGCCAGTAGTTCTGTTAAAAGTTGTTGTTCACTCTTAACACTTGTCTTGCAAAGAGCCCAGACAAACACATGTCTAGCAAAACAGATTGGGAGAGCAACCTCCAAACAGCTAATTATAACGGATGTGGATTTTGACCAAGCAAGAGGAAAGAAGTGCTGGGGGAGCCCAGACTAAGGGTGCTGGTTTGGGCTGTTCCACAATTTGACTGTTCAAACTTTTTTTTTCTGGGTTAGATCCTGACAGTCCCTAAAGCTCAGCTGCATTTGTTAGCCTGGAGCAAGCATCTGGGTCCTGGAGAGGGAGGGGGTTGCTGGATTGTTGAGAGTATCTATTTCTGACTTCTTCTCATTTATTCCATAATAGTACAGTGTGCTGAGAAAGAAAAACAATTTATTTTCATTAGTTAGATACGAAACTCTGGTCTGAGTTGTCTTGAGCCAAGGTTCATTTCAGATTTCATTCCACTCACCCAGGGTCAATGACTGATGTGATTAGAAAGTCATTAGAGACCTCTTGACTCTCTTTGGCTGTGTATAAACACCTCAAAGATGAAGGGTGAATCAGTGCTGAGTGGGGATCTGCTCCTGCCTTCCCTCCCCATCATGTCATTCCAGCCCTTATTAGCTCTGTTCATCCTAACGAACACAAAGCAATGCCACCATGTGCTTAGGGCTCAGTCCGGCCCTCGTTAAAACCCATGGTAAGATTGCTCTTGAATTCAATGAGAGAAGGATGAGATCCTTCATGGGCTGACTAACATCATGCAAACCTGGGTAGGAAGGAAATTTGATTAGAACATGGCTACTTAAATTAACATCATGTTTGCTATTGTAGTTCATACTTTTCTTAGGAATCAATGACTTATTTGGGTTGCTACGGTTACTTGGTACTGTTATGCAAACCCAGCTCAGCCTATCGTTGGAATGCTGGATGTGGGCAATTTGAAAAATAAACACTACAAATGCTGTGTTAATCATGCCAGACTCCTCCGACTGCCTCAAACCCATAAAAACAATATTGCTTGTGCTGAGCGGTGTCTCTCACTTGGTTTTCGTTCATGGAATAAAATGTTTTAATATGAGGATCGTGGCCTTTCTCTCCAGAGTGAGGCGAATTAACGCTGGCCTTGTATTTGGCTCAATAAATAAAATAGAAACGTGAGTGTCAGCGTCCCTCTGTAGAGGGTCTTTGTGAGTGTGGGCCAGCAGAGACATATTTTAGGTACTGTTTAGTGGCAGTTTATCTATTCATTACCCCCATTTACATTTGTAGAGCACACCTAAATCTTGCAAAAGCATTAAGTCTTCCAGCTCTGTTGGCTTCCCCCTGCCCCAGGCATCGCCTGAGTAACTGAGGGTTCTTCCCCTGTTCCCACGGATGGGCTCTCTGTCTTCTTGCGGTGGGTGCTGGACTATGGAAACTGCCCACTGCTGGTAGTTACTTCCTGATGATCTTCTAGCTGAGGGGGTGATGTCTCACCATGGTGTTTTGTGTTTTGTTTTTTTTTTATTGAACCAAGCTGCATCATTTTGTCAGAGTTTGCTGTTGGCGTTTGTAAAGTGGTGAGAATGGGAGGGAATGAAAGCTGGTACTAACAGGTAGAGCATCACCCAGAATTTGTTGCTTATTTGGCTTCCCAAAGGTATTTGAGGTCCCAGTTTGGCCAAGGCTTAGCCAGAATTTCAGAGTTTTTCCTTTACTGGACTCAGGTGGGACTGTCAAAGGATTCATTTCACAGGCGCACTCAGGGAAAGTGCCCCCCCTCCACTCCTTTCAGGCGGTGTGTGCACAGGCTGCTCCACTGCAGCACTCCCTTCCATAGTGCCTATCCTTCAGGACAGCCCCCATCACCCCACTGGGGCATATCCTTCTCCAGGTCTTTATAGCCAGCCAGGAATGGTTAACACTTCTCTGTGGCTGCCACAGCTTTGTCATGAGGATCTGGGCAGGATGTTATCTGTCTGAGGAAAATAGTGCTGCTTTCTTGAAATGAAAATAGAGCACCTGCTCTATGGCACCTGTGTTGGTTGTTCTGTGGTAAAATGAAGCATCTTCTCTCACAGAGAAGGAGGGACCACACACCGCACCTGAGGCAGGGGCATCCACGCAAGCGAGTAGCCGTGCAGCCTGCATGTTGTGGCAGAGCTGGGCTGTGAGCTTTCAGAAACAGGTTCATCGGCCCGTAGCCCTGTAAAACCACACAAACACTGTAGGCCGAAAGTACCAGGGTCTGTTGGCACAATAGCTGGTGACTACCTAGTAACTAAAGGCAAACCTTCCTCGCAGGGAGTATTTACAGGCTGCCTTACAAATGACTCCAGAGATTTAAGAACTTGCACGACAGCTGTATGAGTTAGAGCTGAAAGCTTCTCACATAGCAGTAGTGCTGATATGGTTGTTCACAGAGATAAAAATTGTATTTCTACATGGTGCCAGGACATAGTTTATTAAAGACTCACTTCTTTTCATGTAAGAGAACAGAGACAGGCTGTGGGCACACAGACACTTCACTCTGTGGTAGAGTAAGGGGAGAACCTGCCTGACATCAGCGGCAGCTCATGGCCAAACTCCTACTCAGAAATAACTTTACAGTAACTCGCCCCCTTTTTTTTTTTTTTTTTTTCAGAAATAAGCACCTTGTCTTTGCTTATACAGCCAGTTACCAGGCTGTAAGTTCACTGCCACCCTTGTTTCTTTGTGTCCATTCTTGTTCCGGGGTGGCTGGACCTTTGCTGGAGACTTTCAACACGTTGATAGCTACAAGGGCATCAATCAGTCTTGATGCAAGAGCACTGAACATCAAGGCCTGAGTACAGAAAGCTGCACTTCTCTGCCTGTGCCTCTGACCCTGCTGCAACAAACTCTTTCTTTCATCACCTGTAGAAATTTCCTCCACCACTCGGAAATGAGTTAAAAAAAGAAGATTCATTGTGTTTCTGATTTGAATGTGTTCTTCTTCCACTACAGCTTCTACCATCAATCCCTCTCATGTATTTCTCTACTAGTTTGCAGACTGTTTTTACTTTGAACAAATGCTGACTAGATTTTTGCTCTGTTACCTTAGCCCCTTATATGTGTGGGCAGAAGTCTGCAGGTTCAAGCATACAACCCAGAAATGGCATCCATCACAATAAGGAACTTTTACTGATGTTGCAAAGGTCATGACTGCTCTGCCCCTGAAGATGTTGCCGGCACAGGGGTCCGTAGTCGCAATGATCTATCATGCACTTGCCTGCCCAAACTGCAACTCCGGCCAGCAGTGCATTTTAAGCTCTAACAGTGTGGAAGAGTGTGGCCACAGTAGTCTGCACCTCTGTGACCTTAACTCTGATTGCTGAAATTATCTTTACCGGTGGTTAAGCTCAAAAGCCTCTCCATAGCTTCCGCCAATACTGGCTGGACAACAGAGCGTGGTGAGAGCATATCCCAGCACGTAGTCCTGAATCCCCTACTAGCTTTTAGTTATCTTTCAGGAGAAACTCATTAACTGCAAGGTCTACTATTTAGCATCACCAGGAGAAGTTGCCTTTTAATGCTTTTCTTCAAAGTCCAGTGAAAGATGAAGGCTGTGTCCCAGAATTCAGCTCCATTCAGAACAAGTGGGAGCACATAAAAGCAGAGATGTAAAATACATCTATTTTGGCTAAATTTTTACAGCATTTCTGCATTTTCACCTCTGATATTTAATCTCCTAAATGCTATTCACTGTCCTGATTGTCCCTGGGGTGACTGGGTCACTGCTGTTGCAGGTGAATTGATGTTTTCTTCACTCTTGACCTGACATTTAAAATAGTTTGGAGGCAGCCAGCTATAAAAGACTAAAATTGAGGTCTCCCTCTCGTTATCCTTCTTGTCTTATCTCTCATTTGCAGCACCTCGGAAGTAATTTTAAGTTGTCTTCTTTCCCCATTGTGTTCAGGGTTGCACATGATCTTTTCTGGTTCAGAAATGCTTAATTGGTCTAACTGCATTACCATGTGGGTTTGTAGTTTGGCTCATAGTACTGCAGCTTTTGTCCAGTTGAAAATGTTGCATAGAAATGAGAGGAGTATTTTCTGATTCTAGGCTTGTTGTGAAAAGAAGTCTAAAATTAATAAAACTAAAAATGAAAACAATAAAATAAGCCTAATATAAATACGATAACAACAAGTCTAACAACAAATGAACTTTGACAGAGAACAAGAGTCTATGATCTGGCAACAATTACCAATGTTCATCTGACTTGTGGCCCATACTTTGGGTACCGTAATCTTCTCTGAAACGTTTTTCCTTGTTTTCCTGGACTTTTCTGGTCATACTCATCTCACATAACTGTGGAGATAAAAAAGCTAAATACCTTCCAGAGAACTGTAAACGTCTATTTTATGTCAAATAAATTTTCAGTTGGAGGACTCTTTCTCCACTGACTGTAGTGTGGTGCTTGAAGTTGGACAAGATTAATCCCACCCATCAGACAATGAAAAATAGTGATGATTCCCTGCCTGCCACCCATTCCTTATTGTGTTCCCTTTGAGGATTGGTCTTGCTAATAAGTCAGCGTGAAGCAAAGCTAAACATGAACGAAAGATTGTAAGAAAGAGTGCTGTGATCATGAAAATTTGGAAGTCTCATTCACCGATATTTTCAGTGATTACTAGAAGGACGAGATTGGTAAGCAGCAAACATCAACAGTACGGGGCAAGATGTTATACTTTTGCTCTCCACACCCAGGATATAAGTCCTCAAGATCCTCACTGTGCTGACATCCATCCTGGAGACACTATCCATAGGCGCTTACATTTTTCATCACTGAAGCTCCCTAAGAGCTGAAAGACCTGCAGTGGCAGACAGATAGCTCTCTATCTCGTGCCTCTGTTGCTGTGCAGTCCTTTGCCCGTCTGCCCTGAGGGAGAATAGACCTGAATCCAGATCTTCATCTCCCATGTGTGTCTATCCCAGTGGTCTTGCTGGGGAAATGGAGGTATAGTTTGCTGTGGTTTGAAGAAACGATGCCTGTGGCATCTGAGGATTTGTTCAAAGCATCTAGTTTGCTGGCGAGAGTTAGATGCATGCAAATGCAG
Organism: Calonectris borealis; assembly: GCF_964195595.1. Classification (NCBI taxonomy): domain Eukaryota; kingdom Metazoa; phylum Chordata; class Aves; order Procellariiformes; family Procellariidae; genus Calonectris; species Calonectris borealis. Next base: position 202,760,021 of record NC_134312.1, read on the forward strand.
TTGGTAACTACTTTTGTGACTGGGTCCTCTGAATATCTAATGATTTCTCCTTTGCTTCTGCTGATCTGCTGATCTGCTGTCCCTGCCCATTTTGGGACCTGTTTTACACTTCAGTAAGCCCAAAGGAACACACTGATGCTAATGTAAATGTCATATGGACAGTCTGTCAGACCCTATCGTTGGATAGGCAGCTTTACATAGAAATAATACATGGCATCTCTGGTCAGGGACACTGTGCACTGTTGGTTTTGGAGGATGAAAGTCCTATTCCTTGCATTGAGGAAGGAACTCGACAGTGCCAACCCATTTAGCTTTCAAAACAACAGGCTTCACTCAGAGAGAAGGCTAAACCCACCTGTGTATAAGTAGACTGAGGTATCTCTCTGCAGCCTGGGAAAGATACCTGCCTCTCAGACGATGATAGCATTTAAGACTTGCTTTGACCCGCAGTATCCTCTATCAGCTAACTCAAGCATCTGCCTACTCACCCCATGGCTAGTGTGAATCCCATTCCTGGGAATTTCAGGAATAGGTTCGTCTGCTAAAAATATAGACCTCAGCCATCTGACCAAGTCCAGCCTCCCTATCCCCCCAAAACTCCCTTTGAAGGTCATCAGTATGATCTGTGGAGTTTAGGAAGGCTGACCCTACAGCAGACATCTACAACAGGCAGATGACTTGCATGTATTGAGTGCCTGTTTTTCCTTCACTAACTCTTTTAAGGGCACCTGTGCTGACTGGTTCTGCGGGAGGCTCTGTGCTGTAGTCACGCAGCCATCACGCTGAGAGACGTGGGTCTCACACCTTCCTGGCAGGTAGGGTCCTGCTGCGGCTGTTGTGAATTCTTCTGGGAGCCTAAAATCAAGATGCGGCAATGTTCAGGCTCCTTCGTACATCTTCTGCCCAGTAGCTTTTTGCGGAGTGGTAGTGTCTGTTTAGACCAGATTTAAGACCTGCTGAGCAATTTTAAGTGATGGTTGTCTTCATTTCCCATAGTGAGACATGATAGTTATATGTGAAATACATACTGTGATTACAAATACAGTATGTTGCTGCAAACTTGGGTTCATACAGATAAGACATCAGTGCTTCAGGTGGGTCTTCTTGGAAGATACTTGTGATTACACTAGAGAGTGGGTGCCAATTTAAAAATGAACCAATTATTAGCAGATTTAAAAATATACAGGCTGCACTTAGTGAGAAAGGTAATGATGAGCACAAAAATGAACACAATCTGCTCTAACTATGTAAGAAAGCCTTTGAAAGATTATGTGCTACTTGATTAGTAGGCTGAGAAGAACTTGAGATAGGCACAGCAACTTTAAATATAGACTAGAGCCTTAAGTTTGAGCATGCAAGGCATGAAGAGGGAGCTTTGGCACGGGCCACGTGAAAGCTGAGAACATCCAGATCTGTTAGAAAAAAGAAGAAAACATAAAAGTGCCAACAAGAAAAATATTCACCATGGTATCTAAGCCTCTGTGTTAGCATTTAAAGTAAAACCATTTAGTTAATTCTCCTCCTTTTCTCTTCTTTCTACTTTCCTAATCAGTATTAAATCACTTGGTTGAGTAAACCATCCTTTTGAAGATACGGCCTTTAAGGTCTTTGGGCTCTTTGTTCATAAACAGCAGGAGTATGGTTTGTTGGGGCGGGTCAGAAGTTTCAGCCTCTAATCTACAGCATATTGAAGTCAGATGTCCAGGCACTGGTTGGATTTACAGTTAATGTCCAGGCACATTCCACAGCTCAGGCGTGTGTGTATTGGTACCCCCTGTTCAGTGCTAAGTCCTTTTTTTTCTTCACAAGTCTTTGTGTGTACATATATATATTCTGTCAGATTGATTACATCAAAAGTAAATGTAACATAGTTTGCCTCTTCTAAAGTTACTAGGGACTAGCTGTGTCAATCAAAAATATTTCTTAGCTAGTTGGTCTCAGTTCTAGCAAATGAGCTGCCTTCAGACTGCTGATAGGTTGAGGAAAGTTACTTTCTCTGCTGTACGGAATATTTGAATTTGCTGTTTCATTTTTGTAATGCTGAAAGTATGCAGGATGTTACGTAAAGAAGCTGAACTATGAACAATTTGCCTGGTCTAGAACTATTCACGGAATAAGCTATCACAGCTGCAGGAACAGACCCTTGTGTTGAAGGGAAACCCTGACAGTACGAGCAAGAGGGAGCCATAAACACAACCCTGTTTGTAGTCCCAATCTAGCAATCCCAATAGACTGAATCCCAGAAATTTGAGGTTACCAGGCAGAGATCATGTTACGTTTGCTCTGTTTCTGTATCCTTTCCCTGGATTCCCCTACCAGCCAGTATGTTGGGTTAGGCGAACCTTTGTTCTGGTCTACTGATGAATTCTTGTGATCTATATGCTCTTCCACGGTCTCCTGTAAGATCTTCAGCACAAAAATGAGGGAAACATCTGTGCCTGTAGAGAGAAAGGAAGGGTATGCAGGAGTTAGGGTGTTTATTGGGTGTGCTGATTAATGGCATTAATGTGTGCACTGTTTCCCTATTTTGAAGAAAGGAGGTTTTTCTAGCTGTCATGGATGAAGTCCAAGATGAAGGAGGTGAGCTGGGACAGAGCAGGAAGGGGCTCACTGTCAGCGTGGAAGTGCAGATACAGGCCCGGGGACCAGAGCTGAGGGGTTCCAGTTAAAGACAGACATGTTTTGAGTTTTCTGTTGGCAGAGAGTAAAATAAACGCCAAGATCTCCAAGATCCACAGCCCAAGGGGAACATTGGGCACTGTTGCGCAACATTGAATAATTAGGGTCAATGGCACTCAAATGTTTCAACCTTTTCCTAGTGGATGTTTATGTGGTTTAGCCACTGCATGTGAAATCCAGACATTTCTGCTTCAGAACATGCCGGGGAAGGGAATAGCCTAGGGCAGTTTCATGGCAGACATACACCCTGCTTCCCTCGGGCGGAGGGGGAGCATTTTGAATCTGGATTTCTCAAATCCCCTGTAAGTAAGTTTTGCCCAAGTTTTCCTTGAGAGGACGGGCTTTGGTGGCTCAGCCCAGGAGAACATGCATCATATAATAAGACCCTGCAAACCTACTTTGGCATCTAACTCCTGAATGAGGCATGGGTTAAACTGTTGCTCTTTCATCCATCTATTTTAGCAGAGGACTCACACGCAGCATGTTGGCTTTTGTGAATGTGCTGCTTAGGTGTCTAGGAGAGCAGTGACAAGGCAGTCAAGCCAATGAAAGGGAAGATTTCTACAGTTCTGGTCCCCCTCCTACCTCCAGTGATTGCATGGGGAGGCTATTTAGGGAGATCATCCAGCAAAACCCAAGCAACTCTCCCCTCCACGCCCCCGGTTACCCACAGCTATTTATTTTGTTGTGTTTTTCATCGGGTCGATTTCCAGCCAGCCGGCTCCCTCACCGGGGGCATCGCACCGTGAGTGCTGGAGCTGGTGCAAAGGGTGAAACCTGGGAGCTGATGGAGGGGGACCATCACAGCAAGCTTGGATGCTCTGAGCTACGCTACCTCCCTGCATGCCTGAATATAAGTATACAAAAGGCATCAGAATCAGTAAATAATCTGCATACCATATATCATGCAATATCTGGCAGTGAGAATAAGGCCAGCATTGCGGATCACTTTACACACTTAAACCTGATCAGGATCCTCATGCTCATCTGGCAGCACCGTGTTGCAGAAGTGACCCCTCTGACTTCAGTGGGAATACTCATATCATTCATCTGAAGCAAAGGCTCTGAGCGGGGGCAACCCATGGCAGCGCAAGGCTGGCAGAGTCTGCTCCTGGTTCAGTCCAGCCTGCTCTGCTGAGACTCTCTTTCAGCTCTATCGATTTAAAGGAAACAAATAGCCATTTCTTTTTGTTCACGTATATAGCAAGTTCTAGCAGTGCCTTGGGCAAAGATAAGGTGATGTGGGGATTACAGCTGCCTACGCCACAGAGCAGCGTGCTTTCTGGGAAGAAATGCTGCAGGGTGGCAGAAATACTTCTCTGTATGCTCAGGCAGAGGGAGCATTAACAGCGCTGAAAATTGATGGGGAAGAGCATATGCAGGTGAGTCAGTGGCTCTTTACAGCAATGGATTGTACTGCTTAGACCTCTTAGTCCCAAACTTTTCTATCCAGCAAAAGATCCTGGATTTCAGTAATCTGTATTTAAATGCAAAGAATATTTTGTTCCCATTCACTTTCTTTTACATGCATATGAACTTGAGAAGCTGTGGGGACTATAGCTATATAGGACAAAACCAGCTGTACTGTACTTAAGAAGGTGACCGTGCAGACAGGGTTCTGTACACTGGAAATGATCTTGAGACATCCTGAAATTTGCACACAGACTTCTGCAAGTGGCTCTTTCTTTCCTTTTCTTTTCCCCACATCATGTGTGAAGACACCAACGGGCCGAAAGAAATTCTTGTAAAATCCCATTGAGTCCCAAGGGCTACACACAGCTCTGCTCTTAGCATAGCACCACCTCAGAAGAACTAGAAGAAGCAAATCAGCCCACAGAGCCCACTGCATAAACAGCCTTAACCAAATCCTGCAGCCCAGCTTAGCCCTTTTAAAATATTTTGGGGGTGATGTCAGCACCTGGGTTGCCAATGCACTTGTTGCTCTCCTCCCTCAGCCTACTTTAGTTCCCACACAGGGACGGGGCATGCAGACCGAGTGGGAGATAGGCAGAAACCGAGGGGGAAATAATATCTGCAGTGACCCAAAGTCCAGAGGCAGAACCACTGGGCTCCATTTACTTCCTCAAGGTAAAAAACTTGGCTTACTTATTAGGTCAGATTTTCTCTTGTCCAAGGACATAGGAGGCTGGCAAAACAACTTGGGAATGTAGGAATTTGTTAACTGCGTGCACTGGGCTTTTAATATTTAATCTGCAAACTAAAGCAGTTTCTATTTAAACTCTCTGTCTTCATTCAGGTGTGGTCCCAGGCCTTCTGTTGTTTGCACCATAGATGTTACTGCCTAATCTGGCTTCCCTGCTAAGATTTTGGTTGCGTGGCTGAAATTCTTTGTCTAAAGCAAGCTTATGTCTCATTTGTTTAAAGGTTTTAAATTTTATTTATATGGCATACAGATGGGATTAGTGCATGACATTCATGATAAATTATTCTCATTTTTCTGCATGAACTTCAAGAACATATAAAATTCAAAACTTACTGTGATAAAGTAAATAAAAACAATAACCAACAGAAAAGTTTTCAAATACAACTTGAATGGGATTTCTGAAGTAAGAGATCTATGCAGCTTGAAAGTGCAGGAAAGTCAGAAAGTGCTTGAGAAAATGTTATTTCATCCATAGGATTAACTCACAAAATTTATGAAGTTCTTCAGAAATGAAAATGTCTGACCTAAGTTTCTCCTTATACTTTTAGTGGTAACATAAATAATTCAGTGTTATTAGTCTTTCTTTATAAAAGAATAGTTTGGACCTAGTTTCTTTAAAAAATGAAACTATGTGAACAAATATAAGAATTTAAAGAAGCCTAACCAATAGTATATTTACAATTTATATCTCTTGAAAGTAATAAAGGGGGCTTGGGCATTATTTATTTTAAAATGCTTGTACAAAGCAGTGCTAATTTCCAAGAACCGCTCACCCCCGCGCGGTGTATTTTGGGGTGACACTGAGAACGCTCCTTGTCAAATGCTGGAAATCGAAGAAGGTGATAAGCTGCCAGAGATAGCTTTTGCTTTTTAGCATCCCCAGTGCTTACTAACTTCTAGCCACTGAAACAACATTTATTTACACCTATATAAATAGCTCTACTAAACCTGCCACCTTCATGCATCTGTTCTTCACATATTTTTCTTTTTCCTTAAAAGAGCCTGTGATCTGAAGGTTGAGCTCAAGGACGCTCCCAGGCAAGTCACTGAAGTTTCCCCCTTGCTCTCCCTGTTGACCTCTGCTCTCCCCTGCTTACTCCCGAAAAATGGAGCGATCCACACAGGAACTTTTCCTCAACTTCATGATTGTCCTGATTACTGTACTGCTCATGTGGCTCCTTGTGAAGTCTTATCAGGAGTAACAGACTATCAGAAACTCTGGGAGGTGATTTAAGTGTGTGTCTCCGCAGACATAAGTAACACCCACAGCACACCGCTGCGATTAGATTTCAGCCCACTGAGGATGTCGTCAATCTTTTTTTACTCTCTCATATCTGTTGCCCGTGCTAACGTTTGTGATGGGTCTGTGATGGTGTAATTATTTTATTCTGCAGTGATCCAGCTGTAAAATGTAAAATGCAACATCCTTAGGAACTGTTGGATGTGGCTGTCTCCTCCGGTAGTTACTGTGAATGCTGTAACCCCCTGCCTGCCATGCCGGCTTGTTTGGCGTCAGTGTTAGGTTTTCGAGGGTATAAAGCTGCAGTATGCAATGTAACCGTCTGAATTAACCCGCCTAAGAAGCACAAACTAGCTTAGCAGAAAGGAATGTGAAACCTCTACTTTCACTTGCTTGTTTCACTTAAATAAAGAACATGTAAAACCATTTTTTGTAGCATTCCTTATCCCTCTCCCGGCCTGACTGCTGTTCACTGAGAGACCTGCCGATAACCGCGTGCAGCGCACCGTGCAAGTCTGGTGGTTTGCTTGTTCCTCCCACCTGCATTTTAATTTGTATTTAAAAAAAAATTGCTGTAGAGTGGAAATCCTGCAACATAACAGATGTGTAGCCACATGAAGGAGCTGTGCAGGTAACTTTTCTGTCCAGAGTGACTTACACCGTTGGTGCCTGTGGACGTGGACTTCAAAGAGAACCCCTGTCCCACCAGGGCATTGTCAATAATTGCATTTTCTGAAGCTGGATTTCACGCAGGGATTCCCAGGATCCTATTTCTGGCCAAGCTATGCTTGGAGCAGTGCCTGGAGAGACGAGCCCGGGTCAGCTGCGGGCGTAGGCGCCCGCTGGCGCCGCAGCCCTGCCATGAGCCTTGCCCGGGGCAGCAGTCCCCCGGGTCCGCTGCGGCACGCCGAGCCGTGGCACAGCCGCGCTCAGCCTCCGCAGGATGAGGTGCGAGTGTGTCTGGGTTGCTGTGATGGTGTCGTCGCCTGCTAAAAAATCTTGAGCCAGCTTGAAGAGCCCACAGTCCCTGGGTTTGTGAAATCAGTAATTAAACTCCTCCTAGGCATTCCCTATCTGTTATTTTAATGGCTTCAGAGAATCAGTATCTTCTACAAAATACGGCTTTCTGTAGGAAGGCAGTCAGATGCGTGCCACGCTGCTGGCACAGGCCTCCTTCCCCTCCAGGAGCCTGCGAGGAGCGGGCGACATGGCAGGGCTGTGCCGAGTCACCCAAGGCTGGTCTCTGGTATGGTTAGGCGGAGCGGTGCTGGCCGTGACAGCTGGGACTCAGGCCTGGGCTTTAAGGAAAGAGAGCAAGCGTTGTGGTAGCACCACTTGTTGAGCGTGTGTGTGTTGCTTAAAGATTGCTGGTAAATGACTCATTGCCCTGTGCCATTTGTACTGTCCATCTGGGTTTGCAGTCACCCCCGCTGCAGCTGGTGCCACTCATCCTCCCAGTTAAGAAATCCCCACTCCAGTGCAATGATAAAAATCGCCTCTTGTTTACTCTTGGCTGCAACTGAGCAAACCTCCTTCCAGCATTTCCAGGGATGGCAAATTTTCTGCCAGAAAACCGAGACATGGAAATGAACTTTTGCCGGCGCTGGACGCAGCCCTTCTCTGCAGCCCACCTTGCACCAGATGCTGCTATATTTTCACTAATTTACATGGTCAGTTTGTGTTCATAAGCTTGGCTGAGACACGCAGCAGCAGCTGGAGAAGGACATGGAAAAATCTATTTTTAAATATAGTGAATACTTGATAATTCAGTATGAAAGATTCTCATCTTTCACCGGCTGTGACTCCCTACCCCAGCTGAACACGGTGTCTTCATCCAGCGTTATCAGACCTTCCCTGTGGCTTAAAAATAGATTTCCAGAGTCTCTCCTGCATCACGACTTTCACAGAGACCTCACCACTGTGCGTGGGTCCCACCCAGCAGGGCTGAGGCTTTTTTGCCAGTCCCAGAGCACATGGTCACTGCCCAGGGAGAGCAGTGCCATAAGTAAATCGACGTGGTTGGGCCCATCTCAGGCTAATAGTGGAAAAAATGGAGGTGGGCTTCACTGTCTGAACCAGAAGTGGTTCGGCAACAGCTCAAGGTGATCCTAGCAATTTTCAGATAGGAAGAGAAAATGTTCTGGAGAGTTTGGGCCATCCACAACTTTTAGCCGTCAGTCTTTTTGAGAGTAGACACATGTCTAACTTTGACAACATGATTAAGGTAAAGCACCCCAAACAAATTACTAGAAGTGAGAATACCAACCTAAGCGGTTCTCTTTTCAGGCTTTTATAAATTTTAAGCCCATTTTGAAAGAGATAAGTTATTTGCCTAAGTCATTTGCCTAAAACTGAAGAAAAAGGCAATTCAACAGCTAGTGCCAGATGCCATGAAGAGCCAGCACTGGGCAGGTGCACAGGGACCTTAGTGTCAGAGAGCATCAGCCAAATACACACATACAGACAAAATTTCTCAGTTTGACGGACCTTAATGTAGATATTTGGTGTGACCCTTGAGTCTCAAACTCTCTCCATTATCTTCCTGCTTGCCAAAGAGGCTCTGGAGGAGAGGTGGCTCTCCGGTGATGTATATTACCAGCGCTTTCCAGCCCTTTGCAATGTAAGGGAGATCAAGAACACCAGAGGACTTCTGGGCCAACAGTGATTTGTCTTTAGTTTATCAGTAAAATTATTTTAGGCAAAAATTTTATTATAGCTATACTTTAAAGTAGCTGCTCTAACTCCTCCAGCCTCCCTGGGCAAACTGTTCCTGTGCTTGACGACCCTCACAGTAAAAAAGCTTTTTCTTATGTTTGAATGTAATTCCTGCATTTCAGTTTGTGCCCATTACCTCTTGTCTTGTTGCTGGGCACTACGGAGAACAGTCTGGCTCTATCTTCTTCATTCCCTCCCATCAGGTATGTACATACATTGATAAGATCCCCCTGAGTCTTCTCTTCTCCAGGCTGAACAGTCCCAGCTCCCTCAGCCTTTTCTCATATGTCAGATGCTCCAGTCCCTTCATCACCTTCATGGCCTTTTGCTGGAGTCTCTCCAGTATGTCCACGTCTCTCTTGTACTGGGAAGCCCAGCACTGGACACAGCATTCCAGATGTGTCTTACCAGTGCTGAGCAGAGGGGAAGGATGACCTCCCTTGATCTGCTGGCAATGCTCTGCCTGATGCAGCCCGGGAGGCTGTTTGGCTTCTGCCACAAGGGCCCATTGCTGGCTCACGGTAAGCTTGGTGTCCACGATGAGCCCCAGGTCCTCTGCAGAGCTGCTTTCCACGTGGTTAGCCCAGCCTGTCCTGGTGCCTGGGGTTATTCCTCCCCAGGGGCAGAACTTGGCATTTCCCTCTGTTGAAATTCATGAGGTTCCTGTTGGCTCATTTCTCCAGCCTGTTGCGCAGAACAACACTCTGGTGTATCCGCCACTCCTTTCAGTTCTGTATCTTTACTTTACATTTTTCCACACGTGCATTTCCATACTTTACATCATTTTAATTGACCCATACCTGTTTTAAGCTGCAGATGTCTATCCCTTCTTTGTGGCCCCTAACACATTATGAATGATGTACCATGAAAAGTATTTATTATGCAAGCTCTTTTTTATATCTGCAAGCTTTTTTTTTGATATAAATATGTATATACACACACATATACATACACACATATATACATACATACACACACGTGTATATATATATGGATATCAGCATTTGACCTGCTATAAGTTTCACATGTAGTGTGCACAGGACATGAATGCAGCACAGTACCTGCTCATGGAGAGGCTTGCCAAGGTGACACTATACTTACCCTCTTTCCTCTCCCATCCCACCTAGTTCATTAGAGGCACTCTGTGTAGCACCTCAGGAACTGCCCACGACAAGTAAAATGATGGTTGTTCATGACTTTGACCTGACCCGAACAAGGTAATTTTCATTCTGGCACCTAAGTATAGATGAGGTAGCCTCACCCAGAACCAGAAGTTCAGTGGCAGTCTTTCCGTTCACTTTAGTGGGCTTTGGATCAGACCATAGCTACGTAATTTTAGATGTTCAGATTTCAAAAGTTTGGCTCTAGGCCTGGTAATTTGGCATGGCTAAGCACTCAGCACTTCACTCAACAGAAACTAGAGACACAGGATGTTCAACATGCTTTTGGGAAAAATCAGACCACTAGTTTGTGTGCTTGGATACCAACCTAGAACCCAAATTGTAGGCACCAAGATTTGAAACTTTGGCTAAACATTAGAAAATTGTTCAGTGGGGTTTACCAAAATGTTTTCATCAATCAATCAAAAGTGTTTTCTGTCAAAACCGGTTTCTATACTTGTTTCAAGAAGAGTGTTTTTATGAAGGAAAACTAGAATTTGTCAAAGGCAAATGCCATGCTTGAAAACCAGCTGTGTCCATTTTGCTTTTGAATGATATCACAGCTGCTGTAGACTGCGTGGCTTGTGCCCCCTTTCTCCTTTACTGCCAGGCTCCAGGTCAGTCAGGTTCTCTATCTTGTATGACACAACCAACTGCTCTTATGGTGTGTCACCTCCAAGTCACAGGGTAGGAAACTGCCACGCAATGAGAGAGAGATGAGAATGGAAAAAAAAGTGGCTGACATCGAGGAACCGTATGTACTGCATTTCTAAGTGGGTTGATTACAAACTATTTCTTGCTGACATTTTTCAGTTTGCAAAGATTCACTCAAAATTCAGTTTTCTGTGGAAAAAATTGCACACTGTGTAAGCTCTGTGTGTGTGTGTGGTATGTGTGTGTGCTCAGTAGATGGCATAGAAGAAGAAGGAAAGGCAAAAACCAAGGTTCTCAGCCTTATCAAGGCAGCATTCCTGTGTATGCATATAAGTTTTCTCTGGACCAAACCAAGAAGATGTGAAGCATAAATAGCTTCCTTACTATGTGGCAAGTCCAGCACGGTTCTATTTATACAACTGCATTTTGAAGTGTCTCAAAGGTGATAGACACCCTTGCGATTCAAGAAGAACTTTGCACAATAATTATCTATATTTTGGTGGTGCAGTGAGCTAAAAGGGATCAAGAAGACTGACAGCTGCTGACACCTTGGGATGTCATTGCAGTGGCTCCTAAATCATTCTTCACCCGCACAGCTGAGCTGGTTTGCCCCGGTGCATAGGGTTTACCCACAAATTAGCGTCTCCAGGTCTGAGCTGGAAAAGCCTTTGGCACGTTTCCCAGGGCCGTATACAGCTGGTGCTCAAGCCAATCAACTCTGACCTCTTAGCTTAACAGTTCAGCTGTCATCTTCTGAAGAGAGATGACAGCATTTTCAAGCAGGCTCCATTATGTTTATCAGCTAATGCTAATCACTACTCGCACTGGGCTGATCTGTGAGGGAGTGTAAAGAAGCATGAATTCATGCAAAATGAATGGAGACGGTCAGTTTGTGCCGGTGTGTGTGCTGTATTGCACTTGCACTTGCCAGTTCTTTGCTGTAGTGGGTGGATGAGGGAGATGAGTAATAATTTGGTTTTGACAGCAGTTGTTAACTAAATGTAGACCTATGCTTCCTTATACTACAACTTGTACGGCAGGGTCCAGAAGGGTGTTTATATCGTGCATGGATGTGCCTTGATCTATTGGCTTTGCATATATGCCTCCTCCTGTAGCCAGAAGAGCAGCCAGAGCTGTGTATTTCTTCCGAATGACTGTTTTCCTTGTGTTTCACCTCTCCCCTCTTGGGAGGCTGGCAGTGGCTTTTATCTCTCGGCCTCATGGCCAGAGTGGTACATGGTCTACCACAACAATGTCGTGCCCTCTTCATGTCTGCTCTGCGCTGCTGTGCCTGCCCATGTCTGTGAACGCCTGGAATGAGTGTGGCTCAGGTGACCTGAAGATCAAATCGATGGGGTCAGATATTCACAGAGACCCAGGTATCTAATAGTTTCTTAGGAGGGACTTAATCCTTCATAGAGATGTGTCTCGGGAGAAAGGCTCCTAAAGAAGATCCTACCTTGTGCTCATAGAAATCTGCACATTTCTACATGCACTTGGTGTAACTTTGGTCTTGCACATTACTGTGACAGCCTGCCCTAGATGCATCCTCCAAAACATCTAGGGGGAGTGACCCAGTTCCTTAATCAAAACTACGGAACATGCTGAGCAATAAATAATCTAGAATGGATTTTGCGTGTACCTCTTTTCCCTGCAGTATTGAACCATTTTGCTATTCAGCTTGTCCACAGACATCTGTTGACATATCTGAAAGCAGGGACATAATTTTTTTAATACCTGCAGTGCAGTTTCACTGGTGACTGCCAGTTTCAGTAGGATTAACCTGAGCCTTTCAACTAGGTTAGGAAAGATCTGCTTCTGCATGCTGCAAGCCATTTCCCCAATGGACTTCAGTGGAGCTGGGCCTGGTTATATCAGAGAAGGATCGGCCCCTTTGTGTTTCCCTGGTTCTGATCTGCTCTCTGCAAAAGTCTGTTTCAGCATCACATGGAAGAGATATGCCAGAAGTAGTTTTAGGTCTTTCACTTAAACCCAGCTTTGAAAAGAAGAATTTCACTGTAAGAAATCTTACATCCTATATTTATTAAGCTATATGAACTAATACGAACTAATACTTTAATAAACATGTGATTTGGAAACACTAAGCTTCACACTTTAAATCCATATCTGTATTTTAAACTATATCTTTGAATTGCTAGGTTCTAAAACTTATTGGGCTGTGAACAAAATAAGTAATAACAATTAACTGAGTTTAACATATTTTTTTGCCACAAATTTATTTTTACAGTCCCAGTAGAACTTTAAATCTAGTCCAGTTTTTCTGAATGTTTTTTTTTTTTATGGTTTAAAACTAAGTGAACTCAGAAGCTAATAAACATTGAAAACACTAAGCCTTATGTGGTTTTTTTTCAGCTTAGGATACTTCCCTACCTAACCATACCTCTGGGTACTTCAACTGCATTTTCACTTGTGTATCAGCAAAACGATTAAACAGAAACTATTCAATAAGATACAGTCAACTCCATGTCATAATGAGGCTAAATAAAGTCTCCTGTGAGAATAATAAGTGGGAACTCCTACCTGTCTCACTACAGTCACGTTCCCTTTGCAGTTTTGGTTGTGAATTTTGGCTCTTTCTCTGCTGAGGCTTGCTCACCTGAGCCAGAAAGTACTGAAATCTCCCTTACAGCCTTGGGGAAAGCTTGTCTGCATAAACAGCCAGCCCCAAAGCTATAGTGCTCATCTTCTAGATGTAAAATCATATCATACAGTGTCCTCTGATAAAGAACAGGATGGATGTCAATGAAATTCAGATGGGAAACACAACAAACAGCAAATTCAACAAATAAAGGCCTGTTTAGCCAGAGTCAGACCAAGCCCTAAGTTAAACATACTTCTTTTTTCTGGAAATATTACTAATTACAAAATGAAGTTAGGTAGACTGGAACATCTGGTTGTTAATCAGAACTGGCCTATACAAGAGGTAGTGACTGGGAGACAACCAGTAGGACACGGTGATAACGCAAATGTCAGAAAGACAAAGACGACAGCATCAATAAGGAAGGTGCAACATACATTAAAGAAAGCTTTAGAAAAATAAACTAAAAGTGTTCAAAAAAATAATGTAGTACCCCTCTAGTCTGACCTTTCAAAAATAGGAAAAGTGCAATTAAGACTGAACTGTCAACCAGAATATGATGTGCTACAGGACACCAACGAGGCTGTAAGGCAGAAAGCACAGTGGCCAGGAAAACTTCAGTTACTCACCACCTCCAAAGTGGGGAAATGTCAGACTGGGCTCTAATTCATGCTACATTTTTTAACAACATAAATCATTGTTTCTTGGGCAGTCAGACATGACAGAAGGAGAAGCTGTGCAGCCATGAACAGCACACAGGATCAGGATCAAATGTCACCTTTTAAAAATGCTGGTGTGATGGTGACCATAATGTGCATGAGCAAAACATCCTTACGGGAATGGGAAGGCCAGAAGAAGAATCAGCAAAGTGCAGGAACTAATTATAAATAAAACAGTACCGTTCAAAACACAAAAAATGCATTCAAATTGGAAAAACTGAAAAGATCTCAGAAAAGTTAAATAAAAAATCATAAGGAGGGCAAGAAAAAATGTTGAGTAACACCAGGCCAGATGCATTAAAAGCTAATAATAAAACACATCAGAAACAGGAAACCTGCCACGGAGGCTGCAGGGTCTGCAGATGACAGGTGCAGAACAGGAGTGCTCAGAGAATATAAGTTTGGTACAGGAAAGGTGTATCAATTACCTGCAGCAATGCTCACTGTGGAAGGGCTTAGGAGGGTTTCCATACTAGAACTTTTATCTGCAGGTGATGAGTTGGAGAAATGGTCTCAGCTGAAGGGCCAGAAGTCAATAGAATGAACAGTGATATAACAGCAGGACCAGATGATGTTCACCCAGTGATTTTAAAGGAGCTCAGATATGAAATTGCCTGCCTGGTTACTGGGGAGTATAACTTATCGCTCACATCAGACTGGTACCAGCAGAATAGAAGGTGCCAGATGCAATATCAGTTTTTAAGAGGGCTGCAGAGGACCGCTGGGGAGTGACAGACCAGGAAGTTTCATTTCCATATTGGAAAAAAAAAAAAACAAACCACAGAAAAGCAAACAGATGATAGAATTCAAAGGCACATAAATGGAAAAATCAGCAAGGTTTCTGCAAAGGGAAATCTTGCTTCTGGTATCTATTACAACTCTGGAAGAGTCAGTGAACATGTCAGTAAAAGTGAGCTGATCGATACGTTTAAAAACCCCTAAACTGTCATGGGATAGAAAGGGAAGTTCTCCCTTCAACTGACTGAAAGGCAGAAGGAAGGTGGCAGTGAACAGTGAAATTGCATAATAAAAGGAGGTCCATAAAGGACTGCATTGTTTAACATACAGGAAAAGCAGGAGGATTGCAAAATTTTCTGGTGGTACAAATGTCATAGATGAAGAGTTGTGGAGTATCATCTCAATGCCAAATGATAAGTGATAAAATGGTAGATGATATTAAAGGTTGACAAATGTGAAGTAGGACACATGGGGAGAAAAATCACTTCAATACACAAAATAATGAGCACAGCAGACACCGGCACACAGGAAAGATCTAGGAATCACTGCAGAGTTCCCTGAACACATCAGCTCCATGGTCAGTGTTGGAAAAATTGCAGAGAGGGGCAATAAAATAATAAACAACATTGTGACAATTTCGGCTTGAGAAGAAATTAAGCAGACTAAGATCTCTTTAACTTGAAAAAAAAGGTGACTGAAGAAAAGATATGAGTAGTAACAAATAAGGGCACATGCACCGCCTATTTACACTTTCTCAGTCCATCAAATAAATAGCAAACATAATAGGGACATGTAAAATGAAGAAAGGCATCTCAGAGTAAAATTGAACCGTAAAACTCAGAAGTACAGGGTGTTCTGAAAGAAAACAGGACAGATATGTTTAAAAATGTTTAGACAAATCTGTGGATGGACCATCAAGACCTGTTAAATATGAGGATGGACTTGCTGGCTCCAAAGGAAGCTTAACCCACAGATTGCTAAAACTGAGAAGGTATCTCAAGAGTTATTGCTGCTCGTTTTACGTATTATCAGGGCACTGTGGAGGCCGGGGGCTCGCCAGGGGCGGCAGGGCAGGGCCCGGCAGCCAGGACCCGTCCCCCCACGCCAGCCATGGAGCAGGGCAGGCCAGGGGCAGCTGGTGGCAGCCCCAGCAGCAGGCGTCGGGCACCTCGCTGGGAGTGGGGACGGGCCAAGCAAGAGAAAAGAAGATTGTTAAGAGATATAACAGCCTTCAAATATATACAACATAGCAGCAGAGAAGAAAACAATAAACTATTTTCCATGCACACAAAGTAATGGGTTTGAATGTTAGCAAGGAGATTTCAGAGCAATTTTAGTCTAACTAGGAGAGGGTACAGTTGAGTACTATTCTACTCTGTTATGTGGGGCTACCAATATCAAGAGATGCTGTCAGTGGTTTTTAAGAATGGGTTCAAATATCCATCAGAAATAGTTTATAACAGCTGTCCTAGCTTGGAGAAGGATACTATCTCTTGGGGAGCTTCCATGAAAGCAAATACCAAAGCAATACCCTTCTTTCAGTGCTTAAGAGGTCACAGACTCCCCAGCCCAGCTCAATGAAGAGGCTGATATTTTATAATGGAGAAAAATGCTAATAGTATGTTGCTGCAAATTGCTTATGGGAACTAAAAATGAGTATGTGAATAGGACATTCTGCACTTTTCTTGATGGAATATAGGAAGTGTTTAGGCGACTTAGAGCAGTGTTTCCCAGAATGGAAAATGCTTGCCTCAGGGAAGACAAGTGCTACAGAAGTTTTATTTCCTCCAGGCTGCTGCAGCCTCTTTGGGCTCTCTCAGGCCTTGGGGTGCAGGATCCTTGGTAGTCTTTCTCCAAGGTGAGGGCATTCACAACAGCTGACTCCTATCCAGGCAACACGACATAGAATCGTAGAATAGAATCATAGAACATCTCAAGTTGGAAGGGGACCCATAAGGATCACTGAGTCCAACTCCCTGCTCCTCACAGGACTACCTAAATCCGAACCATATGACTAAGAGCGTCATTCAGGTGCTCCTTGAACTCTGACAGGCAGACTGAGTGAAGATCTCCCAATACAGTTCCTAACCCCTGAAGGGGCACAGCCTCCACATGATCGCCAAACTCTGATTTCCACCAGAAACTTAAGTATAATTAATCTAATTTGATTAACAGAGTTTTCTTGGAGAGAATTAAGAAGCATCCCTACTACTATTGTTCCAGCAGTCAACTATCAGCAAGGGACTGAAATGCGGGGGTTGGATGCAAGAATACAGGGAGCTGGCAGGCAGTGTTATTTTTTGCCTTAGAGACCCGGTGGTCCCAGCAGCGCCGAGCGTCGTGGTGGCCCTCCCCGGCCCGGCCCTTGCTTTTACCCCAGAATGTTCCTTGGTTATAACTGTGGGGGATCAACTGGAAGGAACTAATGTGATGCTGTTCTTAAAAATATTGGTGCTCATGGCTGTGAGGTTGTCTTTTGTGTTTTTTTCCCTTATGATCTCAAATTTATTGTACAGTCAGACATCAATAGTGAAGACTAGGTTATGGGGGCCTTGCAAGAAGAAAAGTTTTGAAGGGGGAATGAGCCTGTAGTTTGAGCAGGTAGAATGCAGGTGAAACAAACAGGTTAGAAGACAAAATCCAAAGAAGGCATTGGCACTATGGTTAGCTCATTATTGTTAGAAACTGAAAAATGTACCAGGCATTAAACAGTGGAAGCTCCCCTTCTGCCTAGGGGATCTGGCATTCTACATTTAGAAGTCACTTAATGGTCAGATTTCAAGTGTTGCAGGACGATGATGTGATAACTTTAAACAAGACAAGACAATGTCTTCCATGGTCGGTATGTGTATTGAGTAACACAAACTTCAGCCATGTCAGAGAAGGGGCTGGTAACAGCCACAAGAAGATATTTCATTCTCAAAGGGAATCCTACTTGTTTTTTGGAGAAGGCTTTCTCATGACTGAAACAAGATAGGAGAGGTTGGGAATTCAGGCCTCTCTCATGCACTAGCATAATTAAAACCTAACTTATTTTCCATTGCATCTCATTTCCTCCAAATATGATAATTAGGTGTTAATTGTCCATCTATTGGGATTTTGTGAAACCAAATTCCTTCCAATGTGCAAAGCGTTACTTGTCCTGGCTGGAACATGGCTATTGGGTATTAGTCATACAACAGCAGCTTGCTGAGATACATTGATATTATGTGGGCTTGTTAAGAAAAATTTGCTCTCTCTAGAACACAGCATTTTTTCCCATTGCAGTGTTTGTTACGGGTAATTTAATATGAAGAAATACCTAAGAGCAGTGGGCTGCGGTATCCTGGAATTAACTCCTGAGAGAATACAAGACAGATGTAGAAGTCCCACCGCCTTTGCAAGGCAAAGGATCGCTCTGCAGTTCCCAACTGCCTGTGGGTATTTCAGGCTCATCTTTTTTTAGATAGGTACATGGTCTTATAAACATTTTTGCTTATCTCCCTCTCTGAAGTTTAGGGATTTGATATTAGAGTTATATTATTAATTACATTTTCAGCAGCATCACAGATGACCCAAATGGCATAGGCTACAGTGCCTCCCACAATGCTCTACCCCAAAGGCAATTCTTTCTCTGGGAGGAAGGGAGTCTCTTAACTCCCATCATTCAAACGTCTAGGAGCTGTCATTGCTGTGCCAGAAAAATAATGGAATTGAACTGTGGCATACAAGTTAATTACCATTATGTATGAGACTCATAGGCAGTGATTATAGACATTCATAATAAATTTAAGAGGATCACAAAAGATACTGTTGCTAGACAGCGATGTTTAATTTTAATTTATAGGTGCAAATTAAGAATATAGAATAAAACACTGAACTGCCAGCATCTCTCTCTATGACTTGCAGTTCAGACAGCTCCAAAATGACTTGAACTGCTGCAGGTTCCCAAATGCGCTGCACAACCTCTCTGTCGCTTTTGGATCTCTATCGGGATTAGAAATGAGTTTAGTGCTCCAAAAGCACTGATATTTCTACATGATAACAGAGTCACTGACCGGCTTTTCAAACAGTCTCCCAGGATATGAATGCTTAGTCTAGCTTCTAATACAAGGGCACTCATACCACTGATCAGGGAAGACTTTCTGACCCACTCAGTAGATAGTTGATGTTCACATCTCCCTCAGACCTACCTTTTTATCCAGCAAGTGAAAGGAGAGCACCGTGCTGGGATCGTAGCTCCTTGCTGGGGCTCCGGGTCCCCTATTCTTTGCTATTGGATGGTGGATTCATCTCTTCTGGCCAGATTTGGAGCTGGTGTAAATTTTCACAGCTTCACAGCAGACAGGCATGACTTACAGTAGCTGAAGCCTGTCCCAGGCACAGACAAAAAAATAAAATAAATTATATTCTGCGAAACAGAAGCAACTGATTCTCCCTGGAGGGAGCCTGGTGGGAGTTTGAGGGTGCTTTAGGGGCAGAACAACCCCATGGACTAAATTAGCAGCCGAGCTAGAGAAGCTCTGCGTTCCCCATGCAGCCCTCATGAAAGGGGCAAAACAGTTGGAGGCAGCAGCCTTGAGATGGCCAAGCTCAGAGCAACCCTCCTACCCCTGGTGTCACAGTGGTCCCCTGCAAGCTGGGCCAGGGCAGGATGGGAGGAGGGGGCTCACCAGGTCAGACCTCTGCTCCCACTGTTCTTTTTCTGCTCTTTTTTGGCCACAGAGCCATGGAGAGGTGACACCCACATCCTCTGTGTCCTGGTTCCAGCTGGGACAGGGTTAACTTTCTTCCCAGTAGCCTGGGGGGTGTGCTCTGTTTTGGGTTCGGTGTGAAAGGAGCGTTGATGGCCCATTGATGCTTTGGCTGTTGCTGGGTGATGCTTGCACCGGGAGGGGGAGCACAGCCGGGGTGATGGACCCAGCTGGCCAATGGGGTGTTCTATACCATGTGACATCATGCTCAGTATAAGAACCAGGTGTGTGGGGGGGCTCGCCCCCCGTTCGTGACACGCGGTCGGCGGTCGGTGAGCGGTTCTGTTGTGCATTGCCTGCTTTGTGTATTCTGTTATTGTTGTTGTTCTCACTGTTATTATTACTGTTCTACTTAGTTTTATTTCAATTATTAAACTGTTTCTATCTCAACCCGGGAACTTTCCTACTTGTGTCCTCCCGATTCTCTCCCCCATCCCACCGGGGGGGGGTTGATCGGGCGGCTGCGTGGCGTTTATTTTTGCTGGCTGGGGTTAAACCACGACAGTCCTTTTTGGCGCCCAACGTGGGGCACGAAGGGTTGAGATAACGACAGATTATTTAGAGCATATTAAGGAATTTATATCTGGTAACATATTAATTTGTTCTGCACCATGCTCTTGTTTTTACTGTACCTGTTAAAAATTGGAGTTGGGTTTTGTAGTCTGCTGTGCTCTGCTGTGATTAATGATGTTTTGCCTGGGAGATTTGTTACTAAAATGCTGGCATTGGGGGTTATTTGGTATTTGGGATTCGTAATGAAGCCGTTTCTGCATTTTGGGTACCACCTCATGGAGACCGTTAGCAATTATACCTTTTCCTCCGAGAGATATTTTTATGGAGGAAATAGAGAATGGCACCCTCGCTACCTTCCTCTGTGATGTCATCTCCTTTGTTAAAATAACTTGCCAGTACCTTGAACATCCCTGGGTAGTTAAGATACATCTATTGGTACTCCTTGGGAATATTGTTGCGGTTTTATCCAAGGTTAGTAAGCAATTTAAGAACGTCATCCAGAGATCTGCCCCAAGGCTGGATAGTTATGAGTGGCAGGGCGAGTGGGATAGCATGGGCAAATGCCTAGGGCGATGGGCACCCCCAGTGTTCTGGAACTTTACCCGTGAACAAGTGAAGAACCCTGAAAAATTAGTAGAATATTTGGAAGAAGTATGCTGTCACCCTGGCCATTCTAGGGAGACGCAAATCACTACAATGTGCTGGGGCCTGGCCCACGCCTACCGAGCCCTGTTTAACACCACTCAGAACCCCCGAGGGGAAGGAAACGTCTCTGCAGCTGATGACAGAGCAACAGGCCCTGTGGCTACCCCACCCCCCACGGCAAGCACAGCGGCTCCCTCACCCCCCAGGGCAGGCACGGCAGCTAATCCGCCCCCTGCGACAGAGAACCAACCCCTGCCGGTATCAGTCGCCCCTATACAAAAGAGAAAATGCACAAGAAAATCAGCTCGTCTAGTAAGGGATGAAGATGAACCAGGGCCATCACGAGAACAGGAGGAGGGGGAGGCAGAACCCGTAAATGAGATGGTGACCACCCGATCCCTATCCCTGGGTGAGCTGCGAGATATGCGAAAAGACTTCAGCCGTCGTCCAGGCGAGCACATTGTCACCTGGCTGCTCCGATGCTGGGGTAACGGGGCCAGTAGCCTGGAATTAGAGGGTAGGGAAGCCAAGCAGCTGGGATCCCTTTCTAGGGAAGGGGGCATTGACAAAGCAATTGGGCAAGGGGCACAAGTCCTCAGCCTCTGGAGGCGACTCCTGTCAGGCATGAAGGAAAGGTATCCCTTCAAGGAAGATGTTATATGCCACCCAGGCAAGTGGACCACCGTGGAGAGAGGTATCCAGTACCTGAGAGAATTAGCCATGCTGGAAGTGATTTATGATGACCTGAACAACGAGCAGTTACCCAAAGACCCAGATGAGGTCAAATGCACCCGACCCATGTGGCGGAAGTTTGTACGGAGCGCACCAGCGTCACATGCAAACTCATTGGCAGTAATGACCTGGAGAGACGGAGAGGAACAAACAGTGGATGAACTGGCTGGCCAACTCCGGCAATATGAAGAAAGTCTCTCTTCCTCCCTACGGGCCTGTGTCTCTGCTGTGGAGAAACTGTCTCAGGAGGTCCAGCAACTCAAAGAGGATATGTCCTGCTCCTCACCTGCACGGGCCAGTGTCTCAGCCATTAGGAGCAAGCGTCCCTCTGCCCAAGAGAGGAGACATCGTGGGTACACACCCCGGGGCACCCTGTGGTTTTACCTGCGTGACCACAGAGAGGACATGAGGAAGTGGGATGGAAAACCTACCTCAGTCCTACAGGCACGGGTACATGAGTTGCAAGGGAAAACAACCACAAAAGGGGGTTCTTCCAGGAAAACTGCTGCTCCAGCCTCCAGTGAGTTCCCCAGACAGAGTAGAAGGGCTGATTCCACTTCCGACCTTAACAAAGGGACTTCTGACTCATACTTACAAGAAGTGGATAGCGAATATGATGACCAGGACTAGAGGGGCCCTGCCTCCAGCCAGGTGGAGGAAAGGGACAACTGGGCTTACTGGACTGTGTGGATTCGATGGCCTGGCACATCAGATCCACAAGAATATAAGGCTCTCGTAGACACCGGTGCACAGTGCACCCTGATGCCATCAGGCTATAAAGGGGCAGAACCCATTTGTATTTCTGGAGTGACAGGGGGATCCCAAGAGTTAACTGTGTTGGAGGCTGAAGTGAGTCTAACTGGGAATGAGTGGCAGAAGCACCCCATTGTGACTGGCCCAGAGGCTCTGTGCATCCTTGGCATAGACTACCTCAGGAGAGGGTATTTCAAGGACCCAAAAGGGTACCGGTGGGCTTTTGGTATAGCTGCCCTGGAGACGGAGGAAACTAAACAGCTGTCCACCTTGCCCGGTCTCTCAGAGGACCCTTCTGTTGTGGGGTTGTTGAAGGTCCAAGAACAACAGGTACCAATCGCTACCACAACAGTGCACCGGCGGCAATACCGCACCGACCGAGACTCCCTGATCCCCATCCATGAGCTGATTCATCGACTGGAGAGCCAAGGAGTGATCAGCAAGACTCGCTCACCCTTCAACAGTCCCATATGGCCAGTGCGAAAGTCCAATGGAGAGTGGAGGCTAACAGTAGACTACCGTGGCCTGAACAAAGTCACGCCGCCACTGAGTGCTGCTGTGCCGGACATGCTAGAACTTCAATACGAACTGGAGTCAAAGGCAGCCAAGTGGTACGCCACCATTGACATTGCTAATGCCTTCTTCTCCATCCCTTTGGCAGCAGAGTGCAGGCCACAGTTTGCTTTCACTTGGAGGGGTGTCCAGTACACCTGGAACCGACTGCCCCAGGGGTGGAAACACAGCCCTACCATTTGCCATGGACTGATCCACACCCCACTGGAACAGGGTGAGGCTCCGGAACACCTGCAATACATTGATGACATCATCGTGTGGGGTAACACAGCAGAGGAAGTTTTCAAGAAAGGGGAGAGAATAGTCCAAATCCTTCTGAAGGCCGGCTTTGCCATAAAACGAAGTAAGGTCAAGGGACCTGCACAGGAAATGCAGTTTTTAGGAATAAAATGGCAAGATGGACGTCGTCAGATCCCAATGGATGTGATCAACAAAATAACAGCCATGTCTCCACCAACTAACAAAAAGGAAACACAAGCTTTCATAGGCGTTGTGGGTTTTTGGAGAATGCATGTTCCAAATTACAGTCAGATCGTAAGCCCTCTCTATCACGTGACCAGGAAGAAGAACGACTTCAGATGGGGCCCTGAGCAACAACAAGCCTTTGAGCAAATTAAACAGGAGATAGTTCATGCAGTAGCCCTTGGGCCAGTCCGGGCAGGACAAGATGTGAAGAATGTGCTCTACACTGCAGTTGGGGAGAATGGCCCTACCTGGAGCCTCTGGCAGAAAGCACCAGGGGAGACTCGAGGTCGACCCTTAGGGTTCTGGAGTCGGGGATACAGAGGATCGGAGGCCCGCTACACTCCAGCTGAGAAGGAGATATTGGCAGCATATGAAGGGATTCAAGCTGCTTCGGAAGTGGTTGGTACTGAAGCCCAGCTCCTCCTGGCACCCCGACTGCCGGTGCTGGGCTGGATGTTCAAAGGGAGCGTCCCCTCTACACATCATGCAACTGATGCTACGTGGAGTAAGTGGGTCGCGCTGATCACACAACGGGCCCGAATAGGAAACCCCAGTCGCCCAGGAATCTTGGAGGTGATCACGAACTGGCCAGAAGGCAAAGATTTTGGAATATCCCCAGAGGAGGAGGTGACGCGTGCTGAAGAGGCCCCACCATATAACAAACTACCAGAAAATGAGAAGCAATATGCCCTGTTCACGGATGGGTCCTGTCGCCTTGTGGGAAAACATCGGAGATGGAAGGCTGCGGTATGGAGTCCTATACGCCAAGTTGCAGAAACTGCTGAAGGAGAAGGTGAATCGAGCCAGTTTGCAGAGGTGAAAGCCATCCAGCTGGCCTTGAACATTGCCGAACGAGGAAAATGGCCAGTACTTTATCTCTATACTGACTCATGGATGGTGGCAAATGCCCTGTGGGGGTGGTTGCAGCAGTGGAAGCAGAACAACTGGCAGCGCAGAGGTAAACCCATCTGGGCTGCCGCATTGTGGCAAGATATTGCTGCCCAGGTAGAGAACCTGACTGTAAAAGTACGACACGTAGATGCTCACGTACCCAAGAGTTGGGCCACTGAAGAGCACGAAAACAACCAGCAGGTGGATCAGGCTGCCAAGATCGAAGTAGCTCAGGTGGATCTGGACTGGCAACATAAGGGTGAATTATTTATAGCTCGGTGGGCCCATGACACTTCAGGCCACCAAGGGAGAGATGCAACATATAGATGGGCTCGTGATCGAGGGGTGGACTTGACCATGGACACTATTGCACAAGTTATCCACGAATGTGAAACATGCACTGCAATCAAGCAAGCCAAACGAGTAAAGCCTCTTTGGTATGGAGGACGATGGTTGAAGTATAAATATGGGGAAGCTTGGCAGATTGATTATATCACACTCCCACAAACCCGACAGGGCAAGCGCTATGTGCTCACCATGGTGGAAGTAACCACCAGATAGCTGGAAACATATCCTGTGCCCCATGCCACTGCCCGGAACACCATCCTGGGCCTTGAAAAGCAAGTCCTATGGCGACATGGCACCCCAGAAAGAATTGAGTCAGACAACGGGACTCACTTCCGAAACACCCTCATAGACACCTGGGCCAAAGAGCACGGCATTGAGTGGGTCTATCACATCCCCTACCACGCACCAGCCTCCGGGAAAATTGAACGATACAACGGGCTGTTAAAGACAACACTGAGGGCAATGGGTGGTGGGACATTCAAGCATTGGGACACACATTTAGCAAAGGCCACCTGGTTAGTCAACACTAGGGGATCTGTCACTCGAGCTGGCCCTGCCCAGTCAAAACCCTTACGTACTGTAGAGGGGGATAAAGTCCCTGTCGTGCATATGAGAAATATGCTGGGGAAGACAGTCTGGGTTACTCCTGCCTCTGGCAAGGGAAAACCCATCCGTGGGATTACTTTTGCTCAGGGACCTGGGTGCACTTGGTGGGTGATGAGAAAGGATGGGGAAGTCCGGTGTGTACCTCAAGGGGATTTAATTTTGGGTGAAAATAGCCAATGAACTGAATTGTACGATGTTAGTTATTACATAGTACTGTATGTCATCACTTCTATGGTTACCATATGCCATATTAACAGTATTACAGTAAGAATCACCCAGATTAATGTAGGATGAACTCCGATGAAACTGAACAAGGTGCAACGATGATAGAACCGGACGAGCGCCCAGAACTGGCCTCCGCATGCAAGAGCCCGACACCACACACCATCTCTCCTGCCCTGCAAGACTGTTATGACAGGTGGAACCCGAAGTCATGGACTAAATGAACTCAACGGACATTTTAGAGGGATGGCCCATGGACTAAGGGAATGATATCTCTGTGTGCGTATATATCAAAAGGCAGGGAAAAGTAGCGGTGACTAATTGGAATGTATGGGAAAATGTGAGACCTGGGCATGATGTAGATGGTATAGAATAAGGGGTGGATATTGTCCTGGTTCCAGCTGGGACAGGGTTAACTTTCTTCCCAGTAGCTTGGGGCGTGTGCTTTGTTTTGGGTTTGGTGTGAAAGGAGCGTTGATGGCCCATTGATGCTTTGGCTGTTGCTGGGTGATGCTTGCACCGGGAGGGGGAGCACAGCCGGGGTGGTGGACCCAGCTGGCCAATGGGGTGTTCTATACCATGTGACATCATGCTCAGTATAAAAACCAGGTGTGTGTGGGGGGCTCGCCGCCCCCCCCCTCCCCCCCCCCCCCGTTTGTGACACGCAGTCGGCGGTCGGTAAGCAGTTGCGTAGTGCATTGCCTGCTTTGTGTATTCTGTTATTGTTGTTGTTCTCATTGTTATTATTACTGTTCTACTTAGTTTTATTTCAATTATTAAACTGTTTCTATCTCAACCCGGGAGCTTTCCTACTTGTGTCCTCCCGATTCTCTCCCCCATCCCACCGGGGGGGGGGTTGATCGGGCGGCTGCATGGCGTTTATTTTTGCTGGCTGGGGTTAAACCACGACACTCTGCAAAATGGTTCTCTGCCGAATGTGTGTGACAAAGGGTGAAAGGGCGAGAAGCTGAAGGGGCAATGGGGACAGAGACATGGAAACTCCAGGCAAAGGGCATGTTAGTTGGCTGAAATTCAAACCAACCAACCAATGTGAATGGAAAATTGGGAGAAAGTGAAGAGGCAGATGATGGCTTAGTCACAACAGCTTAAAGGAACATGTTCCAAAGACCATCCAGAGCCAAATCAGCATCACAAATACCCCTACCAAAGAGAGGCAGCAAACTACATCCTCAGGTCGTCTGCATCCTGCCCCTTGGGCATTGCCCCCCATCCAGCACATCAAGCAGGGACAGCTTCACCGGCGTGAGCAGGCAGGTGTCATAGGCTAGATCAGCCCGAGAGGTCTGTGTCACGAGGTGCAGAACACATGCCATTCCCACCGGCTAGGACCAAGTTGACTCAAAAAGGTCGTGTTGTTCCCAGGAGTCTGCAACTCAGCAAAACTCACACCTGCCTTTGAGCAGGCAAGGAGGGCTCGTGTGCTTGGTCAATCTTTGCCTAATGAGTCTTGCCAGAAGGTTGCCTTGGTTTGACAAGGGCAGGTGACAAAAGCTAAGGGGCTGAGCTGATTTACTGCTTTTGAGGATTTTGGTGCTCTTTTTGCTGGGCGTACGCACTGCTGATTGGCCTGTGATGAAATGGGCGCTGCACGAGTGCTTTGTTGGATGAATTAAAAGGAATCTGCTCAGAATAGAGCACATCACCACGGAAAAAATAGAGCACTCAGATGTCAAATGCCTTTGACATGGGTGACCATGGCTGTTTTCTCAAATTTGGTCTCCCTTTAGTTTCTTACTGTCCTCTCCTGCCTCCCACCTTTCTGATCATTACTGCCACAAGTCCTGTGGAGGATTCTTTCTATCCATGGGGCCTCCACAGGGTTCTGCCATTGGTCTATTTTTTATTCCTGCTTCAACATTTTGTCCTTGGTTAATCCTGTTTGCAAGCACTATCTTGGCAGTTCTTGGTCACAGAGCTCTCTTTGCTCCAGACTTTTATCCTGATGTCCATATTACAGTCCCAAGTTGTTCACCATTTCCTAACTCTCCCCTGCTTAAGCCTGAAGTGCCTACAAAGCTCTTTCCAGCTGTGGAGAACACTCCCATCTTATCTCTGGACCATGACCAAGGGCTCCACTTTTGTCCTTAACCCCTCTTTAGGGCTTTACATCTAGGCTATGTCTACATCTTGTTGGTATTTCCTGACTGGCCTTTCTTGAGAAGCACAGCCTTTCCTACCCATCCCCAGAAGTAAAATTTGCCCCCAAAGTTGTCCTTATCTTCTCAGGCCCTAGACCATGCAGTGTTGGCATGCTCAGACCCATTCAGGACCCTGGCACACAGCTGTTGCTCTCTGTGCCAACTGCACCAGCCCCATGTTTATCACACCAGCATCTCTATGAATCTCCCCTTCAACATGCACTCTCTCACTTCGGACTATGTTTTTCTTTCAAGGATCTTCTCAGCCATGTTGTATCCATCAGAAATATGTCTGTCCTCATTTCTAGTATATCACAGTGCCATGCCCTGTTGTCCTTTGATTAGGTTTTTCACAGTCACCTCCATGTGCCTTCCTTGGTTGCCCTTGCAATTAGGAAAAACTGCCCATAAACATACCACAAGCTTCCTCGTGTGCCTTTCTCCAGCTCCTTTTGTGCTGCTCTGTTTCGCTGAGCTGCCAGCTGTGCTGATAGGTGTTGACCCCACGCTCCCCTGTCTTGCTCACCCCCCTTGTTTCAGTCTGTAAGCTCTTTGGGGAACACGCCACCTTTAGTTACACGTTTTTATGGTCCTTCAGTGCAGTGGAGCCCAGATCTAGGAACACAGCAACACAAGTAACAAAGCCTCTGCCCTTCCCCATAGTTCATTTTGATCTAAGCTGCTGTAACCAGTTCTTGCTTGGAGGTTTTAGAGCTAAATCTCTTTTTCTAATTATAGTTCTATATAGAGAAGAGCAGTTTCCTTTACTAGAATAAGTAATGACCTGATTTCCACGTGTGCTGCTCACAGGGGAAAGCACAAAGCCAGTCCTGCTATATTCCTGCATGATCTTATAGGAAGACTCCAGTCTAATCTTTGGCAAGTCTTATAGAAAACCTGCACTGCCGCAAATTAAGGAAAACAATGAATAATTCATTTTCTTATCTGTTTCAGGACTGTTTTCTGCAAAACATCTGTTTTAATAATTCATGTGATTTTTAGCTGCACCACGCTGCAGATGCAAGTGTACAGAGGAGAGCCATACCATTTTTCTCAGCGTAGCCTGGAGGATTCATTAGTGCAAAATTCCAGCTTACAGGGGACCAAATTCCAAGTGAGGAGTGAGAGGTGAAAATCAGGGTGGTTGGCAAGATTCAAAGAAGAACAGTTCTCCAAAAATCAGGGATTATGAGAGTCATTCACAGAGGAGTCTTCCTATGATGCCAAAATGGTCATATGTTGATGATGTCAAGCTTGTCAAAAGCCAACTGGGGGACAGAGGGAAGTACATACAGAGTTCCCATATTTCCCAACAGTATATACAGGGTTCCCCTATTTCCCCACAGTACTTGCCAAACACATGAATTTATAGAATTGCACACGGTTACTGTTTCAGGCTGTAACTGATTCCTACCTCAGTCAGATCCATCCAAGCGGCAGAGCTGCGCATTGAGCTTTCCTCTAGAGCTCATGCAGGAATGACTCCAATCTGCAAGACCCCACTAGAGGACAACCCTGCAATGCTGGTTGCCCCCGTGGAAGGGTCAAAAACCTCAGATCACATTATGACAAAAATGGACAGGTCAGCAAATGAAACATGACAAGTTAACCACAGCCCATGAAGGGCAGGATTAAGAAGGAAATGATGATACTAACTGCATAAAGGAAACCAATGTGTGCATGATGCTACCGCTGATTCTTTGGGTCGGTAATGGCAGATCCGGGTTCGTTAACCCGAGCATCAGTACTCTGTTCACATACATCCTGCTCCACCTAACAGCACTTATTTCAACTGGGAACATGCTGAAAATTCTCCACTCGCAGCAAAGTGCTTTAGCCAGCACTGCTAAGCCATCGCCACCCGGCTGTGCCCCCCAGGGCACACAGCACAAACCACCCAGGGGGTACAGGTGCTTTTAAAGATTGCGCTTCCATTAACAAGGACAACAGATTAATTCCCTTTACTCTTTACACGATAGGAAATTTTCCAGTCCAGCTTCAGTGCTGCTCCAGGAAACAGGAGATACAATTCTCCAAGACAAACTGCATAGATAAGATGGACTTTGTTTGCTTCTAAAAATAGTACACAGAAATACCACTAGCACCAGCATTTGAAAAAGTACCTTCCAAAAGAGCCAGTAAGAACCTCAGCAAAAATAATTCTCCCTTCCCCAAAGGAAGAAAAAAGCTACAAGCCAAAAAGTGACAGGAGGCTGCAGCAGCACTCGCTCTCCTCCCGGCTGTGATCAAAACCCCAAGCACAGATCCTGCCGGCGCTCTCAGCCCCAGCCCCACAGATGCTGGCGGAGCACCGAGGTTACTGAAGACAAATCAGCACCCACCTACATTGCTGAAGGAGCCCTGGCAACAATCTGAATTCACATTAGCCGGGGTAAGGAAGTGCTGTGCTATGGGAAGTGGCTGAATCTGTAACATAGGGAAATACAGGCCACCCTTGTATAATTTCACATACAGAATTAAAGAACCACAACACTGCATGACCCTTTCGTCTGGCTTTAAGCAGATCAAGGTAAACATTTCTGCATTTTAAATCACATATAACCTGCCAATATCATGTTTTCATCAATTATATTTTCATCTGCCCACCCAAAGCAAGACATATTCTGTATAGCACCAGTACGCTATCTTGTATTTTATAAAGTAAATCAGCAGCTTAGACTAACAACATGGCTGTGCCTTTTTAAAACACCTGGGTTACATGGCTCTGCCAATGTAAATTATTTGCCTGAGAAAAATACCTGTTAAAAAAGAAAGGTGCCAAAGAGCTTTACAGGCTGGGCGGGCAGCACTTGCTGCCCAAGCCACGCAGAGCCAAGGATGATGTTTTCCCAGCAGCAGGCGTCCGGCTGCCTTTACGGGAGCCTCCGGGAGAGGAGATGTCAGGTAAAGTGCAGCAACCATGAGGCTGTGGAAAGTTTTTCAAAAGATCCTACCTAAACCTCCTCTACTCAATTAAACCAAAATCTGCACCCTGCAGTGAGTATAAATATTGATTCTATTTTCTTGAAACAACTTTTTATACTTTTTATTTTTGCTGTTTCTTTCATTTTCTCCTCCTTAGGGAAACCAGCATCCATTTCCTCACAGGTCAGTTTGGAGATGTATCAGTGATAGTGTAAATTCTCATTTTTTAAAGAAAAGTTTAGGTTTGCATCATGGTAAAAGGCCATTCCTGGGGAGGAAGGAAGGCAGTGCCAGACAGACATCCTCTCTCAGCAGCGCACAGCCAGTTTGGCAGTCACCAGGGACATTCTCTGCCCCAGGTTTGACAAGGATTTTGAGAGCAAGGATGTCACAGGCCAAAGCTGAAGCACGAGCGGGCAGGACAATAAGGTCTGGAGGCACCAGCATGCAGGGGCTCCACAGGAGGAGAAGTTTCACACTTTGCTTCATAAATCCATCTCCCTGCAAGACAGGAAAAACAATCACCCGAGGCAGCTAGATTATAGTGACACAATCTGACACGGAGCCAGATGACATTTTCTGATTTTATTGGAAGTTGACACCTTGAGACAAGGCATAACAACTGGGAGGATCACACCAGTAAGAAGGTAGCAGGGACCTTCGTGCCTCTCTCTCCCCCTCCAACTCCGTGAACCCAAGCACAGAGTATTAAAAATAAGCCAGCGTAGCCTAACAAATTGCAGAAGGTATTTAAGTCAGAGTGGGACAGGGAAAGAAAGCAAGAGTAAGAATTAAAACAATGAAAACTGTTGCTAGAAACTTATTTTAGAAGCTTCAGGAGTGATGCAAAGAAGTCCTTCATATCTAATGATTATAAATAACCACTTTCCAAAATCAATGGTAGTAAGTTAAACATGTGGTTTTTATCCCTTGTATTTTCACACAAAATATGCAATAATTAATATTTCCAAATTCATTGGAGAAGACTAATTATCGCAACACCCATAGAGTTTTGCTGATTAGCTCCACAATGAGTGCAAGTTTTCAGCCCTGCAGAGAAGTCCTGATCCCCATCTTACATTTTAGCAAAGAAATGAGGGGGCTTAAATCCAAGGAGTTTCCCAAGAACTTTAACCACTCCCATTGCTTTATTTTTTACTTATAAAGTGATGGCCCAAGCTGTAACTAGAAATGGTATAAAGAACCTAATCCGAGGAAGTTCAGATCACTCTTCAGACCAGGGAAATACAACAAAGCTGTTACATCCCCTTTTACCTGATCCCTTAAAGTATTACTGCATTTGTATTACTGCATATCTCAAAAATAAAACCCAGTGCTTCAGTTTAGAATGACATATAATTTATTCATATAATTCACAAGTAGTTGGACACTACTCAATTTAATCTCCATATGCAAGTGATTTACTACATGTAATACTAAAATTGATTGCTTAGAAGGTAAAAAATACCATGGGTATGAAATGCCATGGTAGATGCTGTTCAATATACTACACAATCTTAGTGTCAGACACTTTTATTCATTTATATTTTTAGAAAAAAAGGCAGTTTGCCATTTTTAATTTTTCTTTTTTTTATAAGTAGTCTGGGAAACTCAAGTGGTTTTGCTCTAAACCTTCTAATCAATTATTTCTCCCAGTTCTTAGGAACTGAATTGACAACCAAAGCAACATTTTCAGTAGTTCAAAAAAAAAAAAAATTTTTTGCTCCCCTGAATTCACCAAGCACAATGTGACCGAATCATGTTGCCTTCCAACGTGCGACACAAAATAGTAACCCCTGTATATTCAAAGGAATGTGCAGGAATTTAGACCATACTTCAGCATGGTGGTGTTGGTGACAACAGCCTGATGAAATAATTTTTGGCCCTGCCAGTATCCAGTAGTTGTGAGCGTGTTTGCAGTTCACTGTCAATGTATCAGCATCACCAGACCATTTGGTATTCATGCAGCTGTGGAGTCTGATTGTAATTCTGCATAAACTCTTCTCACTGAAACTTGTATCTCATAAGCCTCATTAATTCTGCATTAAGCATATATGGCTGCATGGAGAAAACTGGACGTTAACGTGTTTGCCTGCATCAGATTAAATTACACACATTATCTTCCAGACGAGGTCCAAACATATATTTCGCTTGAAATGCCAGTAGTTACCTTAAAACATACCAAGAAGTTAAAAAGCTTTCACAAGACAAGATCCAGCTACTTATTCCACAGATACAAAAAGCACAGCTAGAGAAATACAATTCAATTGTCAATGCTGAATTATGAGGAAAGTCTAAAAAAATAGAAAAACTCTGATACCTGGACATCAATTCAGAATGTAACACTGCATAATGCCGCAATATGAGCACCCATTTAAAATGAGAAATCCCCAACAAGAGAAGCATAAGGGGATTTAGTACGTGTGACAAAAATAGATGAATACTGCACCAAAAACATGCATACAATCGCAATGGTCATTCAGTATGCTAGTGATGGTCTAAACAGTGATCTAACGCAAGAGTGAGAGAGTGTTTCCAAATAAAATCGAGTGAGTAACTACATATTGATTAAACTTTCTGATGCAGCAAAATGAGGGCACAGAGCCATCTCTGGGTTCTGGAGCTGTTTCAAGATTCGCTTGTGAAATTTCTCTCTGACACGATTGAACTCCATTATGTCCAGTGGATCCTCTTCAATCCAGAATTTGTGGAATTCATGCATTAAGTAGCCTACAAAATAATAAAAAAGGAGAAGAAGAAGAGATAAATACAGTATGTAAAGATCACATACAAAATTAGAAAGAAACCTGCAATTAACAATTATGATTTACACAGAGAATCCCGGTCACTGAGGTCTGACACCTCACAACATTATGCAGGGACAGGACTAAACCCATTTCGGACAAACCCAAAATTTGATTAATATTATATATTGGCAGAACTTCTTAGAATAAATACAAGAAGTCACTAGTTGTCTTGACATATAGATACATGAAGTAAAACATTAAACTAATGCGTATAAAAGCAGGGGAAGATGCTGCTAACGCTGTTCCACCAGCCTTCTGTGTATATTCAAGTTCTGCCTCACAGATATTTCCTCACGGGAACACTGCTTCCTCTCCACTAAAGAAGAGCGTACTCGCAGGTAACGTAACAGTTACCATCACATCTTTCTGTATTAACACTTCCTCCTCATGCACAATTTTACCTTGTGTGTGCATGACCTTGCTGGAAATGTTGTTTAACGCTTATGCCTATGATCCTGAAAAGATGAATGATAAGGTGATATACAGAACCACTAGCTTTGGTAAGACATCCCTGTTATAGGAAGAAACTTGATTCCAAAGTGGATTTAATATATAAGCTCTGATTAAGGCCTTTACCCTCTCGATTCTGTGCTGTCGTTGGACTCAGAGTTTCACTGACAGCAAAAAAGTTACGTCCAGCACTAGGACTTCAATGAACAGGACCCAATCTCTTGATTCCAACTTCCACAGCAGATGAGCGATTGAAGAAGTATAATCTTTCATCCCAACACAGCAAAATGTGCAAGTAAGTTTTCTGTATTCCAGCAAGTGAGGGCATTTGTTGTAAAAAAGGCTTAATTCCCTTTACCCATTTATTTCTATTGTATGACAATTACCACACACATACTTCTAACTTAAATTTCAAGGTATATTTGCAGTCATATTTTTTTCCCATCAACAATTTGAGAAACTTCATTCAAAATGTACTGTAAGTACATCTTCAAATCTCTTTCACATATTCCAACAGCCACAGGCTGCTTCATTCCAAGAGATGTTACTTTCAAAGAAAAGCTCAGTAAAACCTCTTTTAAAAAAAAAATCACTACATAAAATGTAAAACATTATTAGATCTTCACCCCCCAAAATCTAGGGAATTTCCAACAGGTACCTTCTGTACTTCAGCAGTGACTGTGTTGAGCATGCCATTGAGCAATGCAGTTTCATGCATTGCTTGTACAGTCAGAGAAGGCAACAAAGCCCAAGAGCAGTGGGCCAAATGCAATTCTCGGCTTCATTTCTGTCCCCACGGCCTGAGGGAGCAGAAGGGTGCAGATGAGGTGACATGGTGGATCAGCATTTAGGAGGTCCACGCAGTACAACCATTGTGTTCCTCTACCAGCAAGGCTGCTGGCTGGGCAATGTAATTTTGACTTTCCAGTTCAGTCAGGTAGCCTGTAAGCATTTAATGCCGCCTAATAGTGTCTGGGTTTGAAGTAAATTTGAAGGAAAACAAGGATGACTGCAGTAGGGAGAGGACAGAAACTGCAAGAGCATAAGAGCAGAGATTTGCCAGATTCAAACAGATAATCTCTGGATGAATCGTCCTTGCTCCAGGAAAGTTCGTCTGTTGATGCTTTCTCTACAATAAAGTCCATTTGAAAGCCTCAAGTTTTTCCTAGGATAACCTCAAGTTTTTCCTAGGATAACCTCAAGTTTTTCCTAGGATAACCTCAAGTTTTTCCTAGGATGGCAGGCAGAGTGCGTAGGAACACCCACCACCTTTACTGGCCCATTACTACACCAGAGACCCACACAAGTTTTATCCTGCTTACTCATACATGCATGGGCTGTAGAGAGAAGAGCTGTCAAAATCAGCTCTCCCTCCAGCGTTGTCATGATGAACTGGCCATGCTGGTCAGCAGAGATACTGGTCCTGGGCACAGTCCCAGGCTTAGCCAGGAGAACAGTCCTTCCTGCAGCCAAGACTTTGGCAGTGGCAGAGGCAACAAGACACTATAAAGGTATTAAAACATGTCTCTTCCTCCCCCAAATTCAGTGGGGAAGGATTTTAGACATGGCAAGAAACCAGAACCAAGAATAGGATATAGACTCATAGAATCACTTAGGTTGGAAAAGACCTTTAAGATCATCGAGTCCAACCATTAACCTAACACTGCCAAGTCCCACTAAACCACGTCTCTAAGTGCCACATCTACACATCTTTCAAATACCTCCAGGGATGGTGACTCAACCACTTCCCTGGGCAGCCTATTGCAGTGCTTGACAACACTTTCAGTGAAGAAATTTTTCCTAATATCCAACCTAAACTTCCCCTGGCGCAACTTGAGGCCATTTCCTCTCGTCCTATCGCTTGTTACTTGGCAGAAGAGACCAACACCCACCTCGCTACAACCTCCTTTCAGGGAGCTGTAGAGAGCTGTAAGGTCTCCCCTCAGCCTCCTTTTCTCCAGGCTAAACAACCCCAGTTCCCTCAGCCGCTCCTCATAAGACTTGTGCTCCAGGCCCTTCACCAGCTTCGTTGCCTTCTCTGGACACGCTCCAGCACCTCAAGGTCCTTCTTGTAGTGAGGGGCCCAAAACTGAACACAGTATTCGAGGTGCGGCCTCACCAGTGCCTGAGTACAGGGGCACGATCACTTCCCTAATCCTGCTGGCCACTCTATTTCAGACAGAAGCCAGGATGCTGTTGGCCTTCTTGGCCACCTGGGCACACTGCTGGCTCATATTCAGCTGGTTGTCGACCAACATCCCCAAGTCCTTTTCCTCTGGGCAGCTTTCCAGCCACTCTTCCCCAAGCCTGTAGCGTTGCCTGGGGTTGTTGTGACCCAAGTGCAGGACCCAGCACTTGGCCTTGTTGAACCTCACACAATTGGCCTCGGCCTGTCCAGATCCCTCTGCAGAGCCTTCCTACCCTCGAGCAGATCAACACTCCCGCCCAACTTGGTGTCATCTGCAAACTCACTGAAGGTGCACTCGATCCCCTCACCCAGATCATTGATAAAGATATTGAACAGAACTGGCCCCAGTACTGAGCCCTGGGGAACACCGCTTGTGACCGGCTGCCAACTTTATTTAACTCCATTCACCACAACCCTTTGGGCCCAGCCATTCAGCCAGTTTTTTATCCAGCAAAGAGTACGCCCGTCCAAGCCACGAACAGCCAGCTTCTCCAGGAGAATGCTGTGGGAAACCATATCAAAGGCTTTACTGAAGTCTAGGTAAACAACATCCACAGCCTTTCCCTCATCCACTAAGGGGATCACCTTGTCATAGAAGGAGATCAAGCTGGTCAAGCAGGACCTGCCTTTCATAAACCCATGTTGACTGGGCCTGATCACCTGGTTGTCCTGTACATGCTGCGTGATGGCACTCAAGATGATCTGCTCCATAACATTCCCCGGCACCAAGGTCAGACTGACAGGCCTGCGGTTCCCTGGATCCTCCTTCCGGCCCTTCTTGTTGATGGGCATCACATTTGCTAACTTGCAGTCAACTGGGACCCCCCTGGTTAGCCAGGACTGCTGATAAATGATTGAAAGCAGCTTGGTGAGCACTTCCACCAGCTCCCTCAGTACCCTCGGGTGGATCCCATCCGGCCCCATAGATTTCTGCGTGTCTAAGTGGCGTACCAGGTCACTAACCATTCCCCCTTGGATTATGGGGGCTTCATTCTGCTCCCCGTCCCTGCCTTCCAGCTCAGGGGGCTGAGTACCCCAAGAACAACTGGTTTTTCTATTAAAGACTGAGGCAAAGAAGGCATGAAGTACCTCAGCCTTTTCCTCATCCTTTGTCACTATGTTTCTCCCCGCATGCAATAAAGGATGGAGATTCTCCTTAGTCCTCCTTTTGCTGCCAATAGAAACATTTTTTATTGTCTTTTACAGCAGTAGCCAGATTAAGTTCTAGCTGAGCTTTTGCCCTTCTAACTTTCTCCCTGCATAACCTCACAACATCCTTGTAGTCCTCCTGAGTTTCCTGCCCCTTCTTCCAAAGGTCATAAACTCTTTTTTTTTTCCCTGAGTTCCAGCCAAAGCTCTCTGTTCAGCCAGGCTGGTCTTCCCCGCGGCTCATCTTTCGGCACATGGGGACAGCCCGCTCCTGCGCCTTTAAGATTTCCTTCTTGAAGAATGTCCAGCCTTCCTGGACTCCTTTGCCCTTCAGGACTGTCTCCCAAGGGACCCAGTCAACCCGTCTCCTAAACAGGCCAAAGTCTGCCCTCTAGATGTCCAAGGTGGCAGTTCTGCTGACCCCCTCCTTACTTCTCTGAGAATCAAAAACTATAATTTTGTGATCACTATGCCCAAAATGGCCTCCAACCGTCACATCACCCACAAGTCCTTCTCTGTTCACAAACAAGATGTCCAGCGGGGCACCTTCCCTAGTTGGCTCCCTCACCAACTGCGACAGGAAATTATCTTCCATACACACTCCAGGAACCTCCTAGACTGTTTCCTCTCCACTGTATTGTATTTCCAGAAGCCATCTGGTAAGTTGAAGTCCCCCACGAGAACAAAGGCTAGCGATTGTGAGACATGGGAGCCAGACCAATCATACTAGACATCTCCGTTCACAAGGCCATGGGCACATCAGGAATGTGGCAAAAAGACAGAGTAACCCGTGCAATGAAAAGATGACCTGAAGATGCATAAGTGGATATTTAGGTAGATACTTGTCTGTCTTTTTTTATTTATCAAGCCAACCACCATCAAAGACAAAAGCCTAGCAGCTAAACTGCCCAGAGTTCCTACCAGCCAGCCTACCTAGGGAAGCAACCCAGAAAGCATTGCAAAAGGGAGAGCCCTGCTATATATGATACCTGCTCACATAAAATTTTGGGTGAATGAGACTTATTAAATAGCATCCCTGTTCTGAAAAAGCCTATACTATTTAATGAAAGAGATGCACAGGACACTAATATTTGCCATTTATCCAGTTAAGCAATAAGAAAATATTATAGCTGCAAAACAAAAAAAATCTGTTACCTAAATAGCCAAACTTAGGAAAAAAAAAACACCAAACCAAACAAAAAACCCCAGCTTTGCAATTGTCATAAATATGGAAAACAGTGCATCTTGACTTCCTGTGATCAGTTTCTTGCCTATACACTGAAAAATATTAGAAGTGTTGCTCCCACTGTGCAAGGATGCACAGCAGGTCTGTGCTGTAGGAGGGATGCTCCAATACAGGGGAAAGGGCTGGGAAAGCATTATTTTGAGGGGGGACAACTCTACTAAAGGGTGGAGGGTAACACTTGAGTGTAGATGTAAATACCTTAAGACAGTTGGATTTATGGGGAAGCAATCTCCAGAAGCTCCTTAAAGTATCTTTAGTTTCTTCTTATTATTATTTAAAACCAGTCTAAGAAAATAGGAAGGTCACTTGTTCAGGCACTTGGTGGTTTTTTTTGTTTGGGTGTTTTTGGCTTTTTTTTGTTTTGTTTTGTTTTGTTTGTTTGTTTTACCCCTTGGTTTGGTAGTGGCATCCATCACAACTAAGAACTGAATCCAAGCATTCTGAAGACAGGAGAGCAAGACTAGCATGATAGTCTCTGTGCTGTGTCAGCAGATTTTTTTTTTTTTAAAAAGTATGGGTACTACAAAAGTATTAGCAGGAGTACAAATTATATATTTCCCACCCACCCGCCACTTACAGAATGTCTGCTGAAAGTGAGTTAGTGTTGGTGCTTCTGGAGCAACATTGTAGAAATGGGTCTTCAGAGCTCCACTCACAAGCAGGTTGTATGCGAGGTCTGTTATGTTGATGCCCACGATAGCAAATGAATAGCTGTAAGAAAAAGAAGCAGCAACATTTGTGGAGAGTTTGCCTTCTTTCAGCACACTATAAGAAACACTGAAGACAGTGACACTGCAGATTTTGTGTGCTACTGACGTGTATTAATTCTCT
Organism: Calonectris borealis; assembly: GCF_964195595.1. Lineage (NCBI taxonomy): Eukaryota > Metazoa > Chordata > Aves > Procellariiformes > Procellariidae > Calonectris > Calonectris borealis. Next base: position 202,798,925 of record NC_134312.1, read on the forward strand.
CCTTTGTGAGCTTCCAAGGTGGGGAGGGGGGTGGAAAACAAGAAAAACATTTATCCTGCCTGCTTTGTACACTCTAATGGCAGTGTTTCTCTTGTGAAACATATGGTCACAGTGAAAACAGGAGTTTCATCACTGTGCCAGCATTTTCAGTGGAGCAGCACAGATTCATTCCTATGGAATAAGAACAAGCCCAGGCATCCCTGTGCTCCTGCACTCGCCTCAGACACAGTGGCTGTGTCTGCAGGGTGATCCATCATTTGCTATTTTAACCCACTTGCCCCACTGGAATTCTTCACCCATAGTTAGGAACATCAGATTTCAACAATCAGTCCTATAAAGACATTCATATAGCTAAAAAGCCTGTGAAAAAGATCCAGCTAAGTCACCTCCAATTTCTTGCTAACAGAGAACTAGATACAGAGGCCAGAAAACAGGCAAAAACCTAGATCAGAGCATGCTGGAAACAGAAATAGGAAAATCAGATTCATGAAGCAAACGCCTGTCCTGCTAAAAGATATCAACAAGGAAAGTATATTTAGGCACAACAGAACTCAGAAATTGGAAGTTATTTCTTAATTTGTGAGCCTGTTGCATAAATAACTTGCATTTCTGGCAGTGACTATTTCCCAAGAAAACATATAATGTCCCACACTGACATTTAGTGATAAAAGCAAACTTGTTTAGTTATTCAGTGATTTATTTTTTTTCTCCTCTAAACACAGCTGTCTTCTGTAGACTGTCCTGGGTGTTTTTTCAATTATCTGTATCAAGCAACCCAAAATACTTTCCTCTTCTTTAACCTTTGATATATTTCAGAAGGGAAAAATAATAAATAAAAGTCCAGAAGTTAACTGCAATGTGAGACCTAATGGTAAGTTTCACAGAAAAATGAAATATGGGCATTAAAATGTTGTATTACAGATTTTCAGATACACTCAGAAGGAACATCCAGTTCCATGAATAATGGAACGCATGAATAACGCAGCTATACCGAACCCACTCCTTAAGAAGGAAAAAAAACCCTCACTACTATTTCTTCCCTATTATACTTTCCTGAAAGCAGATCAGAACCTGGCTCTGACAGTAAGAAGTGAGAATTGATCACGTTATGTGTTAAGAAGAATTAAACAGATATTCATTGCTGCACTATTCATAGTGTACAGAGAAAGCTTCTCCTTGCTACAAAATTTTTGGGTTATTTTTCCTAGTTCTTACATCAAACTGCTTCTCCTGTAATCTTTGATCAAAATCAAGGTGTGGTTAAGACAATATATGTTAGCATGCACACTGAAATTTCCTTTAAGAAGTAACCATGAAACACTTTTTTGCCCTCAAATATACAGCATCATTGTTAACTGTGGTGTTTGTGGCAACTTTAAAAAGATTTTTAAGCTTACCCGATTGCCTTATCAAACTTTTTCTTTTCCCAATCGGCTTTGCTGAATTGGCTGAGGGGGAAAAAAAAAAAATTGAAATCCAGATATTGTCATGCATTACTAACTGACAAATATTTTCTTTCCATTTCTTTGATATTATAACACTGACTGAACATGGTATTTTACCTCCATTGATATAGCTAATCACATTTAACTCTGCTTCTGACTGAATGGATTGGTATAAAAAGACTTGAAATGGGTAACTGGCTTTATAGCATTGCTGATAAACTTGTCTTATCATTACAAAGTACGTGCCTATGTCAACGCTCTCAGTAAAAGCCAATTATTTTCTATATTGACCACAAAGATAACCCACTTCAATGAAGTCTGAGCTATACAAAAAGTTGAAAATATTACATTTCTTTTAACTAATCAAAGATTAATTTTTAGGTTTTAGCCTTTTGTGTTTTCAAAAAAAATATACATGACACTCATCACTGGAAGCATGATTCACCTGAGGCAGCAAACATGAAAAAATACTCCTCTGAGAGAAAGTTTTTATGTCCAGCCAAATTAGAAACAACTTAACAGCCAAAAATAAGGAACAGTATTTCCTATTGTTTGGCACAATAATGCAGAGCTTTTCAAGGACACAGAAGGTCCCTCCCTTAAAACAAAATTAGTTAGGGAACAGATTGATTTTAGACTAAATTTCTGCTGTTCAGCAACATTTTCATTTAAAAGAGCTGTGTGATGCAACCAGTCAGCTGACATCCCACTAACCAGGTTTTAATCTACTCAAATGGAGCAAGTTCAGCAGATATCATTGCCTGCATTTATCACCAGCTAATAGCAGGCACGGAACTGACCCTAACCAGTGGGCTACAACTTAGACATGCCTGTGGGAGTTTTTGCCTTGGTAAGGCAGATCAGAGTTTGCAAGCTTTAGATCCCAAATTATAGACAGCTATGTGTGAAATTGTTCTTGGACTATACTTGAACTACAATAAGTATATATTACACTAAGAACAATCCCTTGAGCTTCATGTAAATATAGTATTTAAAAATTGTTGCCATTAAGTATTAAAGATGCCAATAGGTTCATACCCATCCTGACCTGAGTGTTACCAGGTGGCATGCGTGAGGACAAAACTTCACCTCCTAAATGGCTTAGCATACAGGAATACATCAGTCTTCACTCATTCTCTAAAATCTTAACCGCCTTTGTAGGCTGTGGCATAACATCAGTTAAAAAACCCCAAGAAAACATTGAATAATAACGGTGGCACATGTAGGATGTGGACAAGCAATATAGTTCAACAGAAATAGAAATTACATTGATCATGATCACATCAGAAACCAGCACGGCTGCTAAGCAACCACACCAGGAAGAACACCACGGGCACCACCAGCAGCATCTATCTTCTACTGAATGCTCTTTCAAGGGATAGAAATTGCACATGCTCACACCGCACTCCAGGATGGTCATTGGTAATCAAACATGTACATCAAGAACACTAATGTGTTCCAAGTGCTTTTTGTCACAGAATTACCATTCGGAACTCGACCACAAAATACTGAGATCAAAAGCTTCACAGGATTCAGATGTGGACCTGCTATATGGATATCTAACATTACTTGCAGAAGAAAAATGTCTTTTAAGCAACTGATTACTATGTAACTGGCTAAGAGGCATCTCCCCCTCCCCAATAACTATGGAATAAATCTCCTATTCACAAATCATTCACAAGACAAAATTTTTGCCACTTGAAGGTACCTGATCTCTCAACAGTCAGGACAATGGACTAGCCAATTAGACCCATTATTAGTCAAGGCAGACAGAGTATGTGACTGTAAATAAAGGGGCTCTTCAGCTGTGCTAACAAGTCCTTGGCCTAGATTACTTTTGACTATCAAGTCAGTCACTATGCTGTGACCATAGTGGCACTGCTTAGACTTTTTTCCTACAGGTAAAAGTCACCCGAAATTTGTTTGTTAAGCCTAAGTACTAAATAGGCCTAAAATACAGTGCTTTAGCTACATCAAGCAACGTTGATTTCATTCTTTATATATAAGCATGCTCAGATGTACCCAGTGTTGCACTATCAGCTACATTTGAGTTAACTTTAGAGAAAGCAATATGGATCTCTCGGTGTTGCAACAAAGACTTTCAGTTTATAACACTCCAAACTGCAGTATGGTTTGATCTTTATTTACATGTAGGGTCTCATAAAACTAAGAGAAAAGAAAAAAAAAATACCTTAGTTCCTTCTTAGTGACTTCCCTTCATTATGAAAAGACAAAAGAATTAAAAGAAAGGTAAATAAAAATACAAAATCACTTGAAATTAGAAGTATAAGTGAAAACATTTAACACTAACTTTAACTATTTCTAAGATTCAGTATACAAGTTTGCCTCTTGGACTTGATCACAGTTTTCAGGATCAGTACTTGAAAACAGATAGTATGTGGCAATACCCAAAAAAAAATACTACAAAAAAAAAACAACAACCAAAACAAAACAGCCCCCTCCCCCAAACCAGCCAGCACAGTGCTCTCTCAAGTTATTTTTTCTGGTCTCAAACATTACCTGTATTTAGGCTGAAGAGAATCAGAGAGAACTTGCTGAGCTATCTCAGTGTCCCATTCAGCAAAATACCTGCAGATACATATGTTTAGGGTGAATTGTTAAAGAAACACAACAAAAAAAGCATCTTAAGTCATACTAAGCTGTCCATACACACCCTTTCAAAGGTCACTACATGTGTTATGCAGTATGAGTAGCATTTAACGTGTTAAATTCATTAAGCTATCACTCAGACCCCCAAAATGAAAGATAAAAGCAGCCTTAAATTACAAGTGCAATCCTATAAGCACTTAGTGAACGTGCATTACCAGAGTCCCCTTTCTACCCACCCTACAGAAAATCAGTTGCTTATTACTAGAGCATGTTGGCTGCTGAGCTCCAGAGAAAGCAATTCAGGCTTGTTGATCTGGCAGATTCATTAAGGAAGATGAGAGTCATTACAGGAGACTAAGAAATGAAATACACGGTAGGGATTAATCTCCAATGGAAGTTCAAAGCCAGACTCAAGGGTCCAGATCCTCAACTGAGCTTTGCTAGAGAACGACATATGGACAGTGGATGATTTATGTCCTTCAATCTGTAAAAGCAGAAAATATTTCTTTTTCCCCTCATAGGGAGAGGTTATTTTACCAAATGTTTCTAAGTTATGTAACTACCTGCAGCAAATACAAGGGCTGGAGGAAATAACAGGCATTGATCGATTCCCAAATTACCAACCACAGATATGGTATGTGGTATGCGTGAGGCAGAAGAGAAAACTGATGTAAACTCACTGCTTAATTTTGAGTATCAACAGAAATTGAAGAAATAGTCCAACTACAGAAGTCAGTGGCTTAATTTCAAGTGTTTTGCTTAAGAATTCAGCATGAAATTCTCAAACAAGAAAGCTGAGCAGTAACATAACCCTCCCACCTACCCACTTCCAGGGCATTTTGTTTAAGGAGATCTAGATATTGGTGGAAATATACTTTACAGTTTCTTTCTCGTGGGAAGAGAGTGCTAACTTACTGTGTCACAGAGAAACTAAAAAAAGGGCTTAGCAAGCGGTATTACTGAGTTGAATTAGGAATAGTGAAAGAAAGGAGACCCCTTCAAGAAAAGAAACCCTCCAAAAATTGGGCTAGCAAATAAATTCTTTCAGTTTTTTATATGAAGTCCCTAACACTTTTATAAGTTATTCCCACAGACTTGGTAAAAATCTGCAAGTAATGCTGCTTTTCATGACTTCAGACACACATAAACCCATCTATAGAGGAACATACTTACACCAAGTTGTATAAGCCCAGGAGACCCATCCCTCTAAAGTCTGTTTTAGGATCGTCACCTTGGAAACCAATTTCACACCACTGCTTCGAAATCCGAGCTTTCAGTGGCGAATTGGGCTTCAAGCATTTCCACAACTAGGAAGATTACAGGTAAAACATAATGAAACTTCCACACATTAGTAGGGCTTTTTCTTCTTTTTAAACCAAGCTAAATTCTGATGTAACATCACTGCATTGCTATCCCAGCAACCCAAACATAAAATCAAATTAAATTCCTGGCGGTGAGGAGGGTGGGGGAGAAATCCCAAACTACTCTTAAGTACTGCAGACATTTCAGCCCTACAAGGCCCTTCCAACCTTATCGGCAGCTGCTGTAACATCTTGCACAAGGACTTGTTTTGTTCACGCTTTTTGCATCAAACTAGCATCTGGCTCCATAAGCACAGAGACAGGAATGGGCTGGAATTTGGTTGTAAATCACTGACAGAGCGGCAGGCAATCAGCCCTCAGGTCCCTGAGGCTCTGCAGCTATCTTTTCTCCGGCATCTTTTGCAAGTCTCTGGAAGGGTTATAAATCAAGAGTGCTGACTTGGCTACCACAGTGCTGAAAAGCAAATTGGAGAACATAAAAAAAATAATCCATACAAGAATAGCTTATGCCACCTTCATATTTAACTAAGGGGTGAATCATTCATTGATCTCATATAAAAAAAGGACAAAGTGATTTAACAAGCCAGATCCCCAGCTGGAATAAATCCACTTAGTTGCACTGGGCCAGCAACTTTAGTGCCTAGATATCATGTTGCTAGGCACCTAAAAGCAACCTAAATTGACATGTCTGACAAATACATACCTTTCCACACACTTCAACCTTTCCACACAAACTCACCCTTTCCAAAGGTGCATCAGGTGTTCTCCATAAACCATGAGTTGGTGAGTAGGGCCTCAAGGAATGCACTTAGAACAAACCTTACCCAAGGGAAAGAGCTGTATGCACATTTCCCAAATAACCCAGAAATTGTATTAATTTTAGCAATTCTAACTGCATTTAAAATCAAGTGCCCTAGGAAGGTTAAAACTTTAATGATTTCACTTTGTAATGACTGCATAAAGCATCATTGTTTAAATCATATTTGCTATCTTTCTTGTTCATCCATTGACAGTAAATACAGTATTATTCATTAGTTCAATCACATTAAGTTAATCTTTCTCTCATTCATAAAGTGCCCTCCTGGTAAACATGAATAAATGATAGACATTAAGAACTCGAATTACCCACTGCAGAGATCACTTAGCAGAATATCTAGAAGGAATGAAAACCAACCAGCCTATTCTTCCCCAGCGTGGGTTGGAAACCAAATTAAACCCTTGGACATACTTCCATTTGACATGAGAATTCGCAAAAGCAGAACACCTGCTGTAAACAAGTGCTAATACACAGGTTACACTGGAGGCCGATGGTGAAACTGATACTTTCTTCAACACTATGAATTTTACAGCATGAGCTGCACTGTTTAATCTCCCCTCAGACAAACGCTCAGTTTCCATTCTGCTTTTATTCTTCTGCAGTTATGTTTTTAAAGCACTTACGTGACTACACATCATTGCTGACACGATTCTCAGGAGCATCTAAGAACCAGGACCTGGCCCTCACAGGCTAGGTGGCCGGGAAGGAGCCAGCTCCTTGGTGCTTCTCACCTGTGATCCTGTCCTCAGACCCAACTTCTTGCTCTCTGGGCAGTGTAGAGGCCCAATGTATTTAGCAATGCTTTCCTGGAGCCAAAGGCCCTTGTTAAACCTGCAGCTAGGTATCTGGTATTTTCAGGGACCAACATTGTAGGCTGGCACCTGGATCTTCCACCTCCAAGACACAGGCTTCCTCACTGGGTAAATCGGTGTGTCCTTTTAGTTAAAGCCCACTCTACCCCCAAGAAATTTGTGCTTTTGGCTGCACAGGGGCAGGACTTGAATAGGAGGAACCCATTTGCCCCATCCTACCTGGTGGCTAGAGCATTCCTTCAGGGGCAACTCTGGATTTTGACTCCTCCTTGGCAAGACTCCCACCTCCCAGAAAGGAGTCAACCTTTAAGACAGCCTTCCAGACACCTACAGGAACTCTCTGACCATTTGAGGCATTTCTTAGAAATAGTTAATTGCCTCCTTAAGTGCTTATATAAGATGCCTACTGGGATTTTGGGAAGTGCCTGGAAGCTCAAGTAACCAAGGTAACATTTCCAGACGCTCCCACTGTAACTTGTATAAGGCACTACACTGCAAACTGCAGCGTGGAAGACAGCTTCATCATCATGTGCTGTAAAAATCCCAACAAACAAAGTTGGATGGGGACAGAAGCAAATGAAGTGTTTAAGTTTTCACTATTTTTGTTTAAAATAATAAAAAAAACCCAAAGAGGTGGTATGTTTTTATAAGACATCGGAAAATTCTGTAAGAAGGCATTTTGCTTGTAGATAAATGCATTATCACTATTCTACATTTCTTGCCATTTCTCTGAAGCATCTTGCACTAGCTATGGTCAGAAATAGGATCAGAAGAAATACTGGGACTTGCTATCAGACTATTTTCCATCCCCTTTATTGTCTCCTCAATTCCTTTCTAATATAAGAGCTCTCTAGCTCTCCCTCTGCTCATGGCTTCAAGATCATCTTCCTGAAAAAATACTTTTATCATCTGCTCCAGTGCAAGGCTTTCCTGAAAGCATGAAGTACATAAAACCCAATTGGTATGGTTTTCATCACTGCGCGTGTATTATCTAAAGAATGGTTTCATTTTGTTTTCATTTGAAAATATATGTTGTAAATATAAATGTGTAAGTCATCATCTCGCACCCTTCCATCCCACACAATGAAAGCTAGAGGTTTGCCATTGGGAAACACAGACAATGTCTTCAAAAATACAAGAAATTGAAGAAAAAAAAATGTTTATTCTGGTTAAGAGAGGAAAAATACCCTTCTCACGTTGGAGAAAGGTGTACTGAAGTAGGACGTATGGCTATTTTTCCAGAGCTCATAGCGCAGAGCTGTTATCTGCAGTAAGAGCTGGGTATCCAGTGCCTAGACATAGTTCAGCCAAGGACATGCATTCATCAATCAGGGAACGAGCTGCTTGCTTGGTGTTAACCCAGACTAGATTAGTATGCTGTATAGCCTTATCTTACAACAGGTACACGATGGAGGAAGGCGACAATACCTCTCGATGTTTTAAAGAGGTTTATAAACCAGGCTGTTTGGAGCTGACACGAATAAAGGATGCCCTCTAAGTACCTCTTAAGCACCTACCTTCAGAAGCATTTCCTCATGTTGCAGATTCTCCGAATCGTAAGGCTCTCTGCGCAGCTTTTCAACCTCTGCAATCAGATTTCTGTACCCCACAATCTGTAGCAGGCATGCCTGAAGAGATACTCCCAGCCTGAGGGGTGGGGGAAAGGAGCAACATAATCCAACTCAATCATATGTAGCCATGAAACAGCATTACCGCGTACATACTTGTTTAATTCACATGAGTAACGTTACATCAATGAATTGATAGTCTAACACTTTAATTACAACGGGAGAATTTCCAAGAGATCAATATTACATTAAACAAGGCCTTTGGAAATGCATAGTCTTATTTAGTGCCTTCCTTAGATAATAAAATCTGGTATTTTTTAGATCTTTGAACAGTGGATTTTCACACATTGAAATCTCATTGTAACTATACACAGCAGCATTTTACGCCTGCTACAAGCACATCGCTGAATCTTCCCCTCATTCAAATGGCAGCTTCTCAAACAATGCCCCGAGACCAGAGATGTGAGCTTAAAAAGGGGTGAGGGGGGCAACTCAGGAAAAAGCTAAAAATATTCATCTTGCTTCCACGCCACAAAAGCTCGCATAAAGAAGCTAAAACCCCGAAGTAATATAGTTCAAAGATCTGCTTCTAGGCAGCATTTTTTTAGGTCTCATGATAAGAATCACCATAATGGCTCTCTGTTCATTATAATGCAGATTTTACATTTCCTTTTTACATTTCCCGATGCATTGTTAAAAAACCCCAAAAATCAAAACAAAAAACCCTCAAACCCCCACCAAACATATGCCTTCAAGGCTTTAAATTACAAAGACTTATTTAGTTTTAGGTTAAGATTTTATAATATTATATACAAGTTATGCAGTATACAACTGCCACGCTCATAAGAATATTTAATTATATATGGGAATAAACCCTTTAATTTTTAATAATGTCTGAAATTATCTGAACACCTACTATGCATTTGGAGGGCACAGTTAGATCCGTATCCTCATTCCTCTGTGGAACACAGACTGCACTGATATTAAGCTGCACAGGTTCCTCATCTGTCTTGTTTGATATGCTGAAATATTTTGTTTATTCTATAATACTGTTAAATTTTCTGAGCAGAAGGATTTTCACTGCTTATCTTTTGAGATTAATCTACAGAATCAGAGATGTCATCATTAGGCCATTTCTCTTGCTGCAATTTCTTGCTGTTTGTGGCTATAACCCTTCTGGAATAACCTATGCAGTGTTTTCCCTCCTTTGCCATTTTTTTTGGTTTTGTTTTGTTGTTTGGGTTTTGTTTTGTTTTTTTTTTTTTTTTAAAAAAAAACATGCTTCACTTGCTATACCCTACAGTTTTACAGAAAGGCTGCATTTCAAAAAAGGCTGAAAAGCCTGACAAGACTGCATGTGAATTGCTGTAGTGCATCACTAAACCACAGCCATAATATTTTTAACTACTCAATACCTCAGAATAGTTTAGAGCAGAACACCACAGGCAGCGGCAAAGCAGAGCAATTTTATATTAAAAAAAAAAAAATTTTTTTAAGTTCCAAGTTGCACAACATATACAAAGCAAGCCATGTTTGCACTTAATCTAAAGCCAGTCAAATGCTCCGAGCAATGTTATTCGTTGCGGGGGGATTAGTTTCCCCACTCTCCTTTTCATTAAGCTTTTGTTCTCCTCCTTGCCCCAGCAGCACCAAGCAGGGGACACGGGTGAGCTGCTGATGCCCCATGCCTCCCCCCTGCCACCCCTGTGCTGGCAGTGGCAGTTCTCAGAGCGCAGGAGCAACCTGCCTGGGCTTGCACCCCCACTTCACTCAGTTCCAGGTGCTCCACGAGATGGAGGCGAGTCCAAAACTGGGACTATCTCACAGACTGCTACTGTAGTTAGTGTAGACTGCATGTGTCACCTGGTTATTCAACCTACTTGCTTCCACCACTAAACATATACACTTATCTCAGAGGCATTGATAAAGGGCCTCCCTCTCTTCAAGTCAGCCCATAGCATTTACGAACAGCTCAGTGCAAAAACCCCTGGGATGCTAGTTCAGCTCTGCAAAGATGCTACAGTAACAAAAATGACTGCATACAGATTTGCAGAAACACATATAGTATGACACATGGCCCCTTGTCCTTACCCCAGGAGATTTCAAGCCTCTACTATCCAAGGGAAGGTCAGAGCTTCTGAACAAGACAGTCTGGATGCAGGTTTTTTTATGTTCAAGAGTAGGCAAGCCAACGGATTTTCCTTAATTCCTGTCTAAAGAAATAACTGACCTGCTTTTGCTGAAGTTTTTCCAGAAAAATTTAGTATAAAATAAATGCCTCACATGTAAAACTTCAGTGCAGACGCTTAAAGTTTAACAGAACTACAATTAGTTTAATATAAGGAGCAATTTAGTGGTAGGGCGCGTTTCTATGTATGTGGCACCACCTTGCACATCCCAGGCCCTTATTTCTCACTGTTTTAAAGAGATACTTCACCAAATCAGGGGGGCTGAAAGACTCAGTCCTGTAAAATGTCAAGTGCATGGGTTCTAGTCCAAAAACAATTAATCATTTGTTCTGTGCTAAGCATATAAACACCACCTGGATTAAACAAAAAATAGTTTAGGGTTTTTTGTTTGTTTTTTTTGTTTGGGTTTTTTTTTGATTTTTTTTTGTGGGTTTTTTTTTTGTTTGTTTGGGGTTTTTTTTTTTTGGTGTTTTTTTTTGTTTGTTTGTTTGGTTTTTTTTTTTTTTTTTTTTTTTTTTAATGTTAGAACCAGATCACTCAAAATGTAACTTAAGGCTCAGGGGCCTGATTCAAGCAAGCAGAAGTTATTTGCACCTCTGTGCCCTCTCTCTTCTAGAGGACAGCATTTCTTCAGAAGCCAAAGGCAATGCCATGAGCAGAATCAGATGGTGATCTCTGGTGTCATACAAAATACTATTTTAATGAATTCCTTGTTTTTTATTGGAATTATTCCACCCAGTTACCCAAGGCTCCAACACTGAGAAGTGAGTACTTGAATCAGCCTGATTGCTAACGTTGCAGTTACTGACGTCCATAGGCTAGGCTCTGAGCTGTGCATGTTTACATCCCGCCGTTTTTCCTCATGTGTCACCTTCACTAATTTTGCCATCGCTGATTTTTTTCTGAATTTCAGCTATCAGTAGCCTGCGCAATACAAGAGTACCAGAGCTGTGACACCCTCCTCAGATGTGCAGCTGCTCAGCGTGGCCTCGCATCCACTTGAAGCAGCTGCTCTTTCACCACCCTCCCCTTTGAAGGTCATGTGGGCAAGGTCCTGTGAAGTGACACCCCTGGAAAAGCTCTGGGCCCACTCCCAGAAAAACATTCACTATGAGAATGAGGTGTCGTCTTTATTTTGTTTCTCTTATTTTCTTCCCTTCTTTAATGGTTGGGTCGCCATTTTTGCAATCCAGGTGGACAATGGTCATGTGCACAACAGTTGCCTCTCAAGTTAGAGAGACACGCAGTGTGCTCTATTTCCTTTATGATCAGTGAAGCCTCATTTTAAGACTACCCGGTTACTGTCCTTTCCACTGGGGGGTAGGGCTGGGGGATCATTCCTGTAATGAGACAAAAAACTTATATTTTTCCAAATGAGCTTTTGGGTTTTGCTGTTGCAGCAAGACCTTGGGATCACCTTACCTGCTGATGCTGCTGACCACTTAAAGAAAAGCAGCTATCAATTTATGGATGCCCATTTTGGATTATGTACATCAATTTCAAGTTTGGGAAGAAGAGTGAACAATACAACCCTCAACATTTCTCCCACTGATTCCTGACCTAGATCATCTTGTGCTTTAAGGTAGGGGCTGAGAGGTAAGGCAACCACAAAAGTGTTATCACTTACTCTTGAAATACACGTTTGGAAATTTAATGGTTTGTTGTCAATCAATTCTTACCACTAACATCTCGTAGCATTAAAAGAATATCAGCTATGTTGTATCGTTAAAACTTGTGTTTGGATAATTAAAGGCAGTTTTAAATGTAAACCAGCATACCATTTATATCAGTTACACAGGGTGATTTCTTCCCTACTCAAAAGACTGTATACAGCTTTGCTAAGAAGCCATCACTGTCACTGCCAGGACCACCTGCCTTGGTGGTATTTTATCCCTGGGGAAACGGCCCCCATAAATCAATGCATCAACAATATACTAAGGCAGCATGATTCAGGAAGCAGCTAGATAAAGAGACTCAGGACTTGCCTATTACAGTCACCATAAAAGATCATTCATTTTTCCATCAGCTTTTTGACAGCAAAGCTTAAGTTGAAGTTTTATGCTGAGAGACAGAATTCATCTTCAAATTGTGTGCCATAATAGCTATGGAGAACCAGTTCTCCATGGACCTAGGCACTGAAGAAATCAATAATTCCCATTTTTTTGTAAGGAAACCATGAACTTACTGTGGATTTATATCTGGATTAATCCTTTTCAGCTCCATGATGTCATCTATGGTTTTTTCAATAGCATCAGGGTGAACACTTACTGAAGTTTGCAGCCTCTAAAAAGAGGTTTTAAACACATATTAATTCTTATGGAAGCTATTATTCAATAGAAGTTAACAATGGCAAATTTGATACCCAAAAGCTTCTAGATTAAGAGCCCAGAAGACCCAACTCAATATATATACATACCTTTCTGGTCTATTCAACCCTACTGACTGGTTTCAGAGCACTAGCCCTATAAGAACTCGAGTCGCTTTGCCACACCCTTATAGTCACAGTCTATCGCATTTCTGTGGTGGCTGCCAGTGAAGATGATCTGCACTGAGACCTTTGATGAGCAGCTTCAGACCATCCACCTAATTGCACTGGAATTGCTAGCCTTCATTTGACACCTCCTCTCCCAACACGTTGCAGTAACACAGTAAACCATTTTTCCTGTCTCTTGCATGTCGTTGTACTTTGTAGAGATGGCCCTGGAAGTTCAGGATTCAAAAATCAACATGTCTTCCAAAAAATAAAGAGGTTGAACTTTCTGGTGCTTTGTCTCAAAACTACACAATTGCTTAAATGCAGGCTTTTAAATAAGATTCTGCCTTCCTGTTTGTCCTAGAAGTACATTTGGAAGCACCATGCTGAACTATGAGCTAATGTTTTTATTAATGCTGAAATAAGCTTTTCAATATCAGTGATTCTCACGCCAAAGAGAAATGAACGGCTGAATGATGCTACTTAACATATACACAAACACTTTGTGAGAAGAATTTAGGTTAGCACAACTAGTGCTACAGTGAAAGGATGAAGTGACAGAGGCTCTTCTTCGTTAATATATTTAAAAGGAAAGCAGAGAACAAAGTTGTCTTGGCTATCTTGGTACTGATGCCTTCAGCCTCTTTTATCCCTGCTTTCCAGACAAAAAACCTGAGGTGTAAAAGCCTGAGGTGTAAAGCGTGTAAGTGACTGACTGCAGATTACAGAAATTCTAAGACAGGATGAGGAATTAAGCCAAGAAACCCCAAATTACAACACATCACCCTCGTCATCTCCACCATGGCCTGTTTGCCCCCTTGATTCCATCATTGCCACAGCGTGCCTGTCCCTGGGCACAGGACACTCTCCCTGACTTGGCAAGATCACCTGCTATTGCAGACACAAGACTCTCTTCAGAAGAGGATGGTTTTAATATAAAATCGTATCAAAGCTTAAAGTGATTTTTTGGGGTGAGCAAACAGCAGACTGAACAAACCAACTGCACAGGACACAATAGAAAAGGTGAATGATGGGATCTTTCACTCACCTTACTTTTTGAACCTTTCAGTGATGCCTCTGTAAGAGAACAGTATTTGAAAACATCATGTCAGACAAACTAAATTTATATTGGATTCACTTAACTATTTATTTATTTATTTATAAGAATGAAGCCATGCTATTTTTAGCACATGCAGAAAGAAACAAAGGCATGCAGAACTAAGTATTTTGCAGTTACCTATTTTCATAGTTCTGGCAGCTCCAGGTTTGGTGTTATAACAGATCCTTTGCAACTCACATCGACCTGTTAGTTTCCTGACCACGAATTTCAGGCAGCGCCACAAACATTTGCAGTAGAAGTACAGGCATACCTGGACAAACATCCTGGCAAAAGAAGAAGCCTGAAAATAAGAGTCTTGAGCAGAGTTTGTTTCAACAAGGTCACCACCCAAACAGAAGGTACTTCCTCACCCCGAATTCCCATTGCCTAAGGGCACCTTTAAAGCAAAAGCAGCATTCACACTGCATTCACTGTTTATCCCGGTAAGTGTTAAATCATGCTTTTTAGTCTTGGCCATCAAAAAAGCCACGCACAAAGCACCAGAACTGGAAGCACAGAATAAGTCAACTCCAGCGTTCTCACAAGAGTGTTTCTAGAAAACTCTTTGCCCCCTTAAAATAAAAGGGCCTATATATAGTTCCTACTAATGCTTTGGGGAAACAGGACTACGTGAGGAGGGAGCACAGCTCACCCTGTTATCATGGCTGCTGAGGATCCAGGGAGACACTACACCCCGGCTTAGGTTTGCCTCTGCATCCAGCTGCTCCCAGCAGAGTGGCTGGTTATACTGACAAACGTGAATCAACGCTCATGTCAGGTCCCTAAGAGTGAAGAGTGACAACTAAGGAAACCAAAGCTTCCCCCCTTCAGGAGAGAAGGTGTTTAAGAAGCTGTCCTGAGGACTGCCAGCTCTTCCCAAGACCAACTGTTATACAGCACTGATGCTGCGCAATTTCTCAAAGTACAGAACTGACAGTAAGCCAAGAAAGCCCTTAGATACTTCATCCAGTTTTGAGCCCCAGCAATACAAGACAGACTTCGACAAAATGGATGGATTTCAGTGGAAGCCACCGAGATGGTAGGGATGGAGCACAGACCCTGCAAGGAGAGGCTGGGAGAGCTGGGTTTGTTCAACCTGGAGCAGAGATGGCTTCAGGGGGACCTAACAGCAGTCCCCAATGCCTGTGGGAAGATCATAGTGGAGACAGAGCCGGTCTCTTCACAGTGGTGCAGGGCAGGAAGACAAGGGACAACAGTCATAAGCTGAAATATAAGAGGCTCAGCCCAGGTGTAAGAAGCAGCTTTTTCCCCCTGAGGACAGTCAGGTAGTGACAGGTCGCCCAGAAAGCCTGTGCAGTCTCCTTGCTCAGAGTTTTTTAAGCCCTGACTGGAAGAAGCCCTGAGCAGCCTGGTCTGACCTCAGAGCTGACATGCTGTGAGCAGGAGGTTGGACCAGAGACTTGCTGAGGTCCCTCCCAGCCTGAACTATCCTGTGATCCTATGAAAGTCTGAAAAAGGCTGCGTACATGAGAAATGCTCTATTTTAAAGTTTGTTAGCATTGCAGCTGCTACCAAAGCCCACATAACTGCTACCACAATTACATAACATACCCCAAAACCAGATTTCATGGGCTACAACTTACTTGGACACAATTTAGCTTTCTTGTTTCTATGGCTATGAAGGCACATATCCTGCCATGTTACCCAACTGTCAACCCCCATAGGGAGCACCAGGACTTGAGGTGGGGCAGGATCCACCGAGGGTCCTTGGGTTCAGAAGCATATCTCAGAAAAGGCAAATTGCAAAGACCTGACAATGGAACATTGCCATCTGGACATGGTCCTGGGCAACTGGCTCTAGGTGGCCCTGCTTGAGCAGGGAGGGTGGACTAGATGACCTCCAGAGGTCCCTTCCAACCTAATCTTTGTGATTATTTTTTATGATTATATTATGGGAAAACATCAATACAGCTTTAATATGCTAGCTTGCCATTAAATGGTCAAAAATAATTCAGTCGATTATGTTCTAAGCCTGTGTGTATGCGTATTCATCATTAGCCCATTATCTCCTCCACATGCTGTTGATGGTTTCAAAGGACAGTTATTTGTTAGGAGACTCTGTATTATCCTTTTCAATGGAGTGCACTGGTTATTCTGAAATACTGAATTCCAGATACTCAAATCAGTTATAGCTTTAATAAATCTTGAAGAGCTCCATCACTTCCTAAAACATCGTGAAGGGCATGGTCTAGAAGGACATTCAGGGAAGGGAAGTTAACTCATGTTAATGTCCACATAGGAGTTTAATCTACTTTATGTTCACTTCAGCTTAATCCCCTTTGAAGGAGGATTAAGCTAAGGGAACTAAAGCCATTTTATGTCTAAATGGAGAGCATCCACACAAATATTTAACATGCTTTAAAAACATCCATTTTATCTTCACACTTTTAGTTAATTCACTTAACACTCCCAAATGCCTGCATGCAGGCAACCCCCTTGTCTTTATGCAATGGGAAGCCTTTATTTTAGATACAAAGTGAAACCTAAAGAATGAGGCATCACTCCCACGCTGGAATCAAGTTTTAGACAAGCAAAAAAGTTTCAGCTGCTGACACTGAAATATTTGGGTGTCATCCCCCACCCCCCAACCCCAAGATGTGCCAGAGCACACTGCTGTGAGGAGTCTGTACGTGCTTCACAGCAGGTGATCCCCTCCAGTATTAAGAACAAGACCAGTTATCAGGAGGCAAGTCCATCATCAGCCAAGCAGCCATTCTTTAGGTTTCCAACAGTCAGAAGTATCAGTTAAACAGTCAATCTCACAAAAAGTCAACCAATGCCTTCAACTGCAACCATTAATAGTGGCTTGAAAAAACCCAGAGGCTAACACTAGGCATTTTGGTTTTCCAGTAGACATTTGATATCAGCCTTCAGAGATTTGACTAGTCCACCATCCCTGAAGGATTCAAACACAACCTATAGCCATCCCTCAGCCTCCTCAGCACAGCCCAGCTCTGTACTCAGGCTGAAGGTCCAGAGAAATGAATACAAGAGATTAATGCCAAACGGGAAGGTAGAGTGTACTAAAACAAAGTTCTTGGTTTTCACCATATATTTGTAGATGAAGTTAAACTTGCTTTCTTTTGGCCTGCTTTGTTTCCAAAGGTTAGGTCTCTCTTAGAACAACTCACTACCCAGAGGGCTCATTTATATGGAAAGAAGGGAGGAAAGACTCACTTAACTTCATGTTAACAGCCCATGTGAGAAGATTTTCTTCTAATGAGCAAGGTAGCTCCCACAAAAACCACACCTCCTTTAAGAAAGTTCATGCCTACACTTAATTGCCTCCAGGGCTGAAACATCACAATCCATTTCATTACTCAAAACCTTGTTTCTTACTGTATTGTGTGATGTGGATAAATTTCCAGGGGAAAAAATATAACAAAAAAAGTAAGGAAGGAGAAAAAGGAAAAAAAGTTGTTAGGTTCATTTAAATTGTATGTTGCTGCCTTTAGGTTTAATGACAGATTTGCAAATCAAAGGAAAAACTCTAAAAGGGATAGAGCTGTGATCTTCCATGTTTGCAACCACCTTTCCCACTGAAGTTTTGCTTTGACTATGGTTTGCACAAACATTAACTAATAAAAATGCATCTACTAAAAAAAGTCATTACAGCACACAAACACTAAATCTGTGATTCACTATAATATACTTAGCAGCTATTACTAATAAAGCAGACAAACACTAGTTTTGACTAGGTAGCTTATAGAAGAAAGTTAGCCTTTGTGGATACCTTCAATTTTCTACTACTCAGCCATCTCAAGCTTACAACAGTTGAAATCTTCTGTTTGTAACATGAACGGCATAAAAAGTAACACAAGTTTTGTTTCAAAGGGTTGTTCTTTATAAAAGGGAATTCTTGCTTGCAGAAGTCCTGTAATAAAAGCACACTAGTGATTAAATAAGAAAAGTTTTATTTTAGCTACTACATGCTTCAGTTCATGTAAGCAAAGTGGAGACATGGCTATAAAACCAAACATACAGTATCATGAACAAGAACCCACACGGAAGCGTAGCATGAGCCATGTGTCTGACTATGGCAGTGGTATTAGCTTCTGATTTGTTTTGGAGCCTGATTCCAAACCTCCTCTCCACTCAATCTCTTCTGTGGTTTTGTTTTGGTTTTTTTTGTTTGTTTGTTTGTTTTTCCCCCCGCTTGCCTTTGAAGGTTTTCTCAGCACAGAAAATAGCGTGCTTCACTAGCAGTTTGTGTAGTCATATACAGCGATACTTCAGATCCTGAGGTGAGCTTTAAGAGCAGATGTATTACAGAAACGAAGGTGTTCCTCAGAGACTTGCACTCTACCCTTCCCCATCCCAATACAAGCTCCTCCTCCTCCTCCTCCTGTATTACATGCAGCTGTACAGACCTACAGATTTGTGATTATACATGCAAAGTGCATTACAAGAGTTCATACAAATATTTATTCAGGTAAAACAAAAAAAATCTGCACAATAAGATGCTGATGCGCACAGGCCCAATCAACAGGCAGTTCCCTTGCCAATGATGCTGTATGAGTGGAAAAACATGCAGCCATCCTGCCATGAGAAGGGTTACACATTCCCAGTCGTTGATGCCAGTCACTTGGACATCAGAAGCTACCTGTTAGCTCCTGAGCAATATCAACGCAACTCAGCATAGCTCTGTCAACTTGGCTCACAGAAAGGGTCACTAAACTCTGAAGTCAATACTACAGAAAAATGTACTTGTTACTTGGGTTCCAAGGGAAAAAAAAAAAAAGTCAAACCAAGAAAACATTCTGAAATGAGTAAGTATTCCCTTGCATGTCTGGAAGAGACTTATGGAATACTACCCAGTGCTTAAACCTACTACCACAATAGCCTGAAGTGCCACAGAAATATAAAGTTTTCTTCTGCATGATTATTAAACATCACTTAAGGGCTGGTATATGCATCTATTTCACCTCTCCTTCTTCCTTGCTCTTCCACTTTTAACTTTTTCATATCTTCCTGCTGTATGTCACTCTACTACTCAGCTCTAGTTTTCTGCTAAGAACAGCTTCAACCAAAAAAGAAATAGGCAGTCAGTACCTTGCAAGGACTATCAGGAACACTGCAAAACCAAGCAAGCAATCAGTCTATACCAGCAATAACGGGGCTTAGCAGAGATTCTGGAGAGCTCTCTTCCATGAGGGAGGGGATGAAGAAAAGGGGTTCTACAATTGCTAGGCTCCTCGCAAGACACAGAGTAATTTAGAGCTAAAAAAGAACACAAAGTAAGAGTACCACTGCTGCAGTCACAGCACTTCTATTCTCCACAGCACGTGCTGCTCTGCCTGGGGTAAGAAAGCACAGCAGCAAGAAGCCGAGAGAACTGAGCATGTTGTTTCACACCCTGACATTGCAAAGGGAAGGACAGAAGTAGTTCTCAGCAAGGGGTCTCAAGGTTTGCCCTCGACTAGCCCAACTGATGTGGGCCAGTGTGATGGGAATGGCACACATAATGGTTATTAAAATTTACATGTCTCTCCAATGACAGTATGACATCACATTTTAATGAAATCTGGCTTTTTATTTAAAGGTGACTGGTTCTAGCCAGCCTTCTCCATGATAAATGGGCAGGAGCAAAATTGAGCAAAGGTTACCAGAGTTGTCTAATATTTCTGTGGAGCTCTTTCCTGTGTGAGGTATGTTCGCTTAAATAGCAAGATGTATGTATAATGCAACATGTGGTATTTCACTGACTTGAAGGGAAGTAGAGATTAATTACTGTGCAACATTTTTGAAACTATTAAAATAGAAGGTGCTTATTCCCTCCCCTGGTAATTTCAGAACCTTAGTATTTTCAGAGCTAGTAACAAACAGAACAAATACTTTGGGTAAAATGAAAACGTCAACTAAATACCCAATGCTAGTGACTGGACTTAAAATTGGGGGGGAGGGGGGGAAAACAAGCAAAAACCAAAAACCGACAACCCCCCGCCACCAAACCCACTAGTTTAAAAGAATGAAATAAAAGTCACTCAATCTACTTACACATAATTTTCTTTCCTGTGTGTCCTGTTTAGGTCCTATGGATAGGAAAGACTCTTACACAACTGTTTTTCCTGAAGGACTTACTCAGCTCAGAGAAGAAAGCGTTACACATCAACATTTCCTTCCTGAGAATTCTGATCATGGCTTGAGAAGTCAAGGACTCACGAGTTAGTTATGGATGACAAGCTGTCCAAGTGGGTGAGTAAGCAAGTGATATTACCCTGTTAAGAGCTAATTAACTTGACTATCTTTGGTTTATTTGCATAACTTACAGCTTGTATACAAGTAGTAATGTACCAATCACCGTTTCTGCTATAGGCAAACCTGCTATTAGCTCCTTTAAAACACAAGAAACTTTTTTCAGTCTGTGCCTTTGCAGACTTGACAACTGAAATCCACCTTATCTCTCCATTTAGACATGAAAGCAAGTCACCGTGGCAACTAGGAAAGACGCAGGAGTAGTTTTTAACAGCAGCTTTCCACACTCCCTGCTCTTGCTTTTTGCTGACTTGATTTTCATTTTATCTGATGTGACTCCAGTAAGACAGAACTTATGCTTAAAATCTGCTAGTGCTTACAGACTGTTTTGGAGTAGATCAAGAGAAGGTGTCAAGTTTCAAGGATTTATTGAAAAAACTTAAGTGCCTGCTACAGTTGGTTCTCCAAGTTATTATTTCAGATGTTTAAGACAAGTTACAGTCAAAGTGCAAGTGTCACTGACAGACTCCTCAAAACCCCTTTACAAAAAAAGAAAGCACTGAAAGATTAAGTATTTCACTGAGAAACAGTTTTATTATTTCATAAGTAATATTTCAGACTTTAGGAATAATTCATATCAGAGCAAGTTGAGAAAGAAAAGAAACTTAGAACGGCTATTTTCATTTAGACATCGCCTTGGATTGGAGAGATGAGCGTGAGAGTCCTGTACTTTACTGGCTAACAGCACTCCCTTAAATTTAGGGATTTAGAGTTATTCCAAGAACTGGACTGTCTGTTGAAAAAAATAAATCTTCTCCTTCCACTGGAAAGAACCAGCTGTTGAGAGCAGGTAGATGAAAAGCCAGATATGAACTTCTGTTACATTAATGATCCCCCAGTCTAAAAAATTATATTCTTATAAAAGATCTAGATGTCAAAGTAGCCACCGTTTGTGTAAGCACAGCCCCTTTCTTTGCTATTGAGATGTGCAATACAGCCCTGGGAAAGGCAAGAACAGAGGAAGTAATTCAGATTGAGAAATGAGACTGCACAAGCAACGGATTCAATTTAGGACTTATTTTGAAGTCTTGCAATTGTTCAAATGCTGTAGGACTTCAGTTTATTAAAAGCAGTCTTACATCACGGCACCACAACATGTATCTTTTCATACCTTTTTAACAATCACCTCATTCAGTGGATGAAATTTGTGTTAGAAATATACTATGAGACACATTTTTTTTAAGTTACTTTTACAATTTCACTTTCCAGTTAAAGTAGAGATGGTGACTGTTAGCAAAGATAGGTAACTTCAGAGTCAAGCCATTTTGCAACAGGTTAAGACTATCTTTCAAAGTATTTCTTAAAGAGAAAAACCACACACAAACAAACAAAAACACCCCCCAAACCAAACAACCCACCCCACACCTCAAATAAACACACACATGAAAAGCATATCATATGACATAAAACATTATGCCATAAGTTTTTAAAGGGATATGGCGTACTTGCCTATTGTTCTAAATATCAGTAGGAACAAATTCATCACCTTCACGTAAAACATAGTTTAGCCAGTGTTGTCAATGGCATGAAACAAACAAGTGTTACTTGTACAAAATTAAGCAATTGCTTCAATTGTGGAAGAGCAGTCAACATTCAAAGTTTTACCTTTTCCATTGCCTTTCGTGTGAGGCCCTTAAATCTCCATATATTTGTGGATCATTCTGATCATACTCCATACTCGGCCTCGGTGAGGCACATCTGGAGTGCTGTGTTCAGGGCTGGGCTCCCCAGTACTAGAGAGACATGGACATACTGGAGAGAGTCCAACAAAGGGCCATGAAGGTGATTAATGGACTGGAGCATCTGTCGTAGAAGGACAGACTGAGAGCTAGGGGCTCAGGGGGTCTTATCTATGTGCATAAATCACAGCATGGTTTGGATTGGAAGGGACCTTTAAAGGTCATCTAGTCCAAGCCCCCTGCCGTGGGCAGGGACATCTTCAACTAGATCAGATTGCTCAGAGCCCCGTCCAACCTGACCTTGAATGTTCCCAGGGATGGGGCATCTACCACCTCTTTGGGCAGCCTGTTCCAGTGTTTTATCACCTTCATTGTAAAAAATTTCTTCCTTATCCAGTCTGAATCTACCCTCTTTTAGTTTAAAACCATTCCCCCTTGTCCTATCGTAACAGGCCCTACTAAAAAGTCTGTCCCCATCTTTCTTATAAGCCCCCTTAAGTATTGAAAGGCCACAATAAGGTCTCCCCGAAGCTTTCTCTTCTCCAGGCTGAACAACCCCAACTCTCTCAGCCTGTCCTCATAGGAGAGGTGTTCCATCCCCCTAATCATTTTTGTGGCCCTCCTCTGGACCCACTCAACAGGTCCATGCCTTTCCTGTACTGAGGAGGTAACAGCTGATGGGGGTAGTAAAGAAGACTAAGCCAGACTCTGCTCAGTGGTGCCCACTGACAGGACAAGAGGCAATGGGCACAGACAGAAATGCAGGAATTACATTTAAACACAAGGGTGGTTTTTTGGTTTTGTTTTGTTACTGTTTTTAAATTGTAAGGGTTATCAAACAATCGGACAGGTTGTTCAGAGAAGCTGCAGAGTCTCCATCCTTGGAGATGTTCAAAATGTGACTGGACACAGACCTGTAGCTGATCCTGCTTTGAACAAGGGGGTTGGACTTGATGATTTCCAGAGCTGTCTTTCAACCTCACTAACCACAGAATCAGAGAATGGTTGAAGACTAAACAGGGCATCTTAAATGGAAAGGTCTGAGGAAAAACAGACAATTCAGCGTATTTTGTATTTAATGTTAGTATGTCAAAAGAGAGACAGGAAACATTAAGCTGATTATAAGAAGCTGTGTCAATGGTCCAACAGATGAATAGTAGGCACAGCAAAAGCAGCACGCAAGTTACACTATTTCCTCATCTGTACTCAATCTGCAGCATTTTGTTTAGAAGACAAACTCCAGTAGCAATCAGAGCGCCCTGATGCAGCATATGCAGACTTGCCCTTTGATAGTAGTAGCAGAGACTACAGCATGCCTCCAGTACACAAACCTAACTCAAAGGTGAGTGGCATCTGCCTACAGGTGAGAGTCTTCTCTTACAACATGTTGGATTTGAAAGCCACTGTTGAAAGTGCTTCTTGGGTCTCCAGGTGAATATCTGCTGCATGAAGTTGCTGCAGGTAAACTACTATCACTACTCAGATAGAGCAGTTGAGGTTATTTTAACTTTACAGATGAAAGCCCTGCTCCTCTTTCCATCTGTTCTATGGCATTTTCTATGTCACAGTCAACAAGATGACTTGCAGCTTGTGTAGACTTAACTAAACTCATTGGTTTTAAACACAGAGATAATCTATGCCATCAGCATCAGTTAGTCCGGTCTCTGCTCCATGTTGTGCAACAAGGAAAACACTGTGCCACTGAGCAGTCCTTGCCATCGGTACAGCCCTGCATCTGATCTTCACAAACAGTTAAGGATGCTTTTAGCAAGCTCCCCGGTGGCTGCTGCTACCGGTAACAGACAAACACTACGGGACACATTATACGTTAACTTGTTTATTTTCCAGCTGATTTCTAAGCTGGAAGGCTTAATACCCCTGTCTTGCACATAGATCTCCCTGCAGCTCCAAACTTTACTGCCTTATTCCCTATCACACAAACCTGCAACCACAACACATACAACAGAACTCACTATCCCCAGTAAGTGCTTTTCTTGGAGGATGGCCCCAGTTTATTTCTTAAACTCCCCGTATTTCTTCTATATTTACAAAATATGAGGAGTATAGTACTCATAAGTTCAAGTCAAAGGATGAACATAAAATAAGAAAGTCCAGATGCTTCTAAGTAAACAGAATAGCTTTCCTATTTCAACAGTGTTTTCCTATTTGAGGTGCTCTGTATTCTGCCTCCCTTAATCCGACTTTCTGTTCAGCATTTGGAACACTGGACTTTCCACTTTTCCAAAGTTCTAAACTGTGCTATTTAGATAAGCAATTGCTTTTCAGGACTTCTCAAATCTTTTAGGATTCACTGGCTTTAGAAATACCATGAAAAGAAGCAGGAGGTAGTTTCTTCAAGAAAGCCTCAGGAACCCAAATATTCAAAACGGCACACTTTCTCCAACATGGAAAAAACACCAAGGGGCCAGGACAGCCAAAGGAGGGCAGAACAGGCAGTTTAAAGGGAGAAGCAAAGTGTTTACTCTAATCAGGGAAGAGCTGGCAGCTTAGAAGTTGTCAGCAGCTCAGCTTCTCCATCAGGAGGGAGCAAAATTACAAAAGATACCAGGCCATTAAGGGGGCAATCCGCAACACCCTCTGTGACCCCAGCTGGAGGCTCCCACCCCATGCACAGGATGGTGGAGTCCGTTTATGCAGGATTCACGGCCCAGATCCCATATGGCACCAATTTGTGACCTTGGGCCAGGGTGCTGAGCAAGTCTGTACAGAGAAAGAAAGGTAAAAATTATAGAGGTAGGACTGCTGAGATGGAAATCATTAGCAGGATCCAAGAAGGAAGGCTCCAACATGGGACGTTATAAAATCGTAAAGGGAAAAAGCACCGCAGGGACATTAGCCAGGCTAGTTGTTAACCATCAGGTCACTGGACCAGTACCAATGGAGTTGGTAGAAGACTTGGAACCATCCAGGATCAGGGCCACAGAGCTGCAGGGGCCAATCCTTTCCCTCCTGACTCGTGCCTGTGAGCACACTAATGCTTAGCCTAATGGCTCATTAACTTTTAGGTGTCTTTTGTGGGTGTTAGCAAATAAATAATTGCTTTATACTTTTAACCTGTGTGTGTCCTGCTTAGAGAGTCCTTTTGCAGCTGGTTCAAGATACCTGAGGAAACTGACCCAAACATTCCACAGAAATACTTAAGCCAAGGCTGGCTTGGCAGCAAAATCATTACAGATGATCAGCCTAGAAGTAATGATGCTGATATGGATAGTGTATAAGATTCTTTCTATAAACAGTCTAAAAAGAGAGAAAAATATAGTGACAGATGCTCTACACAGAAGCATATAGAATCATTAAGGTTGGAAAAGACCTCTAAGATCATCGAGTCCAACCGTCAACCCAACACCACCATACCCACTACACCATGTCCCTAAATGCCTCATCTACACGTCTTTTAAATACTTCCAGGGATGGGGACTCAACCACTTCCCCGGGCAGCCTGTTCCAAGGCCTGACCACTCTTTCAGTAAAGAAATTTCTCCTAATGTCCAATCTAAACCTCCCTTGGTGCAACTTGAGGCCATTTCGGCCAACTTGAGGCCATATGTTTTGGCCCTTGTCCTGCTTTCAGGATAGGGTTAAATTTCTTCCTAGTGCTGTGTTTTGGATTTAGTATGAGGAGAATGTTGATAACACACCGATGTTTTCAGTTGTTGCTAAGTGCCCTCCTAGTCCAAGGACAGCTCCCGTGCCTACTGACTGAGCTAGGTACACAAGATGGGAGGGAACATAATCAGACAGCCAGCCCAGCTGGCCAATAGGGTGTTCCATACCATGTGATGTCATGCTCAGTATATGAATGGGAGGCGTGTTCCAAGAAGTTATTTGGTTATCGGTCAGCGTGGGTGGTGAGCAATTGCATTGTGCATCACTCATTTTGTATATTCTATCATTATTATTTTCTCTTTTCTGTTCTATTAAACCGTCTTTATCTCAACCCATGAGTTTTTCTCACTCTTACCCTTCCGATTCTCTCCCCGTCCCCCTAGGAGGGGGGGAGGGGGGAGGAGTGAGCAAGCGGCTGCACGGTTTTTGGCTGCTTGCCAGATTAAACCATGACAGCCCTCTTGAAAAGGTTTTTCCCATCCAGACAGAATACGATTTCTTTGGTTTATACACAAATTAAGCTCTTGATCTGTATTAGTTTCTAGGAGTGCTCAACTCTCTCCACTGACTACAGAACAAAGACAACATGAACTTTCTGCACCTATAGCTGGTGTCTGCAAGTCCTCCATACTACCCCTGGTTTATAAACAACTGCAAGTCACACATAAAAGCAAGTAATAGATATTTCTCCCCAAACTGAGCACAATTGGCTTCAAAAACATTTGCACATCTTCACCAAGCATCTCCCCTTCTCCTCTTTCACAAGTAACACTCCAAAAATCCAGACAGCAGACAAGAATGGGAATGAAAAAAACCAACATTTTTCAAGCATTGTTCTATGTTACTGTTTTTCCTATTTTCCCCTGACATATCAGGCACTACTGATTTGATGCATCACTGCTCCAATCCCATAAGACAGTTCCCACATTCTTTGCTTCTATAAAGAACTGGAAAGGAAATTTTAAATTAAAACAGCTTTAATTAAATAGTGAAATCTAGGTGAACAGAAAGCAATCTAGTATGAACTAGTTTATACCTCCCGTACTACTGGCAACAGCTAAAACACTTAACTCACTGCAGCACAGAAGTAATTAGAATAATTTAACACTCTTGAAAAAATAAAGAACAGTTACCTCAGGAAATGTTTCATGGTGACGGTTTATTTTGTTTTGCTAGAGCCGTAATCTATTGATCACTGATGACCTCTTCTTTGCAGGCGTTATCGGTGCTGTAGAAATAGAATTGAGATGTTTTCACTAACAGAGAAAAAGAAGTGGTACTTAGTTTTCTAAATTGCTCTTGAAACAAACACCTATGGAAATACATGGGAAAGATGTTAAGAAATCTCATATCAATAAAAACAAAATGAAAAATCATAATTTGTTCATACTCTTCAGCCTGAGCACATACTTTGACCAGACTATACTATCCATGACCCTTTCCAGAAAAGTAAAAAATTTGAATAAGAGTACAGAATTAAGTGAGAAAGCTCGAAGAAAAATCTAGACAATTTCAAACACTTCTTGTGTTCTTCAAACACCTGTCTGGTTCACAGCAGCTTCCAAGTGGCAGTTTCAAGAGACACTTGGCTTGCTCTGCTGTTAAAAGCCCAGAATTTGCAACAGCACTTGGAGACCTTGGGTGAAAGTAGCATGTAAGCAAAGAGCTACTACTGGTTCCTGATTTAATTCACTATAGGAGATGTCAGGTAATCAACTTTCCTGGTGATTGACTTCATTAAGTGATACATATGATGTCTTAAAATGGATACAGTTGATCAGGTTGCCCATCCGTTCTGAGATCTGGTGTCCTACAGTTAATTTTCATTATGATTACCATTTAGTTCCAGTAGAGGAGAGGAACAGGAACAATTCAGGAAGAAACATCATAAATATAACCCTTGCCATGTACTGCAGACTCTCCCCAGTCACCACCTCTTTACTTTGGGTTTCTAAAATAGGGTATTCACATACAAGCGATATTTGACCAAGAGATGCAGACTTCTCAGATTACTGTACTTCATATCCTGTAAAAGGCAATAAAACATCTTTACTTGCTGCCAGAAAACAGAGTACTGTTACACGTCTGCTATTGGGACAGCTTAATCCAAGACTTAAAGGGAACAAGACAACAATTTCAAGCTCTGCACTAGTATAAACCACACACAAGGAAGGCCTGAATGAAACCTGCGCTGTTAAGAAATCTTTTAAGAGCCCTTAATCATTAGCACTGCACGCAGCACACTGAAAAGTACCTGAAGGCCTTCAAAGTCTGGCCTCTTTTGTCACAAAGTTCTAAATCTAGACAACCTCAAATCTATTTTCTTTTGTAGGACATAACAGCACTGATGGGATAAAAATCTTCTTACCCTACCTTGTTCTCATATTCTTGCAAGTTTTACATTATGCTGTTGCCTGATGACAGGTACAGAACAACCATTTAAGTTCAGAAAAATGCAGCTATCTTGTTGGATTACATCACATACAGCTTGCTAAAAATATATAATCCTGAACTGTGAAAGCTTCATTCATTTATATTGGTTTTGACTGGCTGAATCATGTTGCTGTCCCCTGAATACAGCTGTAATTGTCGCTGGCTGCAGTGACACCTGCTTGCAAGGGCAGAGAGATGCAAACATCAAACTCTGGTTCATCAATGAGCACAGTAGGCAGGCTCCTAACGCTTCCTGCTACAGCTTTTGATAAGTCTTTGACAACAGCAAGCACAGGGAGCACAGGAGATAGGCAAAAACTGGAGGGGATGTAACCTGCTCTCCTTCTCCAGTCCAATAATTTGCTTTTTAAAAGATACAGTTTGTGAAAGATTCTCACAGCTGAGTCTCAGCTTTTTAGCATCAACTTGAACAAAGCAAGCTTCACCACAATATTTGACCCATAAGGGCAGCAGTGTAAGGAACACGCCAGAAGTGCCAGGAGCTGTCAAATCAACCCCTCCTCTAAAAGTGTGCGCTGGCCTCCGCCTCCGAGGAAAGCTCCTTCTTGATTCTGATCAAGGTCCTTGCTGAAAATGATGCTGCTTCTTTACTGCTGCTTTAAAGGGAAGAGAAGTTCCACTTGCCTGAACTCCAGAATTGGTTCATCCAAGTGTGGCATGGTAGGACCTTCAAGATACTCTCCCTTCAAGAACAGTTACCAGCTACAGCCAATAATAAATTCATTTTGAATGCTCATTAAAAATTAGACTGTTTCACAAATTGTATTTTAAGAAGTCAACATTGCTGTTCATAAATCCCTGCCTTCTACCGAGACAGCTAAACTCAAAGGAAGATTGCTGGTTGCAAAGAAAAAGCATAACTAAGTGACACAATAAGCATGAGAAGTGGTTAAAAGTGACAACTTTGGATCTCTTTAAAAGCCCACCCTTGGAATTACAAGAATAACTCTCCTTGCTCTCTCCCTTCTAATTAAAAGGGGGAAGGGAGGGGAAGTCACCAGAAAGAAACTTTACAGCTGAAGTCCTGATGCCACAAAAGTCAATATCAAAGCCCTCCAGCTTGGAAAGGAACAGTTCACCCTGCAGGCTTCAACAGCTAGAGCCCTACAGCACAGACCCAGCCCATAACCAGGTTAATAGAAAGGCTATGGCCTCAAAAGCAGTTTCCTCCACTGGAGCACAAAGCAATCAAGTTCCACCTGCCTCTACCAAGAAGGTTTTCAAGACCTAGAGGCAAGACTTCCATCTTGCAAAAGTACAGAGAGTCTATGCTGCTGTCTTGGTTCATAAGGTAAAAAGTTTACTTTAATGTCTGGCAGACAGGCTTTGTAAATGCTGTAATCTGATAAGTTTTGCTCTCTCTCAAAATATAAATGAAGCTTTCCTTAAATAAACATTAACTATTTGGATTCTTGTGGCTTTTTATGATCTTTTAAGTAATATAGCAAAACATGCATCGATCTGAAAGATTAACAGTTGCTGGAGGCTGCAAGAAGTCAAGAGTAAGCCTTAAAAGTTGCTTCTTTATCTGAAGCTGAAGGTCTTCAAGAAAGCTGCAGATACAGCTGAGGGAAAAAGTTGTATTATTTAATATAATCACCATATTTGCAGAGTAAAATATAAAACCAAGGTAGTTTTCTTTGTAAGGTTTGTCTTGCAAGCTAATGACTCACCTGGCATATTGCAAACATTTTTAGAAGGTTTATATTCTAATTATAAAGGAATAACAGCTGTGCTGAAGACACAAATCATCAGAATCATTAAGATGAGCTGGCTGAATATAGGACTTTGTTTATGTGGATCATTAGATTACAGTTCATCCAAACTTTCCTGCTCACAAAAAAAAAAAAAAGGACATGTTTAAAATAGAAGGCAGTAATTGCATCAGTCATCTTGAGCACAGAGGAAAAAAAAATTAATTCATTTATTTTTAGTTTAGTTGTTACAATTTCAAAGTAGGTTCTTCTGAGCTGAATGCTACCAGCTACCACCATGATGCTCATTTCAGGTTGCAACTTTTCTTTCCAGTAGCATCCTGGGCTGCCACCTATCCTTCATTCACCTCAAAAGCCTACGTGTGTTTATTCGTGAAGGACAACAATCTTGAGCCTTATGTCACCAGAAGTGTTTTGCTACTGTATATTCCTTTTTTTTTTTTTTTTTTTTTTGCTGATGGGAATGTTAATGCTTCTCTATCCTGAACACCAAGTGCAATAACTAGAATTACAAAGGGGAAGCATAGCTGATATACGTTATGAAACATCCCTTGAGGTCCTGGTGGATAGCAAGCTGGCCACGAGCCAGCAGTATGCAAAGACAGACAACAGCACTCTGAGCTGCATGAACACAAGCAGAGCCAGTAAGTAGATTGAGGGAAGGGATTATCTTCCTCTACTCAGCACTCTTTGTACCACATTTAGACACTGTCTAGTTTTGGGCCCCAGCAATACAAAAAAGACACCAATAAACTGGAGAGAGTTAAGCAGAGGCCACTGACATGATGGGGGGAGAGGCTGGAGGAGATGGGCTTGTTCAGCCCAGGACAGAGACAGCTTTGGGGGGACCCAACTGCATCCCAGTGCCTATGGGGAGGTCATCGAGAAGTCTTAGATGGACTCTTCACAGGGCAGGAAGGTGAAAAACAACAGGCATAAACTTAAACAGGAGAGGTTCAGCCTGGATATAAGGTGAACATTTTTCCCCAACAAGACAGTCAGGCAGTAGCACAGGTTGCCCAGAAAGGTTGCGTAGTCTCCATTCTTTGAGGTTTCAAGCCCCAACTGAATGAAGCCCTGAGAAGGCTGACCTCAGAGCTGACCCTGCTGTGAGCAGGAGGTTGGGCTGGAGACCCTCCGAGGTCCCTTCCAGTCTCTGATTCTCTGCTTTCCCCACAGTCACTCTTATGGGGACGTCTCAGATATCCTGAGTTATACCCAAGTACTCTATACAACAAACAGGGTGCCCAAGTCCTTGCTATTTTATTAGTTTAAGAGCTACCAACTTCTCACTAAAATCCTGTATAATATTCAGTGTTTCCCATGAAACAAGCTTAGCTTGAGGATGGAACAAGTTACTCCCTCTACCCCATCTCTCCCCACTGGTCCCACCCGAAAGCCTCCACCACTCAATTTGACGATAAACAAGTCATTTTAAGGGACCTACAATTCAAGAATAAGAGTCTACAAGAGTCCTGCCAGTATCAATATAACACACAAAAAACCCAAATACAAATAAAACCCCATCAACTCTAGGACCCCAGTTTGGTCAAGCCATACTAATTCTCAGCAAGTACTGTTTATCAGGCAATCCCATGGAATAGACACATACCTACTCACACCTTCCATCTTGGATTCATGCTGAAAGGTGGAATAAAAGTAACTTTAAAATGTATTTAAAAACCTAGTAAAAACAGAGGATCTTTGACCATCTCAATTGCAGCATAGTCATTCATAGGTCTTTGAATGTTATAGCAAGAACAGTGCGTAGACCTCTCCAACTCAGAACACATCCTGGGAAGTGGCTCTATTGCCGAAAAGGCTCTCAGGAACAGGTCGCCTCAAATCTCAGTTCCATGGACTTCAAAAGCGCTTTGTGTTGGCTCAGAAACGGCTTTGCTTGACACCAACAGATGCAGCCACTGGCAGGACCCACCTCAAAGATCAACAGTGGATGCCTGTTTTGTGTGAGCTTAGTTTCCCATCTCAGTACAGAAGGGTATTTTCATTTCCATGTGCCCAAATGAGGCTGTATTCAACTTCAAGCGATCTTTAGAAGAAAGTCTTGGAACAAAATGTCACGCTTGATTGATGAAGCTAATAAGCAAGACTTGACTTCAGTCATACTGTCACAGGTAATAAGATTTTTTTCCTCTCCTAATCTCCATCACACATTGACATTTTATGTTTCTGTATTTCACTAGGAGAGTGAGGGAAAGGCTAGACATGAAGTCAAAATTCGGTGAATTTCAGTCCTGTCTAAAAGAGCCTGTGAGCATGAGCGTATACAACACAATTAAGCAATACAAAGAGTGAGCCCTGAATAAAAGGATTGGAGGATGGGAGAGCACAAAAAACCCCTTCCTCCAAGCCACAGAACAGTGCTTTGAAAGTCTCTAGTTCTGTAGTCCTAACTTAGCGCCTCACTTCAGTCCATTAATGCCTCCTTAAAGAGGAAACAAGGACGCATCAAAAGGGTCTTACAATACCTGTAAGGGACAGTCACGTAGGACTGCATTTGGGTTCAAGAAAACTTACTTGTACAATCTCACATGGCAAGTTACCTCTAACTCCATCCAGTTCAGCCTACACACTGCAATTTCTCAGTAGATTTTTGCTCAAGTGATAACCCACAGTTTCATGAAGATAACATCAAACCAAAACTCAGCATTGTAGAAGCATCTCTACAGTTCATTGTTGATCTCTGCCCTTTAAAAGAAAAAGGCTATGGTTCTATACCTGACTTTTTAAAGCAAACTAAATCCCAAAAATTCAACAAAGGAGATGTACATGTATACAGACATATTTTGTCTGCAGAACTGTGGCAATAATCTACTTTTACCAATTTCTATTAGCTCTGCTCTATTACAATGTTGAAAGATGTTGAGGACAAAATTATATGAAGTCACTTCAGGTCACCTGTGAAGACTTCACTGGGTACATTTTATTTCTAATACTAAATACGACATTAAAAAGCAGAGGAAGCTCTCCATACCCCTGAAATGTAATCAGGAATTCAAGTATCCAAGTGTTGTCTCTGTCTATAACATTTCCATCCTTAACAAGCTTACTTTAGTTACTGAGGAAAGTGTATTTTATCCAGAAGAGGCCTGAGTAGATGATATATCAGCTAAAAATGAAGTCTCATGCTTCAAAACAGCCTTCAACCCACAGCAACTTCCCCCCTCCCCCCCTCCCCATTATAAAATGGCATCACTTTTAGCCACTTCTCATGAACTTTCACTTGACCACTGATGAGTTCACTCAGGAGAACAGCAGCATCATCTGGGTGGCTCATGCGTGCCTTCAAGGTTTGCAGTGCAATGTTTCTGGCCTACTTGCTCTGTTTCCATACACACCATACAACAGCTTGTACTGTGAGGAAGTCTGTTCTAAATAAAACATCACACTTTGTAGCAACATTCCTTCAAGTTTAGAATATATCGTAAAAGACTGGATACATAAAATCCAAAGAGGCTGCCTGGTTAGCTCCCAGACTAATGCCTGGAGCAGAAGCTCCACGGAAAAAACCCAAAATGACTCTTTCTAAAAGTGAATGATGCTCTTTTGCCTTCCCTTCTTGGTTTCCCCATCATTGCCTAGATGAGAGGAGGATATAAGGTAAAAGGCAAAGACCAAGTATTCACTTGCCACCAAAATTAACCGAAGTCTAGATTTGCTTTAGAGCCCTACCAATTTCTAACACACAGAAGTTCGTGGGGAAGAAGCATCATACTATCAATGGGTCACATGCAGATCTGCAATGTCGATAGGATTACACCAGAGATGCTTGCTCTACCCTTTCCCCTACCTTTCCAACATCTGCTATATTTGCTTGTATCAGGTGGAGTTAATTCAGCTGTGAGATCAATAAAACCTCACACCATCAGCCTGAAAGCATGTAGAACTAAGGACTTTCATATTTATTTTGTTAACTGACAAAAAAAAAAAATTAAGACAAGGACACCAAATGTATGAGGACAAAGGCCAGACAAAGCTTTCAGGGTAGAGGAGAATAAAGCAATTTATTTACCCAGGAACTTGGTAAAGGTCAGACACAATTCATACTGATCTAACAGAAAATTGCTCCATGTGGTGCCCAGTTTTCCCGTCACTGCATCCAAATTACTTTGGCATGCAAGCGCAACTTTTCCACAGAGCACTCTCAGACAGATATGCAAGAGTAGGATACATGAGAGTTTTTGCATGTCCTTCTGTAATTTTACAGATGCACTGTTCCCTAAGACAGGATTCAAGAATAATGACCTCCCATGCAGTAAGCCAGTTAGATAATGTCATGAAGCACCACACTTGTGAAACTGTGAGCATCCTATAGCAAGTGTTATGCACCACTGTTAGCTGCCTGCCGTCCTGCAATCTGCAGAAGGACCACAATAAATGAGCAACGTACTTAATCTGCAGACGAGAGGACTAAAAATCCCACTGCAGTTTTTTTGCAAACTTCATGGCCTACTATTTCATCTCCCGTTTGCTGCTCAGTGAGATGTTCTGCATCCCAGGAGGCAGGAAACCAGGACAGCTCCAAGTACATGACCTTGCTGGAAGCTCTGGTTACGCATTTGCTGCCCAGAAGAACACGTGCATGGTAGATTGCTCTGGTTTTACCAATGTCTGGGGTGAGGAGAAGTGGAAGAAATAATCTATTTTCCCATGGAAACCGGAAAGTTTTCTTAAATTTCTGCAATAAATATTGCAAACTCCAGGTTTTGGTTGAAACAGGTTTAAGCCTTTCTTTAAGGAAAAGTTTTGAATGGCAACATGGTCAAAAAAAAAAAAAAAAAAAAATCACTTTAGGGGCATCTTCCCAAATCTGTTGTTCAGACAGGCCTATGTACCGGCAGCTACCAGTTGACTCTTCAACTTGGAAGAGTCACAAATATCTTACCAAATTTTAGTTTCCGTTAACAAGGGTTGTGAACAACTGTAAAAAAGTGACTGTATTAAGACTCACTTCATCCTTCTGTAGCTTAAGCTAACTCCAAGCAGCACCAGAATCAAGCACTGCTTCTGTAAGTAGTGGAGAAAGAAAGCTAGAATGGAGTTTGGTGACAGGGACACTCATAGCAAGGAGGGATATAAACACCCCTCTAACATGTCGAAGCAAAAGGAAAAGGTGATGAAGACCTGCAAATGGTAAAGATAGAAAGAATGGTTTGAAGGTCAATAAAGTTATACCAGCTGGTAAGCAAGACTTATGAAACACACTTTCAGGCATGGCCCAGAAACCATCTTTATGTGGCAGTTGCACAAAATGCCCTTTCTCAACCAAGCAGGAAAAAAGTCAGTGGCAAGGGAAGTGTGAGGTGCCGTGGTGCTCTCCTTCCCTCTGCCACTTCCTGCTCGGTCCTACTGGGTGCTTGCTTTCTTTTAGGTGCCCAGTCTCAGCTAGAAAAGGATGCTGGCAAAGACTTGATAGCAAAAAATTGGAAAGAAGAGAGAAGACAACATGGGAAGAGAATAGAAAGAAGAGACATGAAGACCATTGGAAACTGTTCCTGCAACACCATTATCAAGGGAGAAGAAGAACAAAGCAGAGCCAGGAAGAATACAAACTAGGACAGGATGATTGACAGCATTGCCATAAAACACTTATTCTTAACACAATGCAACACTGAAAATAATCTTCCTTCAGCATCTCTTCTACTTAGAATAGTGGGGCATACATTTTTTTATAGTCCTACCCCTTACCCCATAAGTGTAAAGCAATAGTCAGAAAAACTTCCAAAAGAAAAAAATAAAACTAGTTTCCAGAACACCTGCAGCAGATACACCCATAATAATTCAGTAATATGAACTGATCTCATCCTTGAGATGGTAACCTGTACGATACAGCAGAACATGCAGACCAAAATTTTCTCCAGATTCAGTGGGTTGGTTGTTCTCAGCGGGGTGGGATTTTTTGTTGTTGTTTGGTTGGTTTTTGGACTGAATGGTGACCACAGTCTCATCTTTCGTGCTTTAGATCTAGTCCCAAATTGCTTGGTTTGCATGTGATGTTAACTGGATGTTCAAGATGCACAAGAGCAAGAGCACTCCCTTGCTCATGCTGCACCACTCAACTCCCCTCTGGAAGAAGAATATCCCCCAGAGTTTCAAATAATCCCTACAACACGATAAATAAGGGGGGTTGGGAAGAAAAGCCACTCCAGCTAAAACAGCCTATAGTATAAAAAAAATGCTGAAACATTTTTCCGTTCTAAAGGGGAACCTCAATCCGGCAGTTCTAGGGCATCTCATTCGCATATAGGTGCCTAAAGACTCCAAAGATGCTTTATAAAAAGCTGTTTTCCATATCTTCCTCTGGGAGCACCATCACTCCTCTCCCTTCCTCACTCCTCTCCCTTCCTCAAATAGTTCAGCAAGAACTCCTTTCTTCCTCCTTCAATCCATCTGTTCTCCTCAGGCTGCTTTAACACTGACAGCGAGGAGGCCTAGCAAGCCCAAATTTAACAAACCCCACATTGATCTTAGTGTTTGAGAGGCACAACCTGTTTGATGGCACACATCCAAGACAATGTTGATATGGATGTGGCTTTGTGAAAGCAGAGTGGGAGAGGGAATAAGAGACTTGCTCTTATAACTGCCTACCAGAACTATGGAAGAGGACTACATTTCCACGACCACAGGACTGCTTTGTGCTAAGGTGCCCAATTCCTACCACCTGCACGCCCACCCGATTGTGCAAGTATTATTGGTGCAGTAACAAATTGTTGCTACACCATGGACAAGTCTCAATACCCGCAGCATCCTGGAGGACAATGAAAGGTAGGGATTTATTTTTGTTTTTAAATATATAAATAAGACTACTAAAAAAAAAAAAAAAATCAGTGGCAAAACTTTTGTTCGTTATCAGCGCAATCTGGAACTGGCCACAGGAGCCCTTACTCAATATGCTGATCCCAGCAGCATCACAATTTTGGGGTCCTAGGAAACTTACCAGTTCATTTTTGGCAGATTCAGACACAGGTACACAAGTGTGTGGCAGACGGTGTATACGCTAAGGAATAACTCCTGTTTGTCAAATTGATAGCCAGTTGTACACAGTCCTAAATAAGTATTCTTTACAGAAACAGCCTTTCTTCCTTACACACCTTCAGAAGACATCAGTTAACTGTGAGTGGGTTAGCAGATGATACAGGGAGCTGTGGAGACAGGACCTCGTATAACTGATTTTCTTGGTTTTGGTCCTGTCCCTTAATCTCTCTACCTGAGCACCCTTCCCTGCAGAAGCAAAATACATACCTACCACAGGAGCTACAGCTACATCAGTGCATAGCACAGACCAACAGAAGTGGCTCTGCCAAGGAAAAAAAATGGTGCCAAGCATTTGAAATTGAAACTACATAGATGAGGGAAAGGCTGTTTGTTTTTAAACAAAACACCCGATACAGATGCTGGAGTAGCTCCAACCTGGTCCCTGGGATTGAATGCCAGGTTGCAGCTGGTGTGCTCCCAAAACAGTTCCTCCCATTTATTCTCAGGTACTCCAAGACTAGTCCACAAAGTGAGATGAAGAACAAAAAGGCAGGGACAACTGGGACATTTGCTTCAAAAACACACTCTCTGCCTCAGCTAAAACATTAGTGTAGACATGTATGTTAAGATATGTGAAGTAATCCTAGGTACAATACCACTAGAGAGGGAAGAGCTCACAGGTACGCACAGTTTCCTATAGACAGTCATGAGGACCACAGTATCCTGTACCTCCTAAATCTGCTCTAACAAGTTGCAATTTCACCTGCTCAATCTGCCAATTGTTTTCAACTCCAGTCTTTGCACCTGCTGTATTTCTCCTATTTTCCAGGCACGTTTGTACATCTGTGACTATAGCTGGCTGAACCAGAATGGAGTGCTCAGCCTGAGGATCTGCAGACAGATTAGGACATGTTAAAAACACCACGCCCAACCACTTGGTTCCACTCA
This sequence comes from Calonectris borealis, assembly GCF_964195595.1. Lineage (NCBI taxonomy): Eukaryota > Metazoa > Chordata > Aves > Procellariiformes > Procellariidae > Calonectris > Calonectris borealis. Next base: position 202,836,955 of record NC_134312.1, read on the forward strand.
GGTACTATACCTACTATAAGTGCTGGACTTTATCTTCTTGAAGGGCCTTTCAGCTGTAACAGAAAGCTCAGAAGTGTTTGCTCACATTTTGCAGGGGAGTGGGACATAGCACTCCAGAACAAACTGCCAGAAATGTTTGAAGCTAACAAACTTGGTGTGGGGCTCTTCATTGGTTTTATGCTAAAGTGGACGAGAACTGCTCACTTGATTACAGCTGAGAGGTACTTTTAAGAAACCAGCATCTTTCATGCAAGACTCAGTAATTAACTGGGGGTATTCCCAGAGCAGGATTCCTGGTTTAGTTGCCCTGGGAGAGTTCAGGTCTTTTCTAGCGAGACTGCTCTGAGACCTGAACCACCACAAGGCAACTGGAGAAGGTCTCCCGAGAATGTGTCAGATACTCAAGCTGGATGCGAGCCAAATCGCTAGCGTAAACATATCCATAATTTGTTTCAAGGCAAAGTCAAACAGGTCAGTTTACCACTAAAATGCTTGCTTTGCCTTGAAAAGGAGTGCTCACGCAGTCCCACGTACCACTGGGAAGTGACTCAGGAAGCTGCTCCCGCAGCCTCTGCTGTCAAACTACTCTTTCCACTGCCTGCCAGGAACAAGCAGCGTTTCCACCTCGGGTGCAGGCATGGCAAACCCTGCGGTGCAGCACAGCTCAGGTGCAGCACAGCTCAGCACTCGGGCTCAGTTATGTGGCTGAGCTCATATCATGTTACATCGATGCTGAGGATGCTAAGCCTGAACCATAGCCTCAGTCTTGCACTGCCACAACCATTCTCCACGTCTCTTTACATCAGTCTCATTTTTCATTTTATTTTTCCTTACTTTATCCTTCTTTCCTGATTGGAATCTCACCACCTGGCTTCCTTCCCAATATTCCAGCAAACCCTACCCTGGAGTTTACTCTTCTTGCCTCTTTCCCAAAGCTTGCATTCAAGGAGAGTAATCTATTTCATGCAGTCTTTTGGCTACATCACCGAGCAAATTATTTGATTTCAAAGGCATGTAAAATAAAACAAGCTTCCCAATCAAGAAGGCTGAGCAAATGTTCATGAAAAAAAAAAAATTTAAAAAATAGTCTCATGAGCCAGAGGGCATTAAATCCAGCACGGTTTGATCTCCAGGCAGCCCAAGCTTGCTCTTCTTGCTATTTTCTGCTAATACTTCAGATGACCCCTTGGGAAAAATAAAGCTTGCCTGGCTCTGTATAGCCCTGTCTGTACAACTAAACAGAATTTTTGTTAACATTGGTTACAGGTGATCACAGCTTAACTGTAAGTACAAGTTCTCCAGACAGCTTTAAAATACAAGATGATTTAAATACTAGCAGCAGTCTGGAGCCCTACACACACTAGCATTTGTGCAACAGCATTTTCTCTGCCTCCATCACTGCAAGCAGCAGCAAGACTCTGTTTGCACAGGGGAGATGATAGATAACAAAAATAACCACCTAATGCAACATAGTCCTGAAGTTTCCCCGCTTAAGTATAGCTTAGCTCAAGGGGCTGTAATTCCCCGGCAAGAGTGACAGAAAGATGTTTGATCAGAGGAAATTCTTGGGTTCACAAGCATCAGCGCAGCTAGTGTGGTGCTGTCCCATGGCTAATAAAGCCCAGACTCAAGAGCTGAACAGGCAGAGGATTCATAGACACTTCGGTTATATGCTTAGCTCTAGCAGGGTTTTTACACTAGCAGAAGATGTTTTACTGTATATCATTGAACCAGCAGGAAAGTTAACAAGTTATTCTGTTACATGATTTTTCCATTGTTTAGTGCTTTCCTGGAAGTATTTTCTGCTGGTTTTCTGTCTAGAATGATACATTCAGCATCTGATGCTGTCACATGATTTCACTCCTGAAAATCATAGGCTTCCTGTCTCCGAGCATCTATTAGGCATGGTGATAAGTCAATTGCTACAGCAATGTGGTTTTGCATTAGTTTTAGTTGAAATACTGCTTAAAATGATACGCAAGTTATGAGAATTGAACAAGTCAAAAGATATTTCTAGATGTAACTCCACCTGTTCAGTTTGGAAATGCAGTGGTCCACATTTTTTAAGTCAGAGAAAAGCAGGCTCTCCTTAGAATCAGTCTCCTCTGTACTTGTGCTTTGCTAAATATGCTAAACAGACATAAGCACGCAACACCTACCAAATTACTGCACATAACGAGTCTTTTGCTGTTCTCATCTTAAAGAGATGAGATGTTCTTATCACAAGCACATTCAACTCCTTCAACTATTCAAGGATCTACTAGCACAAAATAATGTTCTTTAAAAATGCGTAACGAAATGTTTGAAACACAAGGCAAATAGTAAGCTTGCTGTAGTGCATAGGGATGATGCAGGATTTAAGAGATGCCATTTCTTCTATTCTACTTCATTTTAGGATAAATTAGGATAGTGGGGGGGCGGGGTCAGAAGAGAGAAGAATGAAAACCTGGATTTACTAAAGCGTGCAAGCCACAAAATAAATTTATTTGAGTTTCTAAAATGGCTCCTTTGTTTCAAGCGCCTTTGTCATAAAAAACAGCTTGTTGTGATCTGACTGTTGAGTTGACTGAATTGGGACAAAGGTGTTGTTCTTCCCCCCTCCTCCCCGCCCCCATTCTGACATACACTTTAGCTACTCTTCTAGCCATTTTCATGGAAATGGTAACGAAAGCATAAACGGTGAGGACAAAGAGAAACATAAACGACTACAGACATTAATCCTAGAGTTAACTCAGGAGCAAGCGTAACTTCAATATACAATGATCATGCGGGGGGATGAAGGGGAAGCAGGGAAGAAGAGAGTGCAATGAAAAAAAAAAACCCACACATCATTATTATGTCCACATGTCAGTGCAACTGAAGTCCACAGACCTCAGGGCAGTTGCTGCGCTTCGCGGCGGCGGGGCGAGCCAGGCCGGCGGCCCCCAGCGCAGGGCGGGCTGCCGGGGCAGGGCGCGGAGCCCACTGCGGAGCCGCAGAGCCGTGCGCCTGGCTGCCGCCCAGCGCCGGCCTCCTCCAGCCGTCCCTTCGCGAATTACAAAGGATGGGGACGTTAAAAAAAAAAAAAAAAAAAATCAACAAAACCCCCACCAAACGCGCAAACCACCCAGCGTCCCCCCAATTTCCTTACGCCGCAAGGTTTCCTAGGGAGAGTCCCGCATTCAAAGGGGCAAAACTTCGCTCCCACCGGGCGGAGGGCAGCGCAGGGCGCTGCGATGCGACGCCGGAGCCGCCTCCCGTCGCTAGGCGACCCGCCGGCAGGGCCCGGCCGCGCACTCACCGCTCCGCGCCGCTACATCCCCACGGCGCGGCGCAGCCGCCGTCCCGGGCCGTCCTTCCTCGCCGGGCGGGTGCGGCGCTGCCGCCGCGATCTGGGTCACCCGGCGCGGCGCCCGGCGAAGGTGAGGAGGAAGAGGAGGAGGAGGAGGGCGGGTGGCGGTGCCGCCTACCGGCGAGCGCGGGGGGAGGCTGCGGCGGGGCCCGAGCCCGCCCCGCGAGGAGGGTAAGGGGCCGGGGACCGCTGGCAGCCGTTGGCTCCCTGCGCGCCGGCTGCCAGCGGTCCGCACCTCTCCTCCCTTTTTGACTTTCCCAAAATGAAGCTGGGTTTCCGAGACCTTCCCTCCCGTCCTCCCCACGCTTGCCGGGGAAAGGCGATACCTGTCTGCGCTCGAGGGGAGCCCAGCCACTGGGGTACAGTTAAGGTCCCGGCTAGCTAGGGTAGTATCCAGCGAGTCAGCATCCTGCCTCCATATCCCATCCCACCCACCTGCCAAGGAGATCAGCGTCCCTTCTTCCCCAGCAGTATATCCCGACGGCTTTTGATCTTCAAAGGTTAAAATCTGCTCATCAGGATCACGGGCATGCCAGTCTATTTATATGGCTCTCCCTCCAAGAGAATAATGACTGTTGTCTGAAGCATCCACAGAATCGTGTGAAGTTGCCCAGTGCTATAACTACTGCTGGTAGGCAAATAGTCTGTTTCTGTTCATCCTTACTGCTGCATGCATCTGTTCAGATGTTCCTTTGAAGCTGTAAGCAGGCTGTCAGGCCACATTGGCATCCCCATATTGTCCAATAATCTTGGGTTTTAGATGTCCTTTGAAAATGCTAATTAACCTCTTCTTCAAAGTGTTTTCTATGCCTAACCTGAAAACAGCTTTCTGCATGCTTGTTAAAGGGGCATGGTTTAATTTCTTCGGAATCTCCTTTTTCAGTCATTTGATCCCATAATCAACTATCACATTCAAGAACTACCTAGGGTCACTAAGTTAAACATTTAATGACTAGGAAATGCTGTTCATGTCTTACACTCAAGGCAAAGCTGACTGCTACTTCATCCTCCTCCTAGCTAGAACTACATAGTTCCTCTTCCACTTCTTGACATCAGCATGCCTGATGCAGCTGGCTGGCAGATGCTGTGATCTGCAGAGCTGATTGAATGGCAGGGACCGGGTCTCAGCAGCCTCTGCTACGGCCGAGGTCCAATGCTCAAAGGAACCCACTAAATGATGGGTATCAGGCTGCAGCTTTACTACCTCATCTCTTATTTGCCTCATGTTTTGCACGCTGAAGTAAGGTTTCAAGCTTAATTCCATGTATCCCTGCAACTAGGAAACTAGTTCCTTCTCGTGCCTCCTGCATTACAACGGTGTTTCTAATGTCTGTATCCTAATGAATTCCCCCCCTCACACACGCAGATCCTTGCTCTCAGTTCCTGAGCCTGTCAGGGACTGCTCTATCACCAGGTTGGAGGAACCACCGCAGGTCACGACATCTCTGAACAGAGTAAACCCAGTATTGGGGAACTTTTCAGGGGCTTCAGGAGCAGAGTTCAGTTATGCTTCCCAAAATAGTTTGGGAATAGACCTTTGTGAGACAATTCATTCATAATTATGCAAGATGCATCATGAGCATGAAAAACCAGATCCATGCTACAGAAGTAGCCTTACCTTCCCAGATGCCATATTCTTGTCCACAAATGTGGAGGAATTTAAAAAATAAGCTGGAGAGGCTCATTGACTCTAGTCCTTCACTGTTATGGCAAATTTAGGGGATCAGACCAACGGGTTTGGAGTTTCCAGAAGGCCTCCTGCCCGTTCTCTCGAATCAACTAGCAGTACATAGCTATACTGTAGTCATGCAGTGCCATTTCAGACTTGACTGGATTTTTACAAGTCCCTTGTTATCAAATTGCAGTTTGATGTACCCATTCACTCAATGTCCTGGGATGGAAGTTACCCAGATTACTATGCCTCCTACATTGAGCATCATTGTTCTCATGGAAAGTTGAGGCAAAACAGCATTTTAAAGCTAACGGGGGCCTGGATTAAAAAGCCCCCAGCTCTTTCGATTATAAGCAGTTAGAGAATATTTTACTGTGCTGTACTTTCCTTCTAACAGCATAATTATTTTTAATTTATAGCAAATGAAAGAAACTGTGCATTACAGCAGAAATATAGCCCATATTTGGAAGTAGCAGTGAAAAACAGATTAGAAAAAATAGATACAGGACCCCACCAGTTGAGCAATGTCACACTTTTCCAGCAATAGCTCATACAGCCTGCTGTGCATAATAAAAACCAGCAAGGTCACCTGCATGATTAATTTAGTGTGGAAAGAAGGTGACAGAAGCAGAAAAAAACCAGATAGCAACATACCTAGCTCAGATATTGGGGAAAAATCAAAAGCTCAAGTCCCTCATTATTTTGGATAGAAGCTCTTGTTGTTGCACAATTTACTGATAAAGAGTACACATGCTATGCCCTTGTGAAGAACCTAATGTGTTTTGACACCATCAAGCACTTTTCTCAGAAGACATACCACCCAAGCATTATTAAATGCACCATAAGGAGTTACATTTTAGTTAATGCTTTCATAGTATTATTTTGTTTTCTTTTTAACAAACAACATGTTTCATTTTGTGACAATACAGATGGTGGTAGAAATACTTTAGCTATACTTGTATTTTTTTACATAAAACAGACAAGAGAAATAATATATTTTACCTAGCAATCCTAGTACTCCCAGAATAGTCTTAAAAGTTGTAGTAAGGAAAGATAAGGAAAGAACAAAACCAACCCCCCCTATTTACACAATGGACCTTTCTTACCTCAGTTTTCAAAATCTATGGTCTAGACTATCAATCTGTTTAGGTTTTACTCAGGATGAGACAGGCTACTCTCAGCAGAAATTAAAACCTTCTCAGGCTGCTTTCAATCCTCCTCACCTGCCCTGGGCATCAGGGGACCCTTTTGTCAGCTGGGCATTATCAGGGTGTGATAAACCACATCCTTGTCTTTAGGCTGCTAGCACTTTTCCTGAGACCTGTGGATCAGCTGAAAGTTTTTATTTTTTATTTCTTAGTGTTTGATCTTCTGGTTCTATTAATCCAGGTGTGATTTAACACACCATTAGGCAACTGGTGACAGTGCTGCGCATTTAAAAGAAAATTGCTGTAATGGAAGCATACTGCTAAGTATAATGATACTTGTGATATCAAAGGAACAATAATGGATTAAGTACTGCAAGACCAGCTACAGTGTTTCTTTATTACTTTGACTGAGGTGATCAAACTTTTTTCTTGTGGGGAAAAGCTTTGCATTAAAAAGGCTATACCTTTCTCCTAGTACTCTTGCCTACTGGAACACATGAAGTCTGATTTTAGTTTAAACAGCTATTTTCCCTCACTCCATAAGAAAATGCATCACACCTCTTATTATTTGGAAACCCATATTTTTATAGGAAACTGTATGGGATCTTGGTGTTAGACCTCTGTAAGAAATGACCAAAGACTGGTACGTGGTGAAATGGAGCCCTTCCAAAGCCAGTAGCAAGCAGATGACAAAAGAATGCTGTAATTAGTGAGTCTGGTGGTAACTACAGCTTTTGTCAAGATGTCCAGAGAAGAATCAAGCTCAGACTACCTTAGGTGTAGGATGTCATCAAGCAAACATCCAGCTGTATCTTCTGGGAGGTGTTATGTGGTCCAAGGGAACAGGACACTCAGGTGAAAGTGCAGATGGGAGGACAACATTTGTCTAAGCACAGCTTGTCACCATTCTGCACACATGCATTTGGGGTGTAAGTTACTTGCTGAAAAAAATTTCCATAAGGATCATTGCAGGGGAGGAATCTGGAGTCTTGGAGGCTGCTGGTGGGAGCAGGAATCATGTGGCAGGTACGTTAACAATTGCAAGCTCTGTAGTGAAAGGTGTCTATAGTAAATCGATTTCCAGCTGCTGGACTGTACTATGTATGCAGCTAGACAGGTGCTCCCAACACAATTCTTACTCCTACGTCAGCACAGCCAGAAACTTTTATATATTTGCCTGGAGCTTTATAGTTTACTTCTAATAAATAAAAAAAAAAGATATAAAAGATACAGAAACAGGCCGTCTTGGGGATCCATGAGAATCTAGAAGCAGAATCCTAAACATCTGTAGATTTGCTTATATGTAAGAATTATTGCACTTTTGGAGCCTTTCATCTGAGGATACTCATCTGTTAGCATGAGTTAGCATCTCTGTTTTATGTTTGATACTGCACAACATACGTATAAGCCTTTTGTTTTTACTCTATATAATCATGTATATGCACGCTGGGATTTACTGGGTGGGATCTGGGGTTTGTAGTTCATTCCTCCCCATGCCAAGCAGTGCTCAGGTAGTGAGCATGATCCTGAATTATGTGATGCCGTCAGGGATTCCCCTGTTTGGTCTCCATGTACATTCAAGTAGGTGCTGATTCCATTCCTAGGACAGTGTCCTGTGTAGTTGATGGGTGTATGGGGACTTCCCTGCAGATATCCTCCCCCCGCAAAATGCATTCCCACAATTGAGCTGCAGAACAGTATAGAAGTGTGTTATAAAGAACCATCCTGCTGCGGTGAAGAGAAGGATGAGGTGAAAAAACATATTTCCAATCTCTAACTTCTGTAATTTTATTTGCTTAAGAAATCTGGTTCCCCAAATTAAAAACTATTTTCTTGCTGTGTCTGAGTATCTATCTCAAGTATCACAATGATTTTATAATTCCATAATTCAATTTCATAATCATTGTGATGCATCAAATCTGTGTCAACACTCTACTTTGAAATATTGAACAGCTGGCAATTCTTTGTGCCTAGCTCAGGGCAAGCGCCAAATACAGAATTGACCTGAGATGGTTTATTACATGGTTCTCGTGCACTGATATTATAGCAACTAAAGCAGTCTGCACACAACTTCTACGATAATTTCCTAAACCTCTTTCCTAGTTATATTGTTCATTTACAGTACCATACTTTGTTTCACTCGTATTCCTTTGACTGAAGATGCCGTAAAGTTTAACACGGGAGACAATAACAAAAACATGTAGATGATGATAACATGAGAGATGAAGTGTGTCAGGCTTGCTCATATAGCCTTTAGAGACATGACAGCTAAGTGAAGCAGCCAGTATGCTCATTTAGTTTACCTGTCTCTTGAAGCAAAGAATTTTGCCAGAAAGGACTTTGTCTACATATGAATTAAGAGCATTTAGTGTTATAATGGTTTGATTCAAATAATTCTGTTTTATATTTCTATATAGAAAGAGTAAAATAAAATTATGTAGACATGAATTTCAAATACTATATGCTAACAATGCCTGCTTTTTTATCTTAATAAATGTGAACAAAGTTGAATATGCTGATTAACATCAGACTGTGTCCTAATCTTCTTCACTAAGATGTGTACCAACCATATTATGCCTGTGTGAAAAAGAAAGATTTGCATTTGTAATAAAGAATTTCTTTGAAACCGATTTTGAACAAGGGAAAAAAAGTGATGTGATCATTTTTTATCTATTCTTCTTTTCATTTATCCTCTGCCATTAATCAGTTCCATACTCTGAATACATATGCTACGTTTCATTCAAGGATTACAAAGTGTTACACAAACAATGATTCATGAAGATTCACAACCACTGGCAAGTTGGGTAAATATTTATGTAAATGTCACACAGATTGGCAAACTGAGTCACAGAGAAGTGGTGTTTGTAAAAAAATTTCCACTAAGTTTAGATGCATCTTTTTTTTTTTTTTTGGCCTATTCAGTTGAAAAACTTACAACTTATATTTTTCAGATGTGTTCAGTATGTATACAGATCTAGAGAAGTCAATGAAAGCTGGATTACAAGAGCAGCACGTGGGGTGACCCAAGTAACTGACCATGTTTTCGTGTAGAAAATTTTAACTTATGGTTGCACAGCTATTCTTCTTCCAAAGAAGGTGAATCTATTGCATGAGCAACAGCTCATGAGACCTCCTGAGATGATGCCTGAAAGGGACTGAAAGGATAGAGTCCCAGTCTAAGGAATACATTGCAGTATTCTCTCCAGTTTCACTGGAGGCACTGAGGATCTCACTTTCGATGGAAATGCAATATTTAGTTCTCTGTATGTAAACAATACTAGGCCTTTAAAAATTAATTTTGCAGATTGTGTCTGGACTGCAAGCACTGTATTCTGAAAAATATATTGATTGATGATGTAGACAAATTCACTGTCTGATATTCCATGATTGTCCTTATGATACGTTTATGTCCTGAAGGATAACTGTGAGAAATGATGGTTTCCAAGGATATGCAGGAAAGCAGACTGCTGCCTAATGTAGATATCAGGGAGGATCCCTGTGTAGGGTTGGATTGCTTTCTGAATGCCAACCAAATCCTAATTGCTTGTGACAGAACTGGGTTTTGCCAGGTTAGTGTAAGATTTTGACTGTAGGGCCAGAAGAGAATAATATAATTCAATCAGTAATTAAAAAAAAAAAAAATTTCCTGCCTCGTCATGGAAAATAGGCAGAAAGAGCAAGAAGAGAAGGTAAAGTACGTCCAGGCTTTGAAGAAGAGATGATAATTTTCAGCCTTTGTGCCAGAGAAAACAGAAATATTTTGTCTAAATCATGTGTTGATGGGTTCAGTGATTTGGAGGGAAATCAATATTTCGTATGGTTCTTTCAGTACTTCATATTACTCTTCTGACACCCTGGAAAGTGTACTAGACTGGCACAAGATCTTCCCTAGACTTTGCCCAAATTGCAGAGAAAGTCACCTGGGCAGTGAAAGCAGCAGCTCCTGTTTCACAGAGAACCAACAGAGGATTCAGAAATTTTTTGGAGAAGTATTTCCAGCAGTGATTTATGGATTTAATCACCTCCAAGCCTCTGGTAGACAGCCTGTGGACCTATCATATAGTATTGTAGTTTTATAGTATTTTCAAACAAACCTGTGATGATAAAGGTGCATAGTGCCTGATGAGAACCTGACAGTAGCTCATTGCTCCGAACTGCAGGAGGCCCCCTGTTCTAGAGAGTGGAAATGTCACTAGCATTCTTACAGCAGAGAAGGCATGGCTTTGGAAAGATTTAAAGCCCTAAGTCTCCAAGATTGCTTATGGCCAGAGAAAATTTAGAAAATTAAAACTGAGGGCAAAATGATTGCCTGCAATGTATGATTTGCTTAGTATTGGTACACGTGGGACTTTGAAGGCTGAGGACCATTCACTGAGAGATTTTACGTGAGCAGAAAAAGCTGGCAGGAGACAGCATATCAGGAGCTGCATTGGGAGCTTTTAGTTGATCTTCACGGATATTACGCTTTCCAGTAATTGTGCCTAGGGAACTAACATCTCTTAGATTCTTCCTTACTCAAATGAGGAAATGCTCTGTTTGTTGACATCTGTGTGCATATGTTGTAGGAACCTTGCAAGAGCTGGAGCTTTGGACTGGCAGTACCGATAACGAGAGGTCTTCAGATGCGTGGCATGCACATCATAACTACAGTAATTTCTGTCTTGTGCCTGAAAGTTCACAGGAATTTTCTGAGGACTCTCCAGGAAGCGATCAAAGAATTTCTGTTTATTGAAGCCTACAGAATTATGCTCCCAGTTCTAGTGCGATATTAATGGTGATCTAACAATGGAGGCACACCTTGGCAGACAATCTGACAACAGAAGTTAAAACCATTCCTCCCCTCTCTGTGGTAACATGCTTATATTGCATTAATGCAATCTCATGGCATAGCAGAAGTGCTCAATTTAGCTAACCTCTGCCTACTCCTAAACATTCACTGACTGGTTTGGTTCTCTGGATGACGAGATCTGTAGCTGTCCCAGCACAGAACTGAAATCTGCCTGCTTGTGCAAAGAAATTTGCTTCACAAGAGGATGGTACCTTGTAACGATGGAAGTGAACCTGCCAATAATCATGCATTTGTGCCACAAAACCAGTGTTGCCAAATCTTACAATTTTATCATGAGATTTATGCTATTTAATGTATTTCTTAAAGTTCCAGTACCCTAAGTCTAGAGATTTAAAAAAAAAATCAGCTTTTATTAAAGGAAAGGAAAAAAAAATGTACTCCAAAGTGTTATGTTTGCGGAAAAAAGCTTGGAGGTATGAAGAGACTGTAGCCTAAAGCTTAGAAATCAGAAAGCATACTGGTATTACTTGAAGTTTTAAGTCTCTTGAGACTAAAAGATTTTTGTTTGCTAGTATTTGAAATCCTGCCTTCATTGTAATAACTGGCACAACTCCCACGATTTTCTAGATTTCTCACATCTCTTTTTGGTCTTATGCAATTGCTAAGAAATTCTTAAAAGTTGTTTTTTGGCTGTTTTTCTTTTTTAGAAAGAAATATGAAATCTAGCATTGAACAGCACAAATGCAGAATCAAAATGATGTGCAGCACAGAGCCAACCTTGCTATCTTCCTGAAAAATATAAGCCTTTGGCTTGTTTGTTAAGGAGAATTTTACTATCGCAAGCAGCAGCAGTAGCACATTTTGAATTTAGGTCAACAGATATTTGTCAAAGTCCTTAACTATTACATGAATGCTATCCTAAAACAATTCATCTTGTGTCTCATCATTTACTACGGTACTTATCTATAGTAGTAGTCATGGGTGATTTTGAGCTGCATTTTATGCTTCTTATTTCTGTAACAAACTGCTATTCTGAAACATATCCTATTTGTCATGATTCTTAAACTGCAGCTTCTTAAATCAAGAGACTTGATACAGCAAATCCTACTATCTTCCTGAGATTTTCTTTTAATTGGGTTTGAAAGTGATGGAAATCCAGTGTGATCACATTAGGCTAAAGCATGGCTTGGCTTGCATTGATATAAAAGGGGGTAAGATCATCTTTCCATGTACGGACCAGTAACCTCTAGTTTGCTGAAGGAAACAGAAGTGTTTACTTACTATCATGTGAAGCGGATGGGGAATTAAAAGGAAGAGACAAATGCCTTGACTCTCACTGGGAATGTGGCAAAGATAAAATGTCTAACAGCATAGTGAGTATTGTAATTTGCTCCTGGGAAAAGTCAGCAGCTTTTTATTTCTCGCCCATGAGTAAATGGGAGCATGACATTTTGCTTTAGAAGACATGTTTGCTGGTTATCAATTTAAAAAAAAAATACAGCCAGAGCCAAGATTTTCTGATACCAACATTTTTTTTTCTCAAGAAAACTATGAAAACTTAATTTCAAACTAGAATATTTGCTGAATTTTAAAAACAAAATACTATCATTATAAAAATCGGATTTTTTTTTAGAAATATTGAGATTTCTCCCAAAGCATTTTAATCAGACATTATATTAACATCAAATGTAAATGTATTTGAATCCCCACTTCTGTGAACTATTTTGTGGGTTAGTCAGTGACAATGTTGTTAACCATATGGAGATGTATTTTTATTTGTGGTCAATAAGCACTGCGATATCTGTAGGAGGAGTCTGTACCCGTGTTATCTAGCATGCGAAAGGACTGCACAGTGCTTTGGGGCTTAAATTATAAAGGGAATAACAGTTCTGGTTTGACCAAAATAAGCTTGTATTAAAAACCCCATAACAAGCCTTTAACTGTTTTCCTTTTAATTGGTGAATTTTCCTATGTGAGAATGTTGTTTATAGAAGTAAAATCTTTATGCATTTACAAAGGAAATGTTATTGCAATATCCATCACAAATTTTGACCAATACTAATCATAAAGAGATATTTCAAGATAAAAATACACAGTGAGTCTGTTCTCCCCCAGAAAGCAATTTTCAAAATAATAAAGCAGAATAAACCCAAATGATGACTAGCGAACAGAGGGTCAGGCAGCTGCCAGAACCTCTTGGTTTGTGCGCTGAGATGTAACGTTCCACTAGCCTATGTTCTACTTCTTACCTACCACCAATGCATCCCAGTGGGATAAACCACATACGGACAGCCAAGTAGAAGAACGGAAAGCCCACATAATCAGGGCTTTGAACTGGAACATGGGCCCTTAACAGAAACAACCTTTGGGCAGGTATTTTCCACTTGTCAGAACAAATTGTTAATGAATTACAAACCAATTTCATTAGGATCATCCTTTCCGTAACTTTCAGGTTTGGTGGTTTCCAGGGCTGAGGGCCTCAGAGAATATTTTAATAGGGACATCAGCTGTTGACATTGCCTGGTTGTTCTTTCCCCCCACTCATTCTGGCTTATAAAAAGACCAGATGATGCTAATGCTTAATGTTTGCAAAGGTTAACAAGCTCCCTGCTATACTCTTACTAGGCAGGCAGTTAATATTCACTGTACATATGAGAAAACAAGCAAAAGATTTGTGCTATCACAACACTTTGCTACTCACTGTGTAGGTCAAAGATGGAGAGTGATGTAATGCCACAGACTGTGGTGGAAGGACAGAAGTGGGACCACCTTTCTGACTACCTTCACAGGCTAGTGGATGTGCCCCATCAGCCTCACATCCGTAGTGTCCTTGTACCTCCTGCACATGGGATAGCTGTATCCCTGGCGCAGGGCATGGCATGCTCCAAGGGAAAGAAAAAGATACTTTTTTTTTCTGGGCAAGCATAGCCCCACCTAACAGCATGGGTAGACTCCTCCAGAGTGTGGATCTGGGACAAAGCTGAGGAGCTGGCTTCTGATTACAGGTTTACAGACTCATCAGTCACCTTACATACCACCTACTTGGGAATCCCACACCTAATTGATCTTGAGAAAGGTTAAATACCCACAGGAGGCTGAGAGAGGAAAAAAAATCAGCTTGGTATTTAAATAGAGAGATAAAAAAGGCAGTTTTTAGGTAATAAGCCTCAGTGAGAAGTAGAATATTTGTCAGGTAAAGACAGAAAAAGTAGGTAATGCTGAACTTCAGTATTTTGGATGAAGAAGAAGGAAAGGGCTGTGTTGATCTAGGGGCATAATATGAAGCTCGGTTTGCCTATGATGGCAGAGAAAAACAAAGGGGAGAGAAGAATTACATGCTTTAGCTCTGATCTAAGGGATCACTTTCTTGTGCAGGGAGCCAGCAAGCTGCGGAGATGCCTCATTTCAGGGAGGCGCAGGTTGCTCAATAGCACAGGTTTACTAAGCAGCCTTAGCGGGCTAGCAAGCTGAAGAGTGGCGAGAGGAAATACATACGTACAACCAGAGGGTTGGTCTTCACATGGCCTTGGCTGCATTGGCATGGTTTTGCCTTCCTCTGTCCCTAGTGCGGGACATGCCAAACGTAATGGGATCAGTACTGCTGTGACGGTGGCCTGTCTAGGTGATGGTCTCTTCGGGTGAGCGCCTCGACCTGTCTTTAATCCGCTGTGTGGATGTGGCTGTTTTGGGATCTCCCGTGCTGGAGGAGGCTCTGCCCTGAATTGCCCTCAGCGAAGGAGTGGAGCCAGGCGTGGGGCTGAGGCCGCTTTACTTCTGTTGGGGACTTGGAAGAAGACTTTATTGATGGGAAGGAGGATGACAAGGAGCAGGCTCTAGTTGGAGAAGAAAGGCGGCAAGGGGAGGGCCTGCAGGCAAGTGAAGCCGGCTGGCATTTGGGTGAGCAGGAATAAGGATGTGGAACAGCAAGCGTGTCCAAGGCAGGAGACTGAGGAAGGCCGCTTTCTCCCCCTCGTTACACCGCCAAGTTTCCCTCAGCGCTGTGAGCACAGGCCCCAGACCCACCCGGGCACGGACGTGCCCCCTCTGAGGAACCGCCTGACCCCGGCCCCGGGACCCTCGCCGGCGCTCAGGAAAACCTGGCACAGAACACCGGTTCGTGTCGGGAGAGGTTTTCCTCCCTTCACCCCGAGATAACAGGGCAAACGTTGCCTCTCGGAAAAGACTCTCGGGATCTGCCGCCCGGCCGGCAGCGAGGACCCACCCGCCGGGGGCGGGCCGGGGGCGGGGCGCCGCCATGACGGAGCGGCGGAGGCGGTGGCGGGCTGCCTGCTTGCCTGCCCCAACATGGCCGCCCGCAGCCAGGTAACGTGCCGCGTCGGCTGGGCCCGGGGTTGCAGCGCCCGCCCCGCCCCGCCCGGCTCCGGGCTGGGGGTGGGGGAGCAGGCGGGGCACCGCGGAAGTATCGGGAGCGCGGGCGGCCCCTGCCGCGGGCTTCCCTCCCCGCCGCGCCCGCGGCGGCCTGGCCCTGTCAGGGCGAGGTGCTGTGAAGGGGGGGCAAGGCCAAGTCAACCCCTGCGTCTGCCTCACAGCTTTTACCCCCCCTTCCCCGTGTTTATTCAGGGCAGAGCAGCATGCGCACATACCTGTTGTTATTCCTGTTATCGTTATTATTTTTAACGAGTGTCCAGAGCCCGTGAATTTGAGGGGTGTCGGTGGGAGGTTGAGTGCTGGCGGTCACGGGCAGAGGTGCGGTGGGGTTAACCGCAGGGAGGTACCGGCGCCTTCAGGCGTGTTTGGCCAATGCTGGAACTCCTAAATCTCCTCACCAGAACTCCTGAATTTTATTTTTTTCCACGAGTTTTGATGTCTGTGTGTATGCAGCGTCTGTATACATTTATGTTTACGTGTCTGCGGCACAAAACCAAGACAAAACTGAGTAATGAACTGCCAAACTTCATAAATGAGCGTGGTGCTCCCTCTGCTGACAGCTGCCCTCTAGCTCCACTTCAGTAACGATGCACTTTCATTTTCAGAAGTGGCTTCTACGGCAAATAAGGTTCCCCCATTACATTAAAGCTTTACAGTAACTTCTGTGGTAATTTTAGGCCAGTTGTGTGATGAGCTAGCATTGCAAGGGGAGACTGTTTCAGTGTATTTTCAGGAGCTCCTTTTTTTTTTTTTTTTTTTTTTTAATTCTTGTGAAAGGAGGTGATAACAGTAATGAATAATCCACTGCTGCATGCTTTTTCTTTTATAGTCATGTTGGCCTTTGTAAAGGGGCTGTGAAATGCTACCAAATAAAATTTTCCACTTCTATACAGTTAAGTGTGATTCTTTAACTCTGAAATCAAGACAGACTGTTGGTTTCTCTGCCTGGAGAATTGAGCCTTGGGTAATGATGCAACAAACAAGGCAGAGAGTTTAGGCCCAGTTCAGAGACCAAGGGAAGGTTCTGCTGTCTCAGCAATGCGGGTGATGCTGTTTGAGATGCCTTCAGGGGCCAGCGACATGTGCGTGATCTTGGCAAGCATGATACAGCACGTAGGGAAGGTCTTCAGCTTCTTGAGCAGCACGTGAAAGGCCAGGCAGTGTGGGGTAGGGCATCTCTGCCAGCTTTAAAAGCCGTTGTTTAGGCAGTTGTGTCACACCTTGTCTGTTCCTTGTTCTGTTGTTTAGGAAATTAGGAAAAAGGAACCAAATGGGAACAGTTCATCTCCAACTCAAGCATTTGGTGAGGCATGAATAACTTAGAAGCTAAGACGATACAAGTCTCATGGTAGCTCCACATATATTTTTTCTCTTGTTCTGCTCTGGAGAGACTGTAGAGAGAAAGAAATTAACTGAAACTACTATGTGAAAACAGGAGGGTCAGGCAGGTTGTAGTGATACTGTGAATAAAAGAGTGAAGAGGAGAAACTGGAAAATGAAATCTAGCATTGTGGCAGTCTAAAGCTTTATTTTTGGGAGGGATATTCTTAATTAAAGAGAGTTTAATAACAAAACTTCAGAGATGGGGAAAACCATGCTATTGACTGAGGAAGAACGTACTTTGCAGACTCAGTTTTGTCAGTCAAATAATTCAAAATCTGGAATTATCGAAAGTCTTACTACTATCCTAGAGCTGACATATGAGATGGGGAGGCTCTCTCTAGAGCAGACTGAGGTATTTAATTTTTCAAGTGGGACACTTACTATGTGTTGTTACTTCTGCTTCCCAGTTCACCAGCATAGAAGTTAAAACCAGTGAAGATCATTTGAAAGTCCATAAAATGAAGAAGAAGGTATTGAGGAAGCAGGTCAGAGCTCAGCATACATTGATGAGACATGAGGGCATCGAGTGCATCTCCCGTGCCACACAGGTAACTTGGCAGTTCTGATTTTGTTGGTAGTGTGTTCTGTTCTCACATATGTTTTGTCTAAAATGCACCTCTCCAAAATGCACTTCCTGAGATTGAGGGGTTTCTGTGCCTCTTTGATTTCAAAGCAGAACTGTAGTTCAGCAGTTTAATGTCTGTGGAGAGACTTTGATGGCCATTGAATAAGTTTGTTTGGTTTTTTTTTTAATCTGAAACAGTAGTTCCTTGGGTTGGGGAGGAGGAGGAAGCATGGGAAATGTTACCTTGTTGAAGTAGATAAACTTCTTCTCTTTCTCTGTGTGATTTCTTTTCTTCTCTGGGTTTTAGCTTTTGTATCTTTCTTTCTTCTATACTTCTCTATCAAGTATGATTTGTCTCGTTTAAACACCCTGTTAAAAACATGTCTATCTTAGAAATCTTTTCCACATTGTTTTCTTCACCTAAATTGATTTAGGCTGTGGTTCTGTGGGAGTTGAACTGATTGACTGACTTGCAGCTGTTGAAAAGGGGACAATTTTCTTTTCCCTTGCACAAAAGGGGACAAGATAGGACACAATTGTGCTTTCTTATGATGCTCAGTGAACTTTACCATAAGCCACTTTATTCTATAACCTAACAGAAAACTACTCAGCTTTTTGATCTGTAGTTTTCTGCCACGGTAGAAAGTTACAGCAGGTGAGAGGGTGACCTCACAGATACTGGTGTTGCAAAAAGTGACAGGAACTTGCAGACAGAAAGGGAAGAAGTTTATAATTTCCCTCCATCAGTTGTGGGGAGATGCTAATGGCTTGAAACACTGTAGAGCAGTATCATTTACTCTAGCCTTGTTCATCTTGATCCTCCCAATTCTTCCCATTCAAATATGGAAACATTGGTTAGATCTGTATACTTTTTTGTAACAAAATTTGGCTTAGTCTTCACTCACATTTCACACCACGTGGGCACATGCTAAAATGACCCAGCAATCTTGTGTATATTGTAAGCTCTTTGGAGAAGGGACTGTGTTTTTCAAGTGTTGCTTGGAATAGGGTCCGTAATCTGGGACTTGTTCCCCTTGACACTGCCCCAGATACCAAATTATTCATCTAATCTATCCAAAGAGTAATTTTTGGGTCTGGCAAGATCCTCTTTGATGACGGAACTTTTGAATAAGTGATGTATGAAACAAAATCATAGTGCTAGTGATAAACTTGTGTCAAGAATACAGAAAATGCTTTCAGGCTTTGTGTGAGAATCTGATTATATTGAAATTGCTCAGTCAGGAGAACATGATCAATTGCTGTACATGCTGCTGTTGTGTAGTGACGGTCTTTGTAGATGAAGTGCCTACAGCCGGTGAAAGCACTGGTTTGAGTCTCTGCGGTTCCTCTACAGACATGGGCCTCCCCATTAATAACATTCTAGAAAATAACAATAATTAATAATGTGGTCAGCTTTGAAAAATGTGATCAGTAGTGGACAGCCTGATGCAGTGCTAAGAACAAGTGCTAACAGAGCCATCACAATAGGCATAATCACAGCAATACCTCAGGCGTGCTCACTATATAATTTTTTTTTTCTTAATAATTCTTCTCTTTAGTTTTAAACCTAATTTTCTGTCTTTTAGAGAAGTGCAATGCTATCATTTGAAACAATTGAACACTTTACCAGCTGCCTTCAGAAAAGGTCATAGAACATTTATAGACTTTAAGAAAAAGATTGTCTGAACGTTTTCGGGAAAGTATTACATGGGGGTCAATCTGAATAAATTGTTGCTAGCTGTTTGGAGTCACCGGAGCTCAATCAAACTTCAAGACTGCATCCTCATTTGGCCTTAAAAAGGGACTTAAACTGCTTTCAACCACCATGATTAGATTGAACATCCAGTTATGGCATATAGCTATTTGGATGTGAAAAAAACTTGTTAATTTATTTTGAAAAAGCCTATGTATTTTTAAAGGATATTTCTTGAATAATAGTCCTTTGAAAGGTTCTGTTTTGGTGTTTCTTCTAATATTCAGCAAACCAGCAACAGTCCTCACAAACTGCATACTCCTTGACAATTTTGGACATAAATCACTATGAAAGCATAGAATTAAGCAATTAGCCATTGTGCATAAAGTAATCTGTGTTAACTAAGGGTGGGATATAAATCCCTTTTGTTTATAAAAACAAGAAGGAGAATTTTCAGATAAGAGTGCTGGAGCAGAACTAGATGCTCTGTTTCTAGAGGCTGCTGCTTTTTTTTTTTTTTTGGTGAACCTGATGTATGGGGCACGTGAGGTGGAACTGGGAATATCAATCTCTCTATGCTTGGGGAGGCTCCTTGGCAAAGGTGAGAAAACCTTTCTTAAAAAAAAAATCACAGTCTTCAGAGGTTTTTCTGTTTGTTTTTGTTAGTGGTAGCAGGTCTCTAGAAAAATTCCATTTTAGAAACCTCCAAAATTATGTGTGCCAGTGTCACTGCTTGCCTGCAGTACACTTGACACACACATGCTAGTTCGAAGCTTAAATGCTCTTGTAATAGTAACTACAAGCATTAATTGAGGAGGTATCTCTGATAGAGGTTGCAAGCTTTTCTGCCAGAATATGTGCTGGGCAAACAAAGGTTACCTTAGTCTCATATACCATGCTCATTGAAGTGTAAATATCTTGTGTGGAATACATAAAACAGTACTCAGGGGCTTGCTTAATTTTTCTTTATAGAGCTGCTGTCTTGGTAGAGTGTTATTTTTAAATGGACCAACAGAAATCACTAATTCTCCATTTTTTAAATTCCTCTTCAATTAGACCCTGGTTATTGCCAATGCTGGTCTCGGTAATGGGATGAGTAGACACCAACTGCTCAGGATAGTAGAAGAATATGGACAGGTGGAAACACTCTTAATGCCACCGAATAAACCATACTCATTTGTGAAATATGGGACAGCAGAAGAAGCCAAGAAAGCCTTTGATGCCCTTAATGGGAAAGAAGTAACCCTGGAAGACTTTGGCCAAAACATTGTTCTATATATTAATTTTGTGGAAAAAGGTATAATTTTTCTGCTTTCCTATATATCCAACTTCCTGCATACTGCTTCCCTTTGCTTTTACTTCCTAGGTTGTAAATATAGCTAAAAGCACATTAGTTTTTGTAAGTAGACACAGAGAATGAAAGCCAGAATCTAAGATTCAGGACATAAAATAATCCTTGCTCCTTGTATTTCATGATAGGATATTCTAATTTGAACTCCTTTACTTGGAGGCAAAAGGAAAAAGGATTTAGGTAATTTCCAGACCATTTAATACTGCACATGAAGGTTTTGTGATTAGGGAGCTAAATTGGGACTCAGGAGATCTCTGGACAGTTCATTGGATTTCTTATGTGACCTTAGTCTTGCTATCTCTATCTTAACTCCAGGAAGAAAAATAGGCACAATAAGATTTCTGGCTTTTTTTTCCCCTTCTCTTCAGGCTTTTTTTATGGTTGACTGTAAGCTACTTAGTACAAGAACTGTTGCTCTTTCTATGAGTTTTTATAGCGTCTAGTGGGAAGGGTTCCTGGTGTTTGTCTGTACATTCTGCCAGTGAATAGCTTTTTTTTAAGCTACTAGGATAACAAACTGAATGTCCCTCCATCACCAACATTTTGTGTTCACCTAGTATTGTATTATACTCCTCCATATTTGATTACAGATTGCTTCCCTGGACAGTTCTATAAAAATAAAATGAGATGCAGGTAGAATCCTGAAGTGATTGGAAATTCTTTTTACCATTATTTTGGCAGGAAAATCACAAGTGGTTTTGCGTTTGAATAGTGTGGAGTCTTGTTGGTCTTATGCAGTAACATTTTTAGAAAGTGCTTTGCATGATGCAAAACTTAGGCCTCATCCTGTTTTATCATGCCAAAAAGGGATCATTCATTCACCAAATAAGATCCCAATGAGGGCTCCATTGTATCATTAAAGTAAATATTTCTACAGCTATACTATATTCTCATACATAATAAATATGCCTATAGGGAACACATGGTTTTATTTTCTCTAAACAGTGACAATATTCTCTTTCTCCATACACCCTAGTTTTCTGGCAGAATGCTGTTCCTACAAGCTTGCCTCCAGGCCTAATGGTCGTTGAAAAGATTATTTCTCCAGAGGAAGAAAGGAGGATGTTAGAAAGTATTGACTGGATAGGAGATGAAGATACTCAAACCGGTAGGCAAAACTATAGAAATCCAGACCTACCATACTTTTATGCTGTTTTTTCCTACAGTTCCAGTTTACAAGAAGTCTACATCTTGATAAATGTATTGTTTGAAATCCTTGTGTATTTGTTCTTAGTATTTTAGAAATTGGGTCTTATATTGCAAATGATAAACTCCTGGGCGCAAGTGGTCTGAATTGGTGTTCTGGTATGGATTTACTTGAATAATATTCCTGCATCTAGAAACAACTAAAGTCTTTTTTAGGTGTCTTATGCCAAGCACAAGACTGTTCTGTGAAGGTTACCCTTGTAATTTGATGTCCAAGGGGCTGCATCTTCTCTTAAATCAAAAAGAAATCAGAGAGACATGCATTCCAGACACTTTTGTGCTTTCACTTGAGCTCTGTGGAGTTAAATCTCTTAATAAATTAATTGTTCTTGGAATTCACTTCAAGGTTCCTGTGTAAATTCTGTTCCTTGGAATAACACAAAGGGTTATATTGACCTTAGCTAACATGTAACTTGGTAATTGGTGAAAGTGAAGGATCCTGTTGTATCCATAGGATATTAATCAAGTGCAAGTTCAGACATCAGGGCAAGAATAAAGATGCATTAAACGTGGCTCAAGAAAATTGGTACTCTTTACTTTTTGCATGTACAAAAACACCATCAGTTTGACTTCAAACAGTGCTGAATGTGATGCTTGATGCAAATACAAAAGGTAGGAAGGCAGAAGAAGTGTGTGCCGTGGAGAACAAGGGTCACACACATTGTTTCAACTGCTAATTAAAGAATCTTTAGATTTAACATGTCAGATGGAATAGGGAAGCATAGTAAATTGCCTATACTGTTTTATGTAGTCTAATCTTACTTTAAACTCGTGTGTTTTTACAGCCCAGAAGACTTTAAAGCATAGAAGAGTAAAACATTTTGGATATGAGTTTTGCTATGATAACAACAATGTTGATAAAGACAAACCTTTACCTGGAGGTGAGAACTCCCCTATTAAATCATAGTTATTTCTCGCTGATGTTTGAACCATTATATAAAGCCTTTAAGCCCCACTGAGATATGGATGTGAGATTTTAATTAAAGGAGAGGTGATATTCTAACAAAAGGAGAGCCTTCACTGTGTCTTAAGCACGCACTGAACAGTGCTTTTGAATGGGATCCACTCCAAATTGCTGTGAGTGCTTGAAGCTTGTTTCTGAATCACTTGCAGCCAAGGGCTGCTGCCCTTTGTTGAGGTCTAGTCAGATAAGGCTTTTGGGATTGTAATTGTCATTCTTTTTTAGCTTTTGTTTTGTAAAACAATTATGTGTTACAAATTACATATTCATTTGTTTGGGGAATGTGATGTATATTGCTGTGTATATTTATCTTGACTAGCTTGAAGCTTGCTGGATGCACACCAAAATAAAATTTTCTTTGGAGTGAAAGCAATTTTGAAAAGGTTTGAATAACTCTTGTTTAGAGTTGAGAGCTGTGAGTCAGAGAAAAGCGAGTGAGTCATCTTATAGTCTTAGATTTAAAAATAGTAAAATAGGGGAGTTAAATTCCTATAAAACTTGAAAGTGTTTAAGGTGATGCATGTGTACTGGGGTGGATGTAGCTTCCAACAGGAGGATTCTGGTTACACTGTGGTTTTAACAGTGAAGCTTTATAATCATAAAAGCACTGATATTTGGGCTGTTTTCTAGTCTCACAGCTAGAATATTTTATGTGTGAGAAAAGCACAAACACTTCATTGGAAGAGAACAATTAAAAAATAAATCAATAGATTCATGAAAGGGATGTTACCAACATGTTTGTGGGTGTTACTTCCAATAGAATTTTACAGTGAAGTCCTTGGGTAAAATAGCAAACCAAATATTCAGTGAAGGACTGTAACTTTCATTCCTGTTTCAAAACCAGTTTAACTTCAGCAGGTTTTTTTTGGTGATATTTAATCTAATTCAGTAACAAATTTTTAGGGGGTAAATTTTTTTTGATAGCTCTCTGCACAACTTCTGATTTTCTGCATAATAATTTTGCTTCTTGACTGCAACTTTTTTACTGTAGTTGGTGGAAACTTTGCCTCTGATTCGATATGCTTTTATTTATGTGCAGATAGCGCAGTTTGCATTTGTAAGGAGTGGACCTGGTCCGCTTCTGAATGCAGAGGCTTTGGAGGAATGGCCTTTCTGATTGTGAGATGTTATAAATATATCGGACTTGCAGATCAGGCCCCCAGTTCTGATGTGTGTGTTGCAGCAAATGCAGAGTGATCATTATTAAAGATGGACTAATGTATCTATGAAGCTGTTTCTATATATTTTGTCCAGTTATTATATTTATTGTAAAAAGAAAGGATAAAAATGTAAAGAGCTATCCTGTTTTGCTCACAGTTTTGTTTCTATAACTAGGTATTCCTGAAATTTGCGACCTATTCTTGGAGAAGTGCTTGAAGCAGGGATATATCAAACATAAACCTGATCAACTGACTGTAAATCAGTATGAACCTGGACAAGGTAAGTTTATTTGTCCTTCAAAATTTTTGAAGCTCTTTACCTTACATTGTGATTTAACCCTGGTAGGCAAGTAAGCACCACACAGCCACTCGCTCACTCCCCCTCATTGACATAGGGGAGAGAATTGGAAGGATAAAGTGAGAAAACTCATGCGTTGAGATAAAACAGTTTAAAAAGTTTAAAAAAAAAAAAAAGGGGAAAGAAAAGGAAAACAAAACAAAGAAAAACAAACGATGCAAAAATAACCCCCAAACAATTGCTGACCGATGCCCAGCCAGTCCCTGAGCAATGGCATCCCCGGTAAACCTCTCCCTTGTTTTATTGCTGAGCACGATGTCATATGGTATGGAATATCCCTTTGGTCAGTTGGGGTCAGCTGTCCCAGCTGCGTCCCCTCCCAACTTCTTGTGTACCCCTGGCCGACTCGCTGGCAGGGAAGCATGAGAACCAGAAAGGACCTTGATGCTGTGTGAGCGCTGCTCAGCTATAACTAAAACATCCCTGTGTTCTCAACACTGTTTTCATCACAAATCCAAAACACCACCATACAAGCTACGGTGAAGAAAATTAACTCTATCCCAGCCAAACCAGTGCAACTTAACTGAAAATCAGAAGGGAATAGCATCTAAATGTGGCATGGTGTAGGGACAGGATTTAAGCACCTGCTTAGTGTATTTCCTCTGTGACCAGGAATGCTTTGAATCAAAACTAAGGTCTTCATACTGGTTTCTGAACCCGGGAGCTTGTGTTTAGAAGTACGTTTCTTGATACTACTGTTATGGAAATTGATGGTGTTTCAGAGTCCAAGGCCATAACATGGAAACTAAACATAAAAAGATACAGGAATAAATAGTCATATTTGGTTTTGTACTCAAGTGCATTTTTTCACTCCAAACTCTTCTTGCTCCCTGTACTGTGCATACAGTCTCCAGGAAACGGCTCTTGCTGTTAGTACATATGATATAATGTTAATATATATAATATGTGGACTCTTAAGTATGATGCAAGCAATGTTCCCTTACCTGAGGAATAAGAAATTATTCTGTTTCTATAATCTTTCCCAAACTGGAGACATCTGAAGAGAAATTTGCTTCTAATCACACCTCTAGGGAATGAATCACTGTGCAGAAGCACAGCAAAAGCTGTGCTTTTTGCTAAGGTCAATCATCAATCATCACAGGTCCCTGCTCGGGGCGCCAGGCGAACCCCCGGCCGGCCTTCCTCGCCTCAACCTTCCCAGCTGCCCCTACACAACAGATATGGGGCTCTGGAACTTGAGGGCCAGACGAACGAGGACGAAGATGAAGGCCCATCCAGGGGGTTGCCCGAGGCGAGGCAGCCAGCCCCACACATTACGACTGCCTCCGCTAAGAAAAAAAGGAGGGTAATTGTCATTGGTGATTCCCTTCTGAGGGGGACCGAGGGCCCAATTTGTCGGCCGGACCCATCCCACAGGGAAGTCTGCTGCCTCCCTGGGGCCCGGGTGAAGGACATTACTAGGAAACTCCCTGGTCTCGTGCAGGCCTCCGATTACTACCCACTACTGGTTATACAGGCTGGCAGCGAGGAGGTTGCAGGGAGAAGTCCCGAAGGGATCAAAAGGGACTTCAGGGCGCTGGGGCGACTGGTGGGAGGATCGGGAGCACAGGTAGTGTTTTCCTCGATCCCTTTAGTGGCAGGGCGGAACACCGAAAGGAACAGGAAAACTCATCGGATCAACACGTGGCTCAGGGGCTGGTGCCATCGACAGAATTTTGGCTTCTTTGACCACGGGGAGGTTTACACGGCACCGGGCCTGCTGGCGACGGACGGAGTTCAGCTGTCTCGCAGGGGGAAAAGGATTCTCGCGTGTGAGTTGGCGGGGCTCATCGAGAGGGCTTTAAACTAGGTTCGAAGGGGGAAGGGGATAAAACCAGGCTCTCTAGAGAAGAGCCTAGGGACCGCACGCCAATGTCAGGGGAGAAATCGGCAGCCCAGCTCAAGTGCATCTATACCAATGCCCGCAGCATGGGCGGCAAACAGGAGGAGCTGGAAGCCATTGTGCAGCGGGGTAGCTATGACTTAGTCGCCATCACGGAAACATGGTGGGATGAGTCGCACGATTGGAGTGCTGCAATGGACGGCTATAAGCTTTTCAGAAGGGACAGGCGAGGAAGGAGAGGCGGTGGAGTAGCCCTGTATGTTAGGGAATGCTTCGACTGTCTAGAGCTCGATGGTAGTGATGACGAGGTCGAGTGCTTGTGGGTAAGGATGAGGGGGAAGGCCAACAAGGCAGATATCCTGCTGGGGGTCTGTTATAGACCACCTGGCCAGGAAGAGGAGGCAGACGAAATATTCTACCAGAGGCTGGCAGAAGTCTCCCAGTCGCTAGCCCTTGTTCTCCTGGGGGACTTCAACTTTCCGGACGTCTGCTGGAAATACCACACGGCAGAGAGGAAACAGTCGAGGAGGTTCCTGGAGTGTGTGGAGGATAACTTCCTGACGCAGCTGGTAAGCGAGCCCACCAGGGGAGATGCCTCGCTTGACCTGCTGTTCACGAACAGAGAAGGGCTGGTGGGAGATGTGGTGATCGGAGGCCGGCTTGGGCTTAGCGACCATGAAATGGTAGAATTTTCGATACTTGGTGAAGTAAAGAGGGGGGCCAGCAAAACCGCTACCATGGACTTCCGGCGGGCGGACTTTGGCCTGCTCAGGACACTGGTCGAGAGGGTCCCTTGGGAGACGGTCCTGAAGGGCAAAGGGGTCCAGGAAGGCTGGACGTTCTTCAAGAAGGAAGTCTTAAAGGCGCAGGAGCGGGCTGTCCCCATGTGCCGCAAGAAGAACGGGCGGGGAAGGCGACCGGCCTGGCTGAACGGGGAGCTCTGGCTGGGACTCAGGGAAAAAAGGAGAGTTTATCACTTGTGGAGGAAGGGTCAGGCAACTCAGGAAGAGTACAGGGATCGCGTTAGGTCGTGCAGAGAGGAAATTAGAAAGGCAAAAGCCCAGCTAGAACTCAACCTGGCCACTGTCGTGAGAGACAACAAAAAATGCTTTTATAAGTATGTTAATGACAAAAGGAGAGCCAAGGAGAATCTCCATCCTCTATTGGATGCGGGGGGGAACGTTGCCATCGAGGACGAGGAAAAGGCTGAGGTACTCAACGCCTTCTTTGCCTCAGTCTTTAGTAGTCAGAATGGTTATCCTCAGGGTACTCAGCCCCCTGAGCTGGAAGACAGGGATGACGAGCAGGATAAACCCCCCATAATTCAAGAGGATGAAGTTCATGACCTGCTATGCCACCTGGACGTTCACAAGTCTATGGGGCCGGATGGGATCCACCCGAGGGTTCTGAGGGAGCTGGCGGAGGAGCTTGCCGAGCCGCTCTCCATCATTTACCAGCAGTCCTGGTTAACTGGGGAAGTCCCGGACGACTGGAGGCTCGCCAATGTGACTCCCATCTACAAGAAGGGCCGGAAGGAGGATCCGGGGAACTACAGGCCGGTCAGCCTGACCTCGGTGCCGGGGAAGATCATGGAGCGGTTGGTTTTGAGGGCGCTCACGAGTCATGTCCGGGACAACCAGGGGATCAGGCCCAGCCAGCACGGGTTCATGGAAGGCAGGTCCTGCTTGACCAACCTGATCTCCTTCTATGACCAGGTGACCCGCCTAGTGGATGAGGGAAAGGCAGTGGATGTGGTCTACTTGGACTTCAGTAAGGCCTTTGACACTGTCTCCCACAGCATTCTCCTAGAGAAGCTGGTGGCTCACGGCCTAGACAGGTACACTCTTCGCTGGGTAAAAAACTGGCTGGACGGCCGAGCCCAGAGAGTTGTGGTCAACGGAGTTAAATCCAGTTGGCAGCCGGTCACGAGCGGTGTTCCCCAGGGCTCAGTACTGGGGCCGGTCCTGTTCAATATCTTCATCAATGATCTGGACGAGGGGATCGAGTGCTCCCTCAGTAAGTTTGCAGACGACACCAAGTTGGGCGGGAGTGTTGATCTGCTGGAGGGTAGGAAGGCTCTGCAGAGGGACCTGGACAGGCTGGATCGATGGGCTGAGGCCAACTGTATGAGGTTCAACAAGGCCAAGTGCCGGGTCCTGCACTTCGGCCACAACAACCCCAGGCAACGCTACAGGCTTGGGGAAGAGTGGCTGGAAAGCTGCCCAGAGGAAAAGGACCTGGGGGTGCTGGTTGACAGCCGGCTGAACATGAGCCGGCAGTGTGCCCAGGTGGCCAAGAAGGCCAATGGCATCCTGGCCTGTATCAGGAATAGTGTGGCCAGCAGGAATAGGGAGGTGATCGTGCCCCTGTACTCGGCACTGGTGAGGCCGCACCTCGAATACTGTGTTCAGTTTTGGGCCCCTCACTACAAGAAAGACATGGAGGTGCTGGAGCGCGTCCAGAGGAGGGCAGCGAAGCTGGTGAAGGGCCTGGAGCACAAGTCTTATGAGGAGCGGCTGAGGGAACTGGGGTTGTTTAGCCTGGAGAAGAGGAGGCTGAGGGGAGACCTCATCGCGCTCTACAACTACCTGAAAGGAGGTTGTAGCGAGGTGGGTGTTGGTCTCTTCTCCCAAGTAACTAGCGATAGGACGAGAGGAAATGGCTTCAAGTTGCGCCAAGGGAGGTTTAGATTGGACATTAGGAAAAATTTCTTTACTGAAAGAGTGGTTAGGCCTTGGAACAGGCTGCCCAGGGAAGTGGTGGAGTCACCATCCCTGGACGTATTTAAAAGACGTGTAGATGAGGCCCTTAGGGACATGGTGTAGTGGGCATGGTGGTGTTGGGTTGACGGTTGGACACGATGATCTTAGAGGTCTTTTCCAACCTGTATGATCAAGGTTAAGTATCTGGCTTCCTTTTTGGAGTGGATATCTCGTTTGTCCTTAGAAAGAAAGGAGAACAGCTTTTCTTTCAGAATTAATGTCTGACAGCTAATACAGTGTCTGCCAAACAGGGGTATGAAAAGCTGATCCTATTTGTTTATGTATCTGACAATCTGTTAAATTGACAGTTATGTACTTCTGGCTGGGGCATCAGAGGAGATTAGTTAGAATTGTAGATGTCTATGAAGAATAGATTTTTTTTAAAAACAAACAAACAAACAAAAACCCAAACCAAACCCAAAGCAAAATACCCTTTCTTAAATGCAAATTGTTAGGATATGAATGAGCACACAGTGCAGTCAGATTAATACCTTTAGTATCTGTTTTCCGAGACCGATTGTCACTGGAAATTACACTTGATATTTTAAAAAGTGACTGATGACTTTGGGTATCTAAGCTGTAGGGGCCACACTTAAGACACATTAAATGAATTCCTTTTTGAGGGCACTTTTTTCATTCAGGGTCCTAATAATGTTTAAAGTTGTAGGTTTATACTTGAAAGTTACCATCCATTTGAATGCTTAGATGACTCTCTTACTGTGTGCTGCATATATGGAGTATGAACAGCAGGTGGGTAGGTCAGTGCGGTCTTGATTGAATTGTCTGGGTGAGCTGAAGAGAGCAGTCGATGTTGCACAGTGAATTGCACTGACTTCAGGGCGCATCTGAAGGCAGAGTTTCAGTGCTTTATACTGAGGCAAAGTTATGAGCAAACACACATATGTGTCCTTGGTTTTCAAGTCTTGCTGATTTTCTATCATTAAATATTGGCCTCATAAAACACTTGTATTGCTTTCACTGAAACTAATGGAATTCAGAATATTTACATCTGGAGACAAAATCTGGCAGACAATAAGGATACTTTGTAGGGCTCACTGACACACTTAGGAAAAAATGTTTTCAGCTCAGAAATTTGATAGTGTCCAAAATGAATCTGGGTAGAGCTTTTAATAAGCAAATATAACTGTTTTGGTTTGGACCACATAGGAGTTATTCTGTCTGGGCCTGCTGTGGTGTCAAAGGAAGGCATAGTTGCAGTTCTCCCAAGCTGCCTGCTGGCCTTGCTCCACTGCTCCACTGCTGGCTACAGTTCCCCACCATGCGGTGAGATCTTGCTGTGGCATGCACACTGCTGTTTCAGCACTTGGTGTTAAAATGTGTGGCACGAGCTGCAGGGAATGGCAGTTTCTTTCCAATTACCAGATCTGAAATAAAAATAAAAAAAAAAAAATTGCCGTCCCTTTGGCAATTCTCAACTATGTGTGGTTACTCATACACATGAGTACTGATGTACTACCCAGGGATTAGCCTAGCAAAGGTGTGTGGAGTTCTCCTGAGAACTGCAAAGCAGAGGCAGGGTTTGTCCCTGACAGTGCCTATGCTTGTGGTAGTAGGTCCTAATTCTGAAGCTGAGACCCTTAGCACAGTCATTTGCTTAGCAATAGAGGGAGTATTTGGGATGATGTCGTGGTTTAACCCCAGCTGGCAGCTAAGGACCACACAGCCGCTCACTTACTACCCCCTACAGTGGGATGGGGGGAGAATCGGAAGAGTAAAAGTGAGAAAACTCATGGGTTGAGATAAGAACAGTTTAATAATTGAAATAAAATAAAATAGTAGTAGTAATAATAATAATAATAAAAGCATATACAAAGCAAGTGATCCACGATGCAATTGCTCACTACCTGCTGACCGATGCCCAGCCAGTCCCTGAGCAGTGCCCCCCCCCCAGCCAAGTTTCCCCTAGTTTATATACTGAGCATGACACCATATGGTATGTAATATCCCTTTGACCAGTTTGGGTCAGGTGTCCTGGCTGTCCAGCTGTCCCCCTCCCAGCTTCTTGTGTATCTCTAGCCTTCTCAGTTGGTAGAGCATGAGAAGCTGAAAAGTCCTTGACGGGTGTAAGCACTACTTAGCAACAACTAAAACATCAGTGTATTATCAACATTATTCTCATCCTAAACCCAAAACACAGCACTATACCAGCTACTAGGAAGAAAATCAACTCTATCCCTGCCAAAAACAGGACAGATGACTCCTCTGTGAAGAAAGTGAGGGAGAAATATGTGATAATGGATGAACTAAGGCCTAACGTAGCATAACTGTTAGTGCTAAGTGCTAAGCTGCCTAAGGGGAGAGCATAGTGATTTCAGGTGCTGTCTGCAGCAAGGAGAGCATTTGGAGTCTTCAGAGAGTGAGTGAGGACTTTGAGTGCTCTAAGCTGTCTTCTAGGTATTTCCGCTGATTATACAGGACACTTGTGTTAACTGTGTGCATCTAATCTGGGCATGTAAATCAGACATTTTGGAAGGTAACTTCCTCCTTTATGATATCATCCAAGTTTCCTATATGGACATCCATGGAAATAGAGCTTGCTAACAGAGATGCCACTCTATTACTATGATACTGACTTTTTTGTTTTTTTTTCTTATGCAGGAATTCCTCCTCATATTGATACACATTCCGCTTTTGAGGATGAAATAATCTCTCTCAGTTTAGGAGCTGAGGTAAACTTAATGTTTGTATGTGTTTTGATGAGTAGGGCTGAAAACAGTCCACATCATCTAGTCTGTGCTCTAATTAGTGTCTTTACTTTTACTCTGTTTGGATTCATCTGCTGCATCTGTGCCCATCCACGTTTTACAAAGTTAGCATTACTTTCTCTGCTTTAAGCACTACTGCAGCAAGTCTTTGCTACTTGGCCTTCCTATCTTCCTACACATTTCTTGAGAGTGCATTCTTCACATCTGCAAGGTCTGCTTCCATTGCTATCTTGGGCTTTTTGTGTCAGGGGAGTTACCTGTATTGCTGTGTATTCGCATGGTACTGGATAATTAGAAGCTTAACAAGGCTAAGAACAGGTTATCGCAGTGGGTAATAAAGGTTTGACTTTCGAATCTTTCCGTTGAAAAGCTATGAATGCTCTATGAGAATGATCTAGTCTGCTACTTGTTTTTTCTGGCTGTAGTGTGTAGACGACACAGATGGTGTGTGCTTATAGAGTTGTACCAGTATTACCAATAGCATTCTCCTATTACAAAACAACTACTTTGATTATTGCTCTTGGTTTGTTTTGCTCTTTTGGCAGAGAGAGGAACATGGCTGGATATTCTGAGCACTGACATTTTTTGAATCTTTAGTCTGGGCTCTGGCATCCTCTTTTCTTCTTGCAAGTTGTGTAGTGGATGTGGAGCTCCTGGGACGAGCTGTGAGTCAAAGGAAGGATAGCTTTTTCATTAACATGTGTGGCAGTGGCACACGTGTGTTCCTGGTCACTTGAAAAGGGGGTGTCAGTCTTGCCAGTCCTCTCAGCCTGACCATGGATGTATTTGTCCACCACTCACAAAAGCATCCAGTTGAGTAGGAACGTCTGAGATTAGTTGTGAGGGTGGTGTGCACAGTGGCGGTAGAGTTCTTACTACTTTTGTTTTGGAATCTCCTGTCATGGTTTTACAGCAGCTGGCAACTAAGCATCACACAGCGGCTCGCTCACTTCCCCCTGGTGGGATGGGGGAGAGAATCGGAAGAGTAAAAGTGAGAAAACTCCTGGGTTGAGATAAAGACAGTTTAACAGGTAAAGCAAAAGCCGCGCACGCAAGCAAAGCAAAACAAGGAATTCATTCACTACTGCCCATCGGCAGGCAGGTGTTCAGCCATCTCCAGGAAAGCAGGGCTCCATCACGCGTAACGGTGACTTGGGAAGACAAACGCTATCACTCTGAACGTACCCCCCTTCTTCTTCCCCCAGCTTTATACGCTGAGCGTGACATTATAGGGTGTGAAATATCCCTTTGGTCAGTTGGGGTCAGCTGTCCCAGCTGTGTCCCCTCCCAGCTTCTTGTGCACCCCCAGCCTACTCAATGGTGGGGTGGTGTGAGGAGCAGAAAAGGCCTTGACTCTGTGTAAGCACTGCTCAGCAGGAACTGAAACATCCCTGTATTATCAAAACATAGCCTCATACTAGCTACTACAAAGAAAATTAACACTATCCCAGCCAAAATCGGCACATTCTCCACCCCTTATTCCATACCATTTACATCATGCTCAGGTCCCACACTATCCAATACAACCTCATTAACCACCACCCCGCCTCCCATCCTTTGGTATAATACACAGATATCATGTGTCACCCTGTAAAATGGGCCACCCCTGTAAAATGTCTTTAAAATGTCCATAAATGTCCACAAACTGTCCACTGCATTCATTTAGTCCATGACTTTGGGCTCCATCTGTTATGGTGGTCACTCAGGACAGGAGAGGTGTGTGTTGCATGGAGTTACTGGGCACCAACGCCAGCTCAGGTTGTGTCACTGCTGCATTTGCACTGCGTCTTGTGGGGCTTGTCTTCCATTGGTTCAGGTGGTTCCTGCTATAGTAATTCCTATAACATGCAACTCAAATCATGGGTTACAACAATGTAAAGTATACCCATTACAATCCACCCCTGGGCCCTTTGGGCCAGGTTATAGGGTTTAACATCGCAATGAACTCCTTCCCTTGCTCCTAGCCTAACTAGCCCCAATCTAGGGGCTACTTCTTCATGTGGCTTCTGCACTTAGCCTCGTCTCAGAGATAGTGTGTTCTCCTCTGTTCAGCTGCACTGTTGTTTTTAATGGTGCCAACGCCTCCATGCTAGGGAGCACGTGGGAACGTGCATTTCTTTCATGTAGTTTCTCTAGGAGAAGGGCTCTAATTGATCTTCTGTGCAGTTTATCAAGCCTAAGTTTAATTTTTCTAATACATGATGAGCATTCAGAGCAGCACAGCAACAGTAGATGACCTCAACTTACAGCTGGTCCTATGTTGATCTTGTAAATAAAAAAAAAAAAGTTACTTTAGATTTTTTTATAAAAACTATATTGGTGCTGTCATTTCACATATTCTGCCTCAGTCTGCAGTCCCAGGCTTTCTTACTCTTTCTGTTTCACTTAAAAGGCTGACTCTGGCACAGATGCTCTCTTGCTTCATTGATGAGACACCATAGGCAGTGCATTTCTAGATGATTATATTACAGCACACCTTTGTGATGGTCTCAGAGATGGCCAAAAGCAGAGAGATTTTAATCACCTGAGAAATACAAACCTTTCTGGGAAGTGGACTGCCTGGAGCATTATGATGCTGTTAAAAATTGGAATGTGTACATTTCAATCAGGGAAATGTACACAGCCAGACTTGGGCCATTTCTAGATATTTCAGGCATAGGCATTGGATACAGTCTGTTAGATAGCTCCCAAGTTTCAGTACCTTTTCCTAATGGGACATTAATGCACTTTTCAGGTGCAGACAATCAAAGTGCACATGTAGTAAAACAAGCCAGTGGCCCATGAAATGCTGCATTATTTAATGGCTTTTCTTTGTGGTACTCTTACAACTTTTTATGATTTCTTTAATGTGTTTTTGTGCACTTAGCTCTTCATCTGATTTTAAAATGTAAATATCAGTTGCAGTAATATGTGAGTTAGCTATTTTAGGAGTGAAGCCCCCTACTCTATTCCTGTTAAAGCTTACCATGTACAAAATTTACACACTCTGATAATAAATAATTGGAGTTGCATATACAGCAGCGAACTTTGGTATCTGTCTCTTCTTCTCTCTGTAGTGTCACTATTTTTTTCACCTGAATAATTAGGCTGCAACGTAATGGAAAACATACATAAATGAAATTGTATGTCTTGTCCTTTCTTTATTCTCCTCAACAGTAAATGCACACATTTAAATAAAAAGTGCCATAAAGAAGTAATCTTGCAGCCCAGCTGGTTCTGTATCCTATTTCGGAAGTTGGCTAACCAGACACTTCAGAGGAAGAAAAGAAAGCAGAATGCCTCTTATAGTTTATTCTTACACTAAGTCATGGAAAGAGCTTTTCTTTCAATTGTTTGTATGCTTGTCCTTGCAGGATCTGAGTTAGGCAGATTCTAGTAACTAAAATAAATGCTTTGGCTTATGAAAAAGAAGTCTGTGGCAGAGCAGGGGACTAAGCACAAGTGCCTTCTTAGCCCAGTGCCTTAACTATCA
Organism: Calonectris borealis; assembly: GCF_964195595.1. Lineage (NCBI taxonomy): Eukaryota > Metazoa > Chordata > Aves > Procellariiformes > Procellariidae > Calonectris > Calonectris borealis. The sequence continues at coordinate 202,871,764 of NC_134312.1, forward strand.
GCATATGTTCTCAAACTTCTTATATCATCTTCACAGAACCACAGAATTGTTTAGGTTGGAAGGCACCTCTTCAGGTCGTCTAGTCCAAGGCCCCTGCTCAAGCAGGGTCAGCTAAAGCAGGTTGTCCAAGACTGTGTCCAGTTGTATTTCTGGTATCTCTGCAGATGGAGATTCCAGAACCTCTCTGGGCAACCTGTTCCAGTGTTTGACCTCCCTTGCAGTAAAAAAGCTGTTTTCTTATGTTCAGATAGAATCACATAGGTGTTAAATCGTGCTTATTGTCTCTTGTCCTGTTGGTGGACACTACTAGGAAGAGTCTGGCTCCCTCTTCTTTGTTCCCTCCCATCAAGTATTTATACACGTTGATAAGAGCATCTTATCTGAGCCTGAGCCATCTCTTCTCCAAGCTGATGAGTCCCAGCTCTCTCAGCATCTCCTCATATAAAGATACTCCTTAATCATCTTCATGGCCCCATGCTGGACTTGCTCCAACTACAGTAAGTCTGTATCTTTCTTGTAGTGGGAAAGCCCAGTCCCAGTACTGGACACAGCACTCCAAGTGTGGCCTCACCAGTGCTGAGTAGAAAGGAAGGATCACTTCCCTTGACCTGCTGGCAGTACTCTTCCTAATGTAACCCAGGAAGCTGTTGGCCTTCTTTTCTGCAAGAGTATATTGGTGGCTCATGTTCAACTTCTTGTCCACCAGAACCCCAAGGTCGTTTTTGCAAAGATGCTTTCTAGCTGATCAGCCCCCAGCGTGTAGTGATGCATGGGGTTATTCCTGACCAGGTGCAGGACTTTGCACTTCCCTTTGTTGAACTTCTTGAGGTGTTGGCACCAGTTCTCCAGCCTGTCCAGGTCCTTGTGAATGGCAGCACAACCATCTGGTGTATCAGCCACTCCTCCTAGTTTTGTATTGTCTATAAACTTGCTGAGGGTGTGCTCTGCCCCATTGTCCAGGTCATTAATGAAGATGTTAAACAGTGTTAGCAGTACCAACCAGTAGGATACACCACTAGTGACATGTCTCCAACTGCGCTTTGTGCCACTGCCATCTTCAGTGACACCTTGCAGCCTAAATCACGTTATTGAGAATCAGTCTTTTCCTCAGTGGCGAATGAATTTATCCAGTAATAAAGCACTTTGTACTATTTTATTAGAGGAATCATTGTGAGTCTAATTTATTTCTGCAAACTTGATTTATGTTGAAAAAGGAATAGTTATTGGCATGTGGCATATATGTTCATTTTAAATATGAACAAACAACCTGGAGAAGAAAATAAGGGCATGATTCTTCACAACACTGTGTTTGTCTTGCGTCAGACAACGTACAGCAATCCAAGTTCTTAAGCTTGTATGAAATGAGGTGGAAATAGAGGTGTGAGATTCTCTTTCCTATCTCAGTTACATGGAACAGCTTTGTCAAGAGGCACAGAGAAACCAAGTGGCTGAATTTTGTTCTAGTTGGTACAATATGTTGTGTTTTGGGGAGTTTACAAGACCGATTAAACTTGATTTGAAGGAGAAAAATCTCACTATTACTTTGTACTTCTGCTTAGCTTATAAAAACCACTAAATAGTTTGAGGGCAAAGCAGTGAGACATGATGTGTCTTGTCCCATAATACTCCAGGAAAAGTGAGGGTCTCAGGCTAATCACTTCTCTGTTTTTGACCATTTCTTTGGCATCTCCTGGGAAACTGCAGAATAAAGTGAGACTTCCAGAATGTCCTGTGGGCTTGTAATGGTATTTTATAAATCGCCACGTTCACCCTTTCTTTATAGGAGCTGATACACTGAAAATATCAATGAACGTCAGTTTCAATGTTGTGTTACTGAATACACCTTTCTTTAATTCAGAAGTTGTCATAGTAGGAGAAGAAAGCCAATGGGGTAAATTTAGTTCAGGGTGATTTTTATTAAGCTTAATGGCAAACCGTATGTCCTGTGTCCATGAATTTGAACAAAGTACTGCAAAACAGGGAACAGGCCCTTCTGTTGAGAATTTTCTGGTTTTATTTGAGTTAGGTGTTATTTTCAGTGCCTCCATTTGGTGTCTCTAAAGATACGTAATTTTACAGTATTTCATCTTAGGAGCCTGGCCAAGTTTGCAGCTGTCTCAAAAAATCCTAGTTAAAGCCTGTGTCAAATTTCCTTTCGCAGGTTTGCAGCAGGAGCTTTATCAATATTGAGATTTCTGTTTTTCCACTTTTCCTAATTTGCCGTTTTACATGCTGTCGTGTAAGCCTTGATTCATTAGAATTTTAGAAATACAGAGGTAGCATTTCTATAATGAGCTAAGTAGTGCTACAAGAGTATCCAACCCATAAAAGAGTTTTCCCTTCCTGGCTGCAGATCTTACCTCCAATAAACAGCTAGCAACACCCTGCAGTCCCTCCTCATTAGCTCTGCCCCGTTCTGTCCAAGACTGCTGTGGGACACCCATTGCCCCATGCCAGAGGATGAAGCGCAGTCATAATTTTCCTGAAGGGTGTGTTGTGTTGGCACCATGCTATGTTTTGTGTTGTTCTGTCCCATTTTCCTATTATCCAGCCCTGATGAGGAAGCCCCAGGCTTGTCGTTCTGTTCTCTTGAGCTTCTCCTCGAGTGCCTTACTCTGCTTCCTATCCCTGTGCCTTGGCCTGGCAGAAGGCTGGTATAAACACTGAGAACTGCTGTGATGCTCTGGCTAGGCCCCTCACCTAATGTCTACGAAAAGGAAGCCTCAGGGTTTTGAGTCAGATTTGTGGCTCAAGGTTAAACAGTGGGGCTGTGTGTGGATCATCCTTGACCTCTGCCTAACTTCTGTTCAACTGAAGACATAGTCATCATGTCTTAGCCTGCAGATATTAAGTGCTTTGATCTATGAAGAAAAACGGTGGTTCTCTTAAGCCTTGAAAGCAGAGCAATGTTACAAAGAAAAACTCCACCAGATCTTTTGAAATATGTATGACCGATGGTCATCCTAGAACTGATAGAATGAGGTACGCTGCTATTACTCATCTCTCAGACTGATAATTGACCGTTTTTCCTGCACTTTTGCTTCCTATTTGTTGATCTATTTCTAATCTGTCTTGGTTAACAAACAGAAATCTGTAGCTGCTATAGCAGCAGCTGTTTCTGTAATAGCTGCTTGACAGATTTTATGAGAAGCCTTTAGAAACTCCAGATTATACCCAGCTTTTGACAGTTAGCACCTGTTTCATGTCTTGTATGAGCTTTAACAAGGTAGGAAGGCACTGCATATTGTTCTGTTAACTTTGGGGTCCCGCTCTTATTTTGCTTATCTTGGTTACCTGCTGATTCAGTTTAATTTACTGTTTACAATTACATTGCTTTATTTTTCTTTTAAGGGAAGGCAGAAAGCATCTCACCTATTTAAGGAATTACTCTGGTGGTGACTATACCAAAGTTTTTCCTCTGTCCATGCTAGCAGCATGATTTAGTAGGTGAAATAGTAGTAATAGCGATCAATATTTAAAAAGAGATTGGATTGGCAGAACCAAAATGTCTCTTGACCCAAATGGAAGATATTAAAATTAATCACTGCAACCTAATGCTGAGTTCAGAAGTTTGTTCAAGTGAGTCTGGTGGGATTCCTGAAGCTCGATAGCGTGTTTTTCAGATCTATTAGACAGGTTTCTTGAGCTGTACCCTTCTTACAGTCATGGATTTTATCAGTTCTTGAAGAATAGTGATTTGCAGTGGTTTCTGTATCATCTAGCTGGAAACCTAAAGGGACTGTATTTATAATTGTATACCAAATTTAGGTTGGTTCCATTTGAAGTGGTATTTCATTTTTGAAAACTACTGAAGAGCTTCTCCATGTGAAAGGTGACCTGACCACCACAAGTTAAATGCATCAGGCTTCATAAATCTGTCTCCTGTTTGCATTTACTCTGTATAAATATGTCCTGTGTGTTTCTTTCTGTCCATGTCATACCATAATGTACTGTCATTGAGCTTGGATCAGATACAAGACCCATCAAAATCAAGGGAGAACTTTCTGTTGATGTAATTGAATGTTGAATTGTGCCCTCTGAGATAAGCAACAAAGCCTGTCAGCCCTCCATGGGAATATTTGTAATAATCTTACTGCCTTTTTTGGGAAACGTGAATATTCAGTAAACATACTGTTCTGAGTTTTTATTTCTGTGCTGGATGTCTCTTCCCTGTTTGCATACAGGATTCTGTTCACAGATATCAACATGTCCTGCTGATGTTTCCACCTGATCAGTTATTTTAACCTTTGTAAGGACCTTGGAAGCCCAGCTTTCATGTAAATTGTTCAAAGGGAACCTGTCCTGCAATACCTAATAATAGCTAATGCAGAGAAGCATTTGTTTCTCAGGTGCTGTAGGAATCTGCTAACCTATCTTGATTTGCACTGAGACGCTACAAGAAGAACATTGGGACAGAATTGCCCCCAGAACAATGATACTTGCATTATTTCTCTAGAGGCTGTGTGGCAGTAATTTGTTGAGAAACAAGACAGCAGCATGGAGTTCTTACCTTCTCCACTACCTCCAGCTACTTAGGAGGAACAAAATCAAAGCTAAGCTATGACAGAGCCTGTATTTTAAAGTTTTGTGTGTAAAAAATATTTTTTTTTTCTCCCCTTTCATGTTGGTGAGACATTACAGTTTCCAAGTGCCTCTTTGTATGAGTTGTCTCTGTGGTAAGTCTATAAGGTGTGGCATTTACTACCCGTGGGCCAATACTGGGCAAATAGCTCTGCAGAGCTTTGTCTCCTGAATCCCTTTTGTTGGATTCATACATACCTTCCTTCTTCTCCACATAAGAAAGAAACTTGTCATGTAGCATGTCTTTCCATAAAGCTGGTCACCGCTATGCAAGGCCTAATAAGTCCTAAATTGGCTAGAATCCTACTTCAGTGCTGAGGAAGGAAGGGCAGCCTGTAGTTTGATTGCTATGGGATCTCTGATCTGCAGAATATGCTGTGACTTGCTGAGATATTTCCCCTGGGTCTGCCGGAGTGGGAAGTTGGCTTACTCCATTCTGTGTAGCAGTTTTATGTTTCTTGCACATGGTCCATTATTTTGGCTGCTGAGAGGGAAGGCAGAGCTGTGGCTCCTCCTGGTTCCTACCACTTTGCTTTCTTCCCAGTAAGTTGGGAAGCATCCTGTGTTTTCTTTGAGTTGTTGGTGTTGAGAAGGGGACATGGGAAGAATGTTCTTCCTGTCTCCTGAACTCCTCTGGGCGGTTGCATCAGCAGTGCATTTGAGGTGAATTTGGAAAGAGAGACAAAAGAAACCGCAATCAGGAGGAATTTGAAAATGAAATCCACTCAATATCACATGGAAAAATACATAGAGATGCTATGAAAAATGTCATATAGTTCCAGTTAGTTTTCTCACAATCACACCAAAATCCTACTGTGAGTGAAATACTTTCTAAAATGTTTGAAGTCCGCAGCAGGGCTTACGATTTTCTGACTGTGGTCATAGCTGATGAATAATAAAGGAAAACAACTGCATAATTCCTTTACCAACTGTCTCCAGGCTATTTGCAGTTTCAGTAGTGTGCTTATTTTGTATGCTGGGGCGGCATCATTTCATTTCCAATTCTCTGATGTCTGGCTGTTACGGCTTTACTGTGACACACAAATATAGATACTGAATTTTTCAGTGGAAACAAATGTACTGTCTAAAAAGGGTCTTGCTATTGCATAGCTATTGCTAGAGATTTCTAATTGGTTTTCATGTGGTAGGAAATATGTAGATAGATAAAAATCTTGAAAAAAAAGGTAGATTATGATGCATGATATTGGTCTTTTTAAACCAAAACCTCTTTTTTTTTTCCTCTTGTTCCACTTCACTCCCCCTGTCTACCCTTCACTATGATACATGAACTACTTTTCAGTGGTGGTGGGATGAATTAACTGTTTAAATATGAAGTTGCTATTTATTCCTGTGAAAAATATAATAATTGTAATAGAAGAAAACTAACAGAGCATTTAATTTTACATTTCAATTAATATTTTTACAGATGAAATTATTTTTGAGTCAGGTTTTGGATTGTCATTCTTGAAATGTACTTCAATTTTTTTTATAGAAACGTCTGTATTGTTGTTTGAGTAGTTACAGATTTCTTTATTTTTTTAAAAGAATTTTTAATTTCTGTGAGAGGTTTATCAGTGGAAATTATTTCTATTCCCCATGTTATTTTTAGAAGATCAGTACTTGATGCATGAAATGGAATCCTGGTGTCTGCCACAAATTAACAGTAAACAGGCTGAACTCTGGGGCATTAAAAAGTCGTTACCTTTAGCTGTTACATTTCAGCCATACTTCAGTTCTGGAATTCAATAAAGAAATCTAATTTCATTAGCCTGTGATGTCATCCCTATTATCGTAGGAGCCTATTTTAAGACTGTGGCAAATTTCAGGAAGAAATGACAAGTAGTCAGTCAATAATAATAATCACAAGTAGTCTATAAGCAAAGAAACAAGCTTAACAAGTTAAGCTCCTGCTGTGGTGTATTGTCTCTCTTGGCTTTGAACTGGACTTTTATAATCATAGAATCGTAGCGTCACAGAATCATTAAGGTTAGAAAAGACCTCTAAGATCATCGAGTCCAACCATCAACCCAACACCACCATGCCCACTAAACCATGCATTTTGCATACTGCAATGTGCTGCTTCTGTTTTTCCTTCCAGATATGTTGAGTGTTTCAGGAGGAGTTTCTCCACAGCGCTCTTGTTTCAGTAGAGTTGACTCTGGAAGTTCTCATTGAGGAACTGGCAATTTAGAGCGGTTAAAAGCATGCTGGAGCCAGAGCTGTCAAACCTGTGATGCTGATACACTTGACAGAAAGATTCTGAATCAAGGAAGGGAGAGGTGTGTGCTCTTACCAGAGAAGAAAGTAGGCAGGCAGCATCTTGGTGCAGTGCAGGGGTAATGCAGGTGAAGCTCTGGTCTGTTTGCTGGGGCAGCAGAATAATGGCTGGAAGGAACCAAGGTTGATGGTGCAGCTGAAAGCAGGGAAAACTGGACACTTCACAGTTCCTTGTGAGGTGTTATGGTTGTTCCTCCGCTTCTTCCTCTGCATACATACTACGTACATCTCTCTGCAGTGCACGTTCATGCAAACCATTGTAAATTCAGGACCAGATGCTGAGGCCCTGGTAGAGCCCTTTTGTATAACTTTTGGCTGCATTACGTGGGGACACTCATTGGGCCAATGAAGCAGATGAAGGGAATGAGAGAAGAAAGAGATGATGTTGCTTGTGATGGAAATCAGCAGTGTTGGAATACTGCCTATCCAAACATCAAAATGTGGTTTTCCTTTTTGATTGTTTTACCTGCTTTGAAATAATATGTGTATTTCAGATGTGTGGTACTTCCGTGGGGTGAAACATAGCAATTGTGTGAATTGATAAAACAGTTTTCTTCAAATAGTTTTAAAGAAATCTTTCTGTGTCTTCTTGCTGTGTTTTGAATTATACTTTATGGCCCTAGGAGATATCATTAACCAAGAAGATGGCTTTTGTTACTTCTTTTTTTTTTTTTTTTGAGAGAGAGTTACATGCTTTTGACTGCTAAGAAATTACTTTTCTTTACGTCTTTAAGTCATTTCTGTAAATTCATGCCCAGATCTTTGTTCCTCAGTAGATTTCCCTTTTACAGTGAAGATATAGAGGATTAAGAAACAGGCCATATGGTAGTTTCTATAGCAATAGATTAAAAACTGTGTCTTGTCAGCTCTTGTGAGGTATGATGCAAGAATTAGTTTGGGAAGGCACAGTTTGCATATCTTGTATTCTGACAATTCTCTATTATTGTAATGTCTCTGGGACAGTTGTTAGATGGAGTTGTGAGAAGGGCTAGCTGACGTTTGTTTCAAACTCAGGCTGAGTAAACTCATCATTTCATCCTTTTGAATTACAGATATTCAGCATTGGACTATTTCCATACTTCTTTCTCAGTACATAGGGGGCAAGATTATGGTGATAATACTGCAGAAAGGTGTTTGTGGAGAGTGAGGGAAGACGGTTTTCCACTGTACAGGATGATGAACATGCAGCCTGCTTCACCCATGCCTTTAAATACCCTGAACTTGTAAGGACTTGGACTATTATACAACAGCGGTGGCATGCTAGTAGGTGGTATGAGTGTACCACCCTGAATGTAAGTTTTTCAAGTCCTCTTTCCTGGAAAGAAACCGTAGATGTTTCTTATTCCCTGTTTGGCAGTATTACTCAGCCAAGGCCTGGTTTGTCCTGTATCAATTACTATTTATGATATGTGGAGACCCTATTCACAGGCCCTTACACCATTTCTGTTGTAGAAAACTTGCAATTAAACGTTAGAGGGTTCAATGACAGGATGATAAATGTGTAGGTAGGGTGGCATGCGAATAAAATTATGGGTAAAGAGAGTCCTGCTTACACGTATTTGCACTCGGTAACATGGAAATTGCTGATTATAGTGTGTTTCCACAGATATTCGTAAATTTTCAGTGATTTAAAAAGGTGATATGCTCTTTTTGAACCCTGAAGTGTTTCCTTTTCTACTTAGATACTGAAAATCTCTTGAGCACTTGCAAGTTTTTAATGTGTGAAAGAATTACAAGTACGCCACAGCACCACGTACACAGATGTGCACACCAGACTCCTGTAAATGTCGTCATGCTTGCATACAAAGTTGTACTCATTACAGAACAGCTGCATCTGTGTTGTAAGGACTTGTACAGTGGTTTCTTGGTAGACATTTGGTACAGCATTAAACATGTAAATAAGGATTATTTGCTTTCAGAACAGAGAGTAATACATTAAGTGCAAGTCGCAAGTCTGAGATGTATTTGAGGATGCAGAACTGCTTTCTTGTGACATCTGGGCATTATATCTTGAACAGATTGAGCCCTCTGGAGACCCCTAGGATCAGGATGTAGAAGAGTCCTCTTGTGCTCTTCCATTGAACTGTACTCCATTAGAGAGCAAGTGATACAAAATTTTGGAGATGTCCTTTCCTTTCGAAAGGAAAATGAGCTCGTACATTTGGGGCACATTCTGCCCTGGTGTAGGTGGATGCAGTTGCCTGTATGTCAGTGTAGTAGCACCCATGGATGTGAGGGAAGACATATGACTGAAAGACTGGAAAATATTGCAGAGAAGGCTAAGTCAATAAAAGAAATTAAATTAAGACTAACAGCATTAGCCTCTTGCTTTCTGTGTCCTAAAAGAGTTTAAGCTAAGAGCTAGGGAGGCTATTTATTAAAGGATGAAAATGGAATGTTAGCAAAATTGAATAAATTGGATGTTGTTGAGAACTTGCTTGAGTCTTTGTCTCTGGATTCATAAAAGGGCATCGAGGTCATATGCTGGGGGTAGATAGTGTTTTCCAGAAAGGAGAAATTTGTACCTGTGGTGACAGAGAGAGGGAAGCAGTGATAATGCAACTATTGCCTTTTACTGTAGGGACTGAAAGTCTTTTATGTGCGAGTCTAATATTCAGCATTGAGTTTTAACACACGTAATGATCTGGGAAGGTGCAAAGGCCACAGGTAATGTCCTGACATACAAAAGAAGCTTGATATTTTTGGAGTTATTAGGAACTGGCATATTTGATGGGTAGTCTTTAATGGATTAGGTTTGTTGTGTTCTTCTTTTAGCCTGGCTGTTCAATCAGCAAGATGAAACAGTAACTCCGGATTTACAAAGAGGCTTTTGAAACAAAGAAGAGTCAGCCTGCGAAGATGTATGAGTGAAGCATAAAAATTTGTAGCAGCAGGGAGAGACCTTGGAGTGGGAACAGCAGCAGTCAAAACTTGGTGTGGCGCTGCCAGAAGTACCACCAGCATCCCAACCTCTGCTGAGGAAGCTGCCCCAATGGACACCGCGAGGAGCCGGCATCCAGCTCGTGGGGTGACAGCACGGGGTGCCGCAGTGGAGACACACACTGGGGTGCCTGTATGTGAGCCTGGGGGACCTTTGTCACTGGTGTGTGCGTGGGGAGCACCCACATCTCACAGGAGGGGTGTGCGAGTAGGGGAGCCCCCTTGCCAGGAGCGTGGTGAGTGCTGGGGGCCCATGTGGCCTCTGAAGAGGTGATGTGCACATAACTGTGCACACTGTGGGATTAGAGCTTTGGGGGATTAGTTATGAAGGCTGTTTTGAAATTTATAGGTGTTCATTAACATTTTGTATCATCTTTTGTTTAGAAATGTAGGTGTACCCAGAGTGGCTAAATTTCAGCACTGCAGTTATTCTTCAATGGCAATGATAGTGATGAGGCACAGTAAAGGAGTTAATGGCATATCTCAGCTCTCCTGGTCGGTGTTGTACTGGTTGAAACACTTCTAATAACTTGGAGTTGGTGAACCTCAAGAGATGCATCCCCAGGTACAAAAGGAGAGTGGTGTATATTCCAGCTAGCTGTGACAAGGCCTGCAGAGGATTGGAAGCTCTTCCATCCAACAGGAGTTAGCTTGGAAATTGCAGTAGTTTTCATCTTCTTGTGCGCTACCTGAATCTTGTAAACAGAGTACAGACAACAAGAGAATTTGTATCATGGAATCAATGACATATGTAATAGCTAGGAGAGATACTGGTATGCTGTTCAGTGGATACACTCTCCTCCTCGGGGTTATCAAGAAAATCATAACAAGGTGAGACCTCAGAGAGAAAAGAATGAAGTACTGTCCATATATTGAAATAGTTTTTAAACATTCATATGCTAGACTTCAATTAAGAAGAAGAAATATATAGATACTTAAAATGACACAGAAAATTCAGGAAAATAGTAATGCATTGCATGGATGGAAAATTGAACACAATTTTTGAAGAAAGAAAACCTAGTAAGTATATTAAGCATCTGACTAGCATCACCATAGTGCCTAAGTAGATAAGCAGGCTTAGCAAGAGATGGTATGCTTTGGTGTAAATCTGATATAGGGCAGGCCTGTGCATGTGTTGAGAGATTTTTGTGGTAGGCAGTACTGAAATTTTTCATCATCATGATTGTCAATGTTGCACTAATTTTCTGAAATATGGCTAGAGACCATGATATAGGATGTAAATATCAGCATAGGTTACATAAGATAAATTTCCTATGACGTGAATTATTTGAAGAAGATAATCCCATTCTCTTTCCCCTTAAAATTCAGCATTTTTCTGAATTCCAAATTTTGGAATTTAGCATGGTTTTGGCAGTGAAAGGCGCTGTATATTACTGATTGATTGCCTCAATCCTGTGTAAGCCAGCAGGCTCTTGTCTCTGCATAGAGCCGCACTGTGTTGTTCAAGCTCCATGTGTGGGCTTTAAACATCTCAGCTGTCTTTGAAGTAGACATGCTTTTTCATCTGTTTTACATGTGGGAAACTGCTATGTAGGCTGATAATGTGTCTTTGCTCTCTGAAAATTCAGTAAATAACGTCAGAGACTTGAGAAGCATTCCACATTGTACTTTTTTTAGCTTTAGATTATGTTTCGTCTAAGGTAGTCTATTAACATCAAATACAAATTGCCTTGGAGACAAAGCTTAGAAAAACAACGTTGTCATTCCATGCTGTAGCCGTGAAATCCTTATCGACGACGTCCTTATAGTCCCGTTGCATTATTTCTGTTTTGTCTTTGGATCATTACTTATTTGATAGACCAGTCATTCACCTCCATCCTGCTGCTCTTTCATGTAGTGCAGTACCGCTGCACTGGAAGGCGGTGCAGACTTCTCATTCCCTGAGGGGTTAAAAAGCTTTCTTCCCTTTTTCTTTTAAGCTGGATTCTTTTCTGGTTTTTGCATTTTGCTGTATTTTATGCCACAGGAACAATGTTCATGATGTGGGTGTCACTTTGCTTTGATGTTTAGCCATCCTTGAAAACTGTTTACTGCTTCATGTGCTCCCTTGTCATGAGCACTCTCTTTTAAATGACCTGGCATCATGACAAGATATTTAAATCCACAAGTAGGTATTATTAGCTGTTTGTTTCTTTCAAGTTTTTTGCTGTATATATAGAAACACACTTTTTCGATAGTACAAAGAAAGAAGGTAAAAGTTGTATAAGATCAAAGCATCCACTATTTTTATTTTTGAATGTAATCCCTGGATGATGCACCATGGGCTAGCTGGAAATTTGATCTCTATTGACTCTGCCACCTAAGAGAAAAAAGAAAATAGGTAAAAACGAAAATAGTAATTGGAAATAGCTCCTGCGGAGCAAAGCTGTCATGAAGCAGATTGATTCAGCAGTAGCAGAGTTGGCTTATTGATTGTGAGTCCTTAGTAAATTAAAAAGAGGACCAAATGCGTTAATCTTTTGTGTGCGTGTGTGTGTGTGACAGTGACAATTTAGAATGTTCTGCCAGGATAAAGACATGTATAGGAGTGTGGGAATGTTATCTACTTCAGTCAGTAATAGCCTTTTCAGAGATAAGACCAGAGTTCTTAAAAAACCTTTCTGAGTTAAATGTTCTTTACTGTACTGTAGACAAAGAATAGAAGAAATGCTGTTGCTTGGGGTTTTTTTAAGTGTTCAGGTAACGTTATTCTAGATAAAGGAATGAAGCATAGGAACTGCACTAATTGTCTTCAGATGTTCACAATGGGTTCCTTAAATTTGATTCTCTGTCTGAATGTCAAATTTGTTGTTAATAGAAAAAGTGCAAAACTTTAATACATTCTAGCAGAGAATCTGTCTGCTTCATAAGTAAAAGTCAGTTTGGGATTTGGATTTTTGACTCTTCCAATTACTGCTAATTACTTAATGTCATTGTCCATTTGCAAGTAAATTAATCCTTTATTTATATTTTCCTCGCCAAATCATCACTGCTTATCATAAGGATGAAATTCATTTAGAAGGGGAGCAGCCACACAGTTTGAGATGATAATGCAGAAGCTTTTCCTCCACGGAAAAGTGAGGAACAGGGACAGAGCTGGGATCCTGTGCTGGTGAGGACTAGTGTCCATCCTGTGCCAGGTGTTACGTACAATAGGTAATCTCCTGCTTTTCAGCCTCAAATTCTGCACGATCAGAAATTTGTTTCACATATTTCTTGTTGACTTAGCATAGCTGAAATTCATCCAGGAGGACATGCTCTCCTCTTCTACTGTCTTCTATTTTCCTGCCACTTCTGCCTGAAAATCCAGCTACCAGGGACAGTTTTGTGGCCTCTCGCTCCCAACGTGCCATCTGTTATAGAGTGCTCTGAATCTCTGCTATTTTGGATGCACAGTTGTTAACAGGACAGGGTTTGAGGAGCATCTTCTGCTAAGAGACTCTGAGGGGCCATGGAGTTGGTGGGGGAAAAGGAACTGGCGATGCATGAGGTAAAGCAGTGGAGAAGTCAGGGAGCTGGTGGAACCGTTTCCCACTGCTTCATATAGAGTCCCCCAGCCTGGCGCGCAGAGAAGTGAAAGGGAATGAGGTCCTCTTCCAGGGCCTGGAGGGAGATGTGAACTGGAAGTGTAGGAGACCCCATAGAGCTGGCAATCATTGACTCTTGGAGAAAGTGCTGTTCTTGAACATCATCTGCAAGAACAGGGCTTTGTAGCTACTACTGACACAGAAAGAGGGACAGTGGGGTAACTGAGCCTCCAGGAGAGAATCTGGACAGTCTCATGTTCAGTTTATTCTGCCATACTTCTGAAGAACCCAGTCTCTGTCTTGTCCCCTCACACCTGTCCCCCAACAGCAGTGAGCCAGAGAGGCAAAAGACAGAGATACCATCTCACTCATTTCATCCAGCCACTTCCCTCCCCACTTCTTTTCTTTTCATGCTTTTCCTTTCCTCACTTGCTGGTCCTGATTAGTCATCCTCTGGTTTCTTTGCCTTGCCGCTTAGCTACATCTTTTTACAGAGGCTTGCACCTAGTCGTGCTTTATGGGACAACCTCCTCATCAGATCTGTGAAGCCACTGTGTTTTCTCCTTCACCCCATGCTTCTTTGAGGATACCTAGAAGAAATTGCTTAGTGCAAGGGAAGGAGTATGTTAGCAACTGGCTGCCATTCATCTATTTGTGTAGCTATTGAAGTGTTTCATAATCATTAATCAGAGTTTATAGGTAGGCTTTATTCCTGTTCCCCCATATCTATCTTCCCCTTTCAACCCCACTGTTTGTCACCCTCGTCATTTCTTGCCTTAAATTTAGATAGCTCAACAGGAGAAGCTGTGTCACTCTATGTGGGTGGTACTACAGTGCAAATAATTTTTTTCCTAAAAATGTAAATGCCATTGTGCATTTACATTGTGCTCCAGTGTGCACAACATTAAATAGTAAATGTTGTTAAGTGGTAATTTGTAATGTTTAGAAGTTTTGCTTATTCAGTCTCTGTCTTGGCATTTTTTTTTTGTGCTGACTTACTGATCATTGCACCACTGTTTTCTCTTTGTTAAACATGTCTGTATGCAGAAGCAGAACAACTTAATTTGTTTCGATCTGGCATACTGTAGTAAGTCTGCTTTTAATTTGCATATTTAGTAGGTTACAAATCAAGTGGCAGCACTTTCATGGTGCTAATTCTCCAGTGTAGCTGGAACCGCTGACTTGAATAGTTTTTGACCACTTTTCTTTTTTGGTAAGTCTTCTGTAACTTGTTTTGCTTGCTTAAATGACCTGCTTTTTATTTTCCACAGCAAGAGTTTCTCTCATTTGGGAAATGTAAAAGGATAACATTCTAGCCCAAGCAGAAGCAAAATGTAGCACTGCCATCTGGGCTGTGAAATTGGAATAAAGCTGAAAGCGTTACCTCAATATATTGCCATGGCTAGAAGCCAGGTGGCAAATAATAAAAGGATGGTCTGGTAGTTGGCATGTTAGTCAGGATCTTGGGAGACTGCATGTGCTGCTTGTGCTGCAAACCTCCAAGAATGTGGGCAGGTTGGAAATTATTTCTCTCACCTAATACTGGTTATCTAAATGTTATGTATCTACTCGGAGTTAATTGTCTCAGCTCGATCTGCTGTGAATGGATAGGCATTTCCAGAGGGCATAGGGTCATTCCACATCACTTAGTTCTACATTTTAGACTAGGATGAATCACGCTGTGGAGATACTTGTCTCTCTCTGCATAGACTTCACAAAAAAACAGTAGCTGTCTGCCTTAGCTCAGGAACCTAACTTCCAGATGCCTGAGTTACAGCAGGAGCCCTCTCTTCCTCTTATGCAGTTGAGGGGTGGTAATCCTTTCCTACCTCACAGGTACACACGGAGATTAAACGGTGCTACCGTGTTCTCACAAAGCTAGCTATTACTGCGAAAAGGAAAAAAAATATTTTTAGTATTTTAATTATCTGTATTCACACATATATTTGTGACTGCCTCAGATTTTTGAACACAGTGCTGAAAGGCAGCGATCTTAAGGACAGAGACCTAGAGGCTTTTGCATCCCCAGGAAATACGTAGCTGTTTTGTGGCAATATTCTGATGAACACATTGAAGAGGCAAAGCAAGCTAGGACTTAAGAATGCTTGGCATGTATATAAAGCTGTGTAAGTCATGCTCATTTGTGGTGGCTGGTTTTGTTTCTTTTTAGATTGTGATGGATTTCAAACACCCTGATGGCCATACAGTGGCAATTATGCTGCCCCGATGCAGTTTATTGGTGATGGCTGGAGAATCCAGATACCTGTGGACCCATGGGTATGTGTAAGAGTTCCTGCATTGCTGATAATAGAAGAATAATATATGTTGTTTGTTTGCTTTGTTAATGACATTCTATATTTTAAATTGCTTGAAAGAAATCAAGTTTATAATTAATACACAAATTCACTCCTCTGCCTAGATGCTGCTCAGGTTAAACTGAAAAAAATGGGGATTTTAGGAAGCTAATTGCCAGTCCCTGAGCTGCAGTTTCCTGCTGCTGTCACGAGTAAAGTTTCGCTCAGAAATCGCTCTCACTTACATTGGCAGTGTGAAAGTCCTCAATGACTCTGAGCTGGCAAAAAATTGATTGTAGTGCAATTAGCTTCACCATTGCCTTTCTCTCTTTTCAGCCCACAGCTTTTCCCATTGGATTACAGATGCCAAAGGCTTTAGAGAAGGGCTGATTTAAGAGAGTGACTTCCCCTGCACAGAGGGCATGAGGGTGACAAAGTGGGGTCTTCCTGAGCTCTTCCAAGCTGCTTTAGGGACACTTTAACTACTGATAAGGCTGCATTGTACTGAGCAGGTTTGGGATCCTGGAAAAGAGATTTCTTGAAATATATCTTGAGGCTTTGCTTATTGTAGAGTTTAAATACATGCTTTTTAAATCATGTGCCACTGGGAGATACTTACAATAGGAGTGCTGAAGTTGGCGAAAAGGCTAAAACCTTGGCGAGCTCTGAGAGTGACAGTAGTACACTTCAGGAGAATGTGGAAACCCTCATATTGGACAGAAATGCCAATGGTAAATGCTTCTTCCTTTGTCTGACCCAAGCAGTTACAGCAGTCAGTTGAAGACACTTGTTACATTCTGTGTAAATTAAACATCAAATCCTTTTATTGGCAGAAGATTTTCTGCCTTTTAATTTTACTGGTTAATTTGTATTATGAAGAAGGGTGAATATGAACTCCCCAATGACCTTTACATTGTTCATTTTTATAGAGTGCTTATACCACCTGTATATTCCCTCATTAAATTAAATAGTTGTAAAAAGCGGCTGGTACTCCTGATGTGCATCATTATAGAAGCCCAGGGCAGTGAAGTCCTTTGTTTTTTGGTATACAAGACTGAACACTGATACCAGCATTATAAGCTTTTTATTCTGTCCTGTCAAATACTGTCAGTTGTCTTTTGGAAAGGTTATCTACAACTCTGAGAACATAATGCAGTTTCCATGTCAGTGACGTTGCTGGCCTGGGGAGCTGGGAGGCAGCCCCCAAGCCCGGGCATTGGGCAGCTCCATGGGACTGGGCTGAGGCCAGGTTGGGACGTCAGTCTGGGGGTTAAGGCCCAGATCAGTGGGGCAGTGGCCATGCACAGACACAGCTGGGGATGCATCTGGGGCTGTAGCTGGGGCAAGGCCCAGCAAGGCAGCCTCTGCTTAAAAGCAGCTCTCAGTGGAAGGAGGGGTGGCCCTTGCTGAGGCTTCTGGCTGTCTTCATGACAGCTTTCTCCAAGGTCACCAGCTCTGCTCTTTCCAAGCTGGCCCTGGGCAGCCAAACTCCCAGGAGGGGGAAGGATGCATGCAGGGCACTTGCAGTACTTGCCAGCAGGCATTCCAGTTCGGGTAGTGTACTTGCCTACTAAGAACTGGAATGAGATTATTACTTAACTCACTTGTACCTTCAAGTGATGGTTGTCTTTTGAGAAACGATGACATAAGCTATATTTAAAATGAAGATCCCAGGTCTTTCTACTCATGTATAAGTTATTCCTGTCCCAGTGCTTGTCCACCTTTCCTAAAAATAGTTTTTCCGTATATTTTTAAAAGCAGTAGTGGGTCAAGATACTCACCTGGAATAAGCTGTCCATCATGCTAGTGAAGCATACTATTGTAATCAACAAGATTAATCATCCAGTGAGCAAGTATAGCTAATTCACTTGCATACATAATGTCAGGATGTATTTACGATCATTTGTGATGCCTTTTATCTACTCCTCAGAAGTCAAATTAGAGAGCAAAAGGTTCAATTTTGGAATTATTCTGAAAATGTTTTCAATGTGTATATTTGGATGGCAGGGGAATGAGAGATTTCATTTTGACCCTGTTAACAAAGTGCACAGGAAAATGTTTTTTGTTCTCTTCTCTCTGAAAGAGAAACATATGGTTAAGAAATAAGCTATACAGTGTCATCAAGTAGAGAAAAAGATATGTGCTCTTTTTGTCTCATAGGTGAAAGTAAAATTATGGCTTTTCTGATGAGGTTAATTTGTCATGTTTTTTTGATGAGGTTCTTTTTTGGTTGGGTAACCTGGCAAAACACCATTCCTGACACTGCAATAGTAAAATAACTCTGTGCCAAGCAGGATGATGTGCAGCATTTTATTTTTGATATTGGGAAGCCTGTTTTTAGCCCAGGCTTTGTCTAGAGTTCTTGCTTGTAGTATAGGCAAAAGAAAATTATGTAGGTTGAAACTAGAACCTTGAAAAAGAAGACATTTCTGAAAATATTAGCTGCTATGCTTAGCTTATTGCTGCAGGTACAAAAGAAAACCAAATAAAAAATCTGCAAACTCGGGATTTGAAGTTCTCCTGTCCAGGGAGTCTTGGGCATCCTCAGCTGATTATTTCATCATAGTTTCATTATCTGCCATGAACAAGACAGTCCTTTATTAGATCCCATCCTTTCCATGGCTGCCTTTGGGAGATTCGCATTCTTGGGGCTGCTCCATGTCTCCTTTTTGCAACATCTAAATGGCATCAATGTGCTGCTTCCTGATTTCCAGACAGAAAGGACCTGCTCTCTTTTCCTCTGTGACTCGATTAGAGATCAGCTTCCCTGCAGTAGGAAAGATGGCATACAGCGAAGTACGGGAATGCTGAACAGACTGCAGGCTGCCTTCTCGGCATTCAGATAGTTCTTCTTGGTGAAGTACAGGCACTGGTCAACAGTTTCATGTGACCTGCAAAAAAGTTCCAAAGAAATTTGAGATGAGACTGAATGCTCTGCTTTATGAAAAGATGTAAGAGACTTTTTTCCCCCCTTTTGGCTCAACCTGTGAGAGTTGAACTCAGCTAACCAATATGGAAGTCAGTTTTATACTGAGAGTTTGTCCTGCTGGGAATCAAGTACTTTGAAGTCAGCAGCTCTGAAGGGGCTTCACTGAGAGGCCAGTTCCTTAGAGATGATTTTTTTTTCCCCGCCTTGATGAAATTTCTGCATTAATCTCTTGATGACTAAGTTCAGGAAGCGTTTCAGTGTGACAGTAACAGTTTTGAAGTGCTAAGCTATTTCCCTGAAGAGTTTCCATTTTGTTCCAAGAGTATCTACTTTTTCCCATGTGCAAGTGATGGGAAACCACACGTGGGTGCAGCTGTTTCTCTTCTCTCATGTTGTGTTCCACATCTTACTTTGTCATTTTCCTCTTCTCAACTTTGAGAGAGATCCATTTGTAGAGCTATTAAAAATTCTTGGGTTTGGTACTTTTTTGTAATGTAAATCTCTTCATAAAATTACTTGAAACTTTTGTCATCCCAAAAAAGTTCCAAATCACTTTCATTTTATGAATTTTGCCCTTGCAAAAATGTTTTTGTTTTCCATTAAGATCAGTGCCAAACCCAGAAGTAGCTTAAGAAGCAATGCTCCCAGTTTGCTTGATTGATAGATAGATTTTGGTCAAGAAAGAAGATCTATAGCAGAGTTTCTCCCTTTAGGCATTTTAGCAAATCTCCCAAATGCTGCTACTCTGCATCTTCTGTTGTCAATAAATGGAAAAGCAATTCTATTGCAAAGCAGAATTCATTGGAGAGGCCCGTTTGTAACAAGAAACTTCAATCTGCTAATGTAGAGCTCAACTATGCTTTTGTGCCCATAGCCACCATTTTCACTAGTGTATTTTAGCTTTAACAAATATATCCCGTATAAAGTCCTAGAAAAATAAACAATCAAACTTTACAGAAGGAAAGGGAGGGAGGAAAGGGAAATGTAATTACTTGCAATTAAATAACACTTTAATTAATGTCATTAGTTTATATGTCAGCACCTCTTTTTTTTTTTCTGAAATTGATTGAGTTGAAAACTGAGAAGCAGCAGTTAAATAGCATGTTGTAATCACACTTGTCACAGTAGTTAAGAAGTGCCTCCTTATAAAGATGGATTGTTTTTTTCTGATGCAAATTATTCTTTTTTTTTTTTGTTACTTTGTTTTAGGATTACACCCCGAAAATATGATGTCATTCAAGCATCTGAGCTTGGGCAGAAAGTTGGAACAATCACTGCTGATGTTGGAGATTTAACACTAAATCGAAGAGAAACAAGGACATCATTTACATTCAGGAAAGTGAGGAGAAGCCCTTGCAATTGCAGTAAGTGTCTTGAGGTGATCTTCAAGTCAAAATTGTTATTTATTACCAACATGTAAGCATTTTTTTTGAGCAAACTGGTTTATCCCTTTGAGTAGTTTTGGCAGTCTTGGTAGCCATTCCTGAATGGCTCAGGGTTAGGCATACTGTATGGCCTGAATTGGTTGCATCCATTTGGCTGCTGTAGTTTCTCTATACAGGAAGGCATTTGGCTTGCTCTAGAGCCAGGCAAGTAAATCTGGAATCTGGCATTTCATTGGGACCTCAAGTGCTGGAATTATGTACCAGAATAGAAGTAGCTATTATTCTTCAGGTTCCTATCAGTTTTTGTTGTCTTTTATTTGAAGGGGACTGTAATTTCGTGAAAATAAGTGCATTAGAGAAGGAGAAGCAGTCAGATCTGTAGTGATAGAGCCATGTAAGTGCCTTAGGGCAGGACAGATAATAATAGATAGGTGGCTCAACAATTACATGGAATTGAAGCCCATTTCTGCCCTCAGAACAGAATTTCAGAGACTGAATTGCCATGATGTCATGATCTTTGATATTAGGGGCATTGTCTCAGTTTTGAAAACATAAACCTTGTTAACACAGCAGGATGAATGATCACTGCAAATGGCCTCTGGTACATGTGGGCGGGTTTCTTGTTTTAAGGTCATCAAACACTTCTGCAGTTTGACCTACATTTCAGTTTTTAAAAGGTAAAGGAGAAATGAAGCATTTTTTGCATTTTAATATTTCACTTTTAATTTTATTTTGCTAAATAAGTTCAACCAACTTTAAAAAAATGACTTTAAAAAACTTTATTTTTTGTGTATCTGTTGCTGTATCTAGTTTACCCATCTGTCTGTGACAGCCAGAAAGGACAGCAAAGACAGGTACCACCTTCATTTCCCCACAGTGAGATGGAGGCCTCAAAGCTGGAGCAAGAATATGTGCACAAGGTGTACGAAGAGATTGCCACACATTTCAGCAGTACCAGGCACAGCCCGTGGCCCCGAATTGCAGAGTTTCTCAGGTCACTACCAAAAGGGTCAATAGTGGCGGACGTTGGTTGTGGTAATGGGAAATATCTAGGCATCAACAAGGATTTGTACATGGTAAGTAGTAGCTACCGTCATTTGTTTTCATTGGTACTAGTGTTTATTCCATTGTGCAGTTGTAGCATGTTGGAGCTTCAGTTGTGAGAAGAGTGCCAAGAATAGAAAGCTGTTTCCTCATCCAAGATCAATTACCAGTTGTGTTACGTTTCCACATCCATTCACTATGTGCATTACCCTTTTCTTTTTTCAAAGCCACTTTTGCTTTGCAAGTCAAAATATGTTCATTAAAAAAATAGTAATGGGTGCAGTGGATTGAAGAATTGTAACAGGTGTTTTAGCCTTTTTTGTTGTTAATAAGCTTAATAAAAGGGAAAATGATTGGGCAGTTTGAATGCTTCCAACAAGGTTTTCACTTGGCTTGTGGGTGGGGAATGCAATGTATATGTGCTTGAAATCTTCATGGGTGGTACTACTTTTCATGTATCCTTTTCACTTCCCTTTGGCCTGGTGGCATGGCTCATTTGTGAATGATGTCAAGTTTAGCGATCCCACCTCTGACTCTGTGCATAGGCCCAGTAGTATGCCAACATGAAATTCATCGGGGAGTCTCAACTTCGGCACAGATTTCTGGCCTTTCTCTCACTCCCTTTTCTTCACTTTTAGACAGTTCTGACATCATTCTTGCTGATGTTCTCATCACCTTCACTGTCTCACAGTCTGTACTTAGCCCAGTTTTATTTCTCTCCCTTCCTATCAGGGAGACACGAAGCACATACAAATATGAACCAAGAGATAGTTTTTATTGCAAATGTTTCGAAAACTTTTTTGCAAGGGTCAAACTTCTTGGTTTTCTTACCCAAAAGAAATCTTTCTGAGAGATGTGCATTATGCTATCTGCTTTCCCCTGTTCCAGAATTGTCTGATTCTTTCATGTGCTTGTACTGTGAAACACTTTGAAGTCCATCAGGCTTGACAACTTCTATGTAAGGCAAAACATTCATTATTAATAATAGAAGTCAGACTTGTTTGTCTGTTTCAGGAGTTTCTGTCCTGCTATTTACATTCAGCTATAAAACATAAGTTGTTATTTACAGCCTTGTCTGTATTTATAATGGATTTATTTCTGTTACTGTTCTTATAACCTAGAACAAAATCAACTGATTTATAAGGAGGTATGTTTATGCCTGACTGCTGTAGCCTGAGAATAATTATTAATGTTCACTACATTTCAGTCTTTCACTCCTGACTCTGGTAAGAAAAATCAGCAAACCTGACTAGAGAGGAGAAAAGTTTATCAGGATACCATGAAGGTCACCTGGTCCTAGAATGAATTTGGTAAATTGCTGTTGTGTAGGTTTGTGGAAGGCTTTTAAGGCAAAATCTATGCAAGATGCTGTGTTGAGAAATTGCCAGCACTGATCTGTTTTCTGGAGCCCACAGTTAACCAGCTAAGGGAAAGAAAGATCACATGTCTACTGGCAGCCAAATGAAAGCCAGCCCCTCCCCTCTGTTACTTTAGGAGTTACCTCATTTCATGTATGCCTGCAGGAGAAATCCAAAACGTGAAAAAATAACAGTGAAAGGGAGGAAACTTTTAAAGAAGCAGTTGAGACAGTTGAAAAACAATCTGGTAATTGCTTCATTCAGTTTTATTTTCTACTTGTGACACCTAGTTCTTCTTGGTTGGAGCTAGACTCTAGACTTTGCATTTGCTTATTTTCATCTGCAAGCTAGCACAGAGTCTCAGGAGGATGGATGTGACTCTTCCTTTCTACTATATTTATTTTTATATGTCAGCCAAAGTGTGGTTAAAGAAAAACCGGTGTATATCATGTTTACAGTTTTTTTTAAACTTTTGACAAGGTATCTCAAAAAGACTAAGAGAACTAAATCAGTTCTCTTAGTGAGAAGAGGTGAGAGGAATGGTGTACTGTTACACCGGTTTGGAGACAGAGTAAGGTGGGACTATTGGGTGTCATTCAGTGCTGATGAAGGGTTATCAGTGGGTGTCACTTAGATCACCTAGCATGGATATGAGTAGTTGCTGCTAGATCCAAGGGGACCTGATGGTTTGGGAGCAGGTTAAACTGCAGCAATCTGTTTTCTGCTGAGAGAACAAAATACTTCGGGCATATTTGGTGCCATTTATCAGATGGAACTTGCCGTCACAAAACACCAGAAAGCCAAGCACTGAGCAGCGGTCGTAGGGATTGGGTCAAATTCTTCTGAGAGACGTAAGATCACTTTGTTCATAGATAATACAAACCCTCGTTCTTTGACCTGAAGGACAGTGCCAGTAGACAGGACTTAGCAAGACATTTTTCTTATGGTCACCTTTTTAGAGAGTGAACTGTCCTGATGATTTTTTTTGTGCATCTTCCTCTAAAGCAACTGGTAATTTGAAGCTATTATTTGAAGCAAGGTACTACTTTAAATACTTTGCTATTTTTGTGACTGTGGAAGTGACTGACGTCAGTTCTTTATTTTGTGGCTTCTGATTTGTCGGAAATCACTACTCGTTTATTCCTTAATGGGAAATCAGTACTCATATTCCTTAATGGGATTTTTACCTCTATTCCCTTGCCGTACTGTTCTATAGGAAGTACTGTAGAACAAGTGTTAGTGATGTATCAGTGTTATTACCGGTAGCCCATCTCCTTGGTATGGTGACTGTGTTGCGTGAGTCAGCCTGTTCAACCCTTCTTTTTATCTGAGGGAGAAAGGAGCAGTCTTCTCCGCTTTTTGTTCTCCTCTGATTATACAGGGCTGTTCCTCATATTGTGTTACTTCCCTTTACCATGTGTTTGGCATGGATCCAAGGGTGAGGGGTTAAAGAATATGCTTTGTGAATCAGGTGCATCGTTGGGATAAGGAGGGTGCTCTCTAGATGTAGGGCATTAGTTTCCTCCCTCATATACTCCTCTTGACTTGGGGGCATAAAATCCAGGCAGAAACTTAATAAATTACTGCAGCATTTCCTTCACAGCAATTGCTGTGGCTCTTGCTAGGTTTTTATGCACAGTGCACTGGAGCTCTTAGCCTAGGTCCTATTGGGAAAAAAGCAATAGAGCGATGCTGTGAAAGTAGGAGTTATTTAGGGGTTGAGTAGAGCACTGTCAGTACAGCCATCTAGCTTGGTGTGTTTTCACTCAGAAATACTGAAAACCTGAGGCAAGCACTTCCTGAAGGCAAATGATGTGCTATAAAGGTTATTGTACATTTTTAGACAGGATGCTTTAAGTAGCAGCGCTAATGGTAGATTAAAGCTAAGGTAGCTCTCTTGATGGTTTTAATCTTCAGGCACTGTCTGAAAATGTCTCCACTGTGGCCTGTGCTATTGTATTTGCTTCAGTTTCTTTAGATGATTACATACAGCCTTATCTACTTGGGTATAGTTGTGTGACAATGAAATGCATGTGAGTCCAGCTATGCTCAACGAAAATGACAGTCCTGTAATGGCTGCATTATTCTGACACAGTGAAAGAGCAGCAATTTCATGACAAACAAATTCAGATTAAGAATGTTGGAGTGAGAGATGGAATCCAAGTCTGATGTAGTTAGGACAAAGACTGAAGAAAGATTGAATTTAATAAAGTTTCAGATTACTTTTTCTCTCAGCCAGCTTTTTTATCGTTTGAATGAATGCAAAAGAGAGAAATGGTTTTAGTTTTTCTTTTTTTGCACAATCCCCTCCGCACCCAACCTCATTTGCGGGAATTATTTTAATTGTTTATATTTAAGCGCTTTTGAGCTTAATATTCATATCTGTAAGCAGAGCTTTTATTTTTACAGAATGCTACATTTCAGCCTTACCCATCCCCCCATCACCACAAGGGTTTCATTCCAGAGCCAGTTGACATCATTGCAATGTATCTCATCAGTTTTTATGAGCTTTAGCTCTGTCTCCCAGTTTCGAGCGTTCAGCTAGGTATGGTGATGTGTAAATCCCCCCCAGGAATGTTCAGCATCCTCACAGGACTAGGGTGTGAGTGAAAGACATTGCAGCCTTTCAATTTTGTGGTTTACAATTCTAATTGAACTGATAAACTGGTGGGAAATCCCGTAACAAACAACTAAAAATGCTATTGGGTAGATATTTTTTCTTTATATAAATATATATCTCTCTCTTCTTTTTATATATGTAAATTACTCTCCTTGCCAGAATACTGATGCTAAGAAGAAAAATTATGGCAATGTAGGAGCCCAAATGCTTTGCTTTAATACAGGCATTTCTATTTCTGTAGTGCGTGTCATTCAGAGGTTGTCAGTAATGTTGCTTGTATTTCACACGACCTTGTAAGACACCCTTTTGCTGTGAGATGTGCATCTTTGTTTTCTGCATTACTGTCCCAAACTGGGATCTGCTGGAACTGTATTAAAGTTTGATTTTGCCAGGGTGTGGGGAAGAGAGAGGGTGAGGATTTGCTGTGGTATGGTTGCGTAATGGTGGGTGGGTTTTAGTTACACTGGGTCCATGTTGATTGAGAACAGATTCCTATCCGAGAAAGGACAAAACTAACTTGCAAAAGTATATTTGGAGCCAGTTCACTGTATTTTAGTGATCGGAGGGTGAGGCAGAGAAACCTTTCCTGCCCTTTTCTCTCAATAAGTAGGAATCATGGTGGGAAATCAGTAAGAAAATGATAGGAGATCTAGGATGAAGAGAGCTCAGAAGGAACTGGGTAACAGCAGCACAAAACCAGAATGAACATTGATCTGGTCAGCTTGGTTCTGATGCTTTGTCATTGAGAAAAGGATTATCACGTTTTAGACATAGGACTTTGTTTCCACAGACACCCTGACTGTACATGATGAAAAACCAACACACTACGTGAAAGGAATGCTAAAGGCCTGACTCAGACCAACTGGAGCAAGGGGATTTGTCTTGCTGTGGCTGTGCTGGTGTCTCTTTTTCTACGTATGTGTGTGTTTGCTGGAATGTAATTTGGTTCCCTGAGGCTCTCATGCTATCATTTATAGCTGAAGTGTTTCTCTGGGGAGCTGCATAATTCCATTTGGCGGCTGGATTTCAGAATTAGATGTCGTTTTCTTCATCAGTTTCTAATGTGCTGAATCAATCAGGTTTCCAGATACTTAAATGAACTAATTCCACCAAGCAGAGTTAGTTGTAATGAGATAACATAGAAAGAAGATATATAATGGTGGGCAACATCGACCTGTCTTTACCTATCTTTATTTAGGCTTGCAAGAGGATTTCTCTCTTGCAGATTTGCAGCACCATTACAAAGAAAGCTATTTATTTAGTGTCTTTTGCCCACTAATGATCTATTCTAAACTACTGCATTAAGTAGATTTTATAAAACTTAGTTTAGCTACTCCTGGCTGAAACGGTGGAGGTGAAGGTGCCTGGGAATGCAAAGGAGCGGGATGGGATATCTGCCTGTGTTACCCGTTCCCAGGAAGCCAGTACAGAGCTGCTGCAAACTTGGAGAAATCACAGCTGTTACATTTGTTTCTCCCTTCCCTTATCCTCTTTTATCTAGTCTTTTTTGATACTTTGATTAGTCTAAAGGTTTGCGTTACCCAGTGTGCCCTAAAGAGAGGGTGCTGTATGCCAGAATGACGACACGCTTTTGCCTCTTTCCTAAGTTTTGTGTTTGCTGGGGTTCTAGTTGCGGAGTTATGAGATTAGTATGGAGGCCCTCCATACTAATACAGATTTCCTGGCTTAAAACAAGAGTTGGCTGCAGTTAATGTTTATCCAGATACAATGAAAATCAGAGCCTGAAATCCCTGTTAAAAATGTAAGTGGATTCTGAGCCCCAGTATATAGGTGTCAGTGGCCACTCTGGAGCTCCTGTGAGCCATTGTCCACATCACAAAAAGCATTGAAGAGAGGGGTGGAAGTACCTGCCGAAAAGGCAGGGATGTGGGAATGGCTGCCCGGAGTAAAATCCGAGAAACCTGGGAAGCCAACCTCCTTTGGGGAAATACTAAAAGGTGTAGAGCAACTTGCTGAGAGGTGGACTCCCTAAAAGGTGGATTCAGCCGAATAGTCAGCTATGCTATTTGAGATATGTATGAGAAGTTGGAGGGTTTGAGCAAGGAATTTGATGTGGAAGACTGGGAAAACAGGTGTAAGAAATGATTGCGAAGACTCACAGATAGTAAGAAATAGGGAACCTTAAAAATGTATACAGCTTGGCTCACCAAGAGATGTACTAGATTCTGTTGGTTTTGGACACTGAACTAATAGTAATGCGTCTACTGTTCTCCACTCTTCTGGAAGAGATGTCAGCAAGGACAGCGTTGTCTGCTGAGCATCAAAATTAGAGATATGAACTGGCAAAAATTAAAGCATTCTGGTTATATTTTGAGAATTTTTTAAAAAATGTTTTGATTACATGTTTAATTAGAGAGAGAAAAAGAAACCTGTTCTAAATTAAAATATTTCTTTGAACTGTTTTCTGTAAACGAAGCTACATCACATCAAAAGTTCCACATGCTTCAGAATGTAGAAGTCAGTCAGTAATAGAATTGGGAAAAGTTGAGTTTGGGGTCTCTGCCCCTTGCTGTAAATGTTTTCTATACTCATAAAAATCATAGATAGGCTCATTTTCCAGCTGTAAGCTGGCATTGCACCACTGAAGTTAGCTGCTTTTTGCTAGCTTATTGTTTTCTAAGAGACTGAAACCAATGTATTTTGTTTTTTAATGAATGTATGTTTCTTGTAAGCTGGAAAATGCAGGAATGTGGTGATTGTAATTCTTTTAAAATATCATGCAGAGATAATTCTTGTAAGGATGCTAAATTTGCTTAGCTCCAGCACCAGGCATATCTGTCGTGACTCCCTGTGTTCAGCATTCATGCATATATATGTAGCATCTATTATAATGTTTACATTTAAGACAACTTGAAGTTTTAGCCTAATATACCTATTTTAGCGCAGCTGTGCGTTCAGAGTGATCCATTTCAAGGTCTACGTTTTCATTGTGAAACAGAATCTTTTTGCTTTGGATGTAGGTTCACTTTAATAAGTATGACAATACAAGTAAGCCTGACTTCGTAATGATTTGATATAATTTAGATGCAAATGAGGACTTCACATTCTGGCAATCATACCTTTGTTCTCGTTCTCGGTTCGTTGGATTTCATCAACATACAATGTAGTCCTTTTCAAGGTCATTTTGGGAGAGGAGGATTGAGTTCCATTATCCAGCCCGTTTTGACTATAGACACGCAGGGCCAAAGTAATTCTTTCTGGGAAAGCTTATTGTCAGTGGAAGTTGCAAGTATTCTTTCACCTCCTTCTGCCAGCAGTGAATTTGGTCCTTGAGTTTTGTTAAATACTGCACGCTAATGTCTTAATTGCAGAAGTAGTTGAAGGCACCAGTAATGAGGCGTGGAATCTCTAACATGCAGGTTGTCAGTTAAATCCATTCCATGATGAGAGTAATTTAAAGACACTTCAGTTGGCTTCCAGTGTGAAATGATGGGGATTTATGTTCACTTCCAAGTAAACAAGAGTTTCCTTTTTTTATTCATAGATAACACTATTCACTCCGTGCTTCAGTAAATGCGGAGACAAGGCCAAGGAATAAAGGGCAAGAAAGCAATACTAGGATTGATCTTTTCAGGTCTGTTTAGAGCTAATTGGCAGGACAATATGTACATATTCATAGTACTGTTTTTGTGGAGGATTACCTTGGATCGTCAGGTTGGCTTTTTCACAACTGTTTCATTTACTTTGGACCAAAAATCAGGGACTTGACTAGAAGACAGCTCACCTGGAAGCTTTCAGGACATAAGACTGGAACAGAATCCAGTCAGTTTTCTTCAAAAATGTGATGGTAGATGTGAAAGATAAAATGATTTGAACCGATAAAATGAAAAGTTATAATGGAAAATAAATATATTTTCATTAATTATTGCGAAAGTTTTTTTTAATTTTAGCAGTACTGTTGTCTCTGCTGGGTTGATTAACCAGAGCAAGTTGTTTGCTATTCTTCTTGTATCAAGGATGGTTTAGTATTCTTTCTGTGTCAAATGCAATAAACACTGTCAGCAGTAATTATTTAGGATTCTGAATCTGTTCTCTGCTGTCTACTTGTTGCTGATCATTGAAAACAAAAATAAATTCAATATTCTTAAGCAAGCTGAGTTTGATATACGACTTTGTAGCAGGGTTTTGGTTTGAGTATTCGATGTGCGTGGCAGACATGAAAATGAGGGTGGTGCATGCCTCGCTCTATTTGTTCTTTCAGAAGGGTCTTGATCAGTTTGGATGTATTGTTTTTATGCAAGCACGATAAAAACCTCTTCTAGATGCTTTTTCTTACCATCTTTGACCTGGACACTGGGTGAGGTTCAAAGGGGGAAAAAAGAAACATTTTATGAGGTGTCCTGAAATGGTTCCTAGGGGTCACTTCATTTGGACTGTACAGAACCTTGGAAAATTATGTTATGCTTAAATTTTTGTGGATTGTGATACTAAGGGTGAAGAGGGCTGTACCTGAGCACTTCCTTACTTATACTGAAATGACGAAACCTGGGTGGTCAGTGAAGCTGTGCGACATACTTCAGTGATGCTACCAAGGTCACCAGACTGTCGTTTACACTTGTAGATTCAGCTTTTGTGAGTTCAGTATTTGGCTGCTGCAAATGTTTTCAGGTTACAAATGGCAATTGAAAGGAAAAGAAAATACTGAGGTTAGGTCACCTCTCGTTTTGCTGATTTCAAGATACCTTAAGAGCCTGTTTTGAGGGAAAGTTAGGTTGAAACCTGTTCTGTCTTAAGCTGGTTCAAAATCAGGGTGCTATAATGAGCTGTCTAATATCCAGTCTGCCATCTTTGTTTTAAGTAAGCATCAGAGTTTTTTTTTCTTTTTGTCTATACTTGGCAACCATATATTCCTCCTACTTAAGGCTATTTTCTCACACTTGTTCTCATTTTTATTTTAAACTAAAATGTGTTACCTCAGTAGGAGACTGTGATGACTCTATTACTGTAAGCATCAAGTCAAAATCATTTTCCAGTCTTGTAATTATCCTTTTATGAAAAGCTTAACGAAATACTTTCTGTTATAGGTTGGCTGTGATCGCAGCAAAAACCTGGTGGATATTTGTGGAGAAAAAAATTTCCAGGCTTTTGTCTGTGATGCCCTGTCGGTGCCAATCCGCAGTGGTTCTTGTGACGCCTGCATCTCTATTGCTGTAATCCACCATTTCTCAACAGCGGTAAGTCACCCCTCTCTGTGCTCCACTGTACTGTTGTATTGCTGTGCAGAGCTACTAATATTACAAAAAACTGCTAGTTTGGGCCCATAGAAGCAAAAGGGAGGAACAAAATGGGGGGAAATCAAAGGTGTGCACTTGGTGTAAGCAGTTGTCAGAGCAGAGTTAAGCTGTTGTGCTGCTGCTGCTTGTTAAACTTTCTCTTCACATTCTCCCTCTGCTTGTCAGATGCCCTTGCTCCTCCTGGCACTTTGATCTAGGTGTTTGTGTTTCATTTTCATCTGCTTACAATTAATGACACTGGAGAAGGGGGCTCTGCTTTGGGAGTCAGGAGATACGTTACTTCCCAGCTCAGATCTTGAGCAGATCTCATGGGGTTTTTCTCTATGCCTTCATTGTCCATCTGCAAAGAACAACAGGGACATATCTCTGGGCTGTGTAAGCTTCTCCTGGCAGGAACTGTGTGATTTTAACAAGCTTCTAGACCATGGAGCCATAATCTGAGGTGGGGCCTAAGGGAATGTTTCCAAATGCAATATAAAAAGTAGGAAGAAGTCCGTTCTGGAGAAGGCTGACATATCTTTGTTCGGGTGGTCAGGGGACCTGTGTTTAAGCCATAAATCTGACTCCTCCAGCTGCAGAGTTAGGGTGTGTAGCATCAGATACGGTAGATCTGAATCTGGGATTTTAGATATTGAACAACCTTCTTGAAGAGGCGTGTGTCCTTTCCAGCTGGGCTGATATGTCCAAGAAATCCTGCTCAGCACAGCACTGTTTTCAAATGGAAGAATTGTATTCAGGAAAATGTCTTGGCTTGCGCATAGTGATGGGCTATATTATGAATGAAAATGAGTAGTGGAAAAAATTCCTCTGATTTTTGTGGTATCTTGGGGGGAGCAGTAAGGAGGAATTGCTGCCGTTCCATTCTCCTGTCTTTTTGTTTACTAGCTTCACGCTTTTGTTTTTCCTTTGTAGGAGAGGAGACTGGCTACTATCCGTGAACTAGCTCGGCTTCTAAGACCTGGTGGAACGGCACTCATTTATGTCTGGGCAATGGAACAAGAATACAAAAACCAGAAGTCTAAATACCTTAAGGAAAAGAATGGTAGTAAAGACAAGGAGGAGGAAATAGATACTGGCAGAGCCCAGAGTCCGCTTAGTGATCAAATGCCTGATAGCAGCAGCCAAGACTCAGCATGTTCTGACCGACTCCTTAACGACTTGAAGGACGAAGGCTGTGATGCAAAGCCAGTCGCAGACTCCAGACTGCCTGTTCACGTTAACCGAACCTCCTTTCACTCTCAAGATTTGCTGGTTCCCTGGCACCTGAAAGGTGGCACTAAACAGAAAGGGGAAAGTGTTGATACAGTGTCATTTCCAGCTGGCTCTAAGGAATTGCAAGAACTCAGCCCTGTTTTCCACCGTTATTACCATGTGTTCTGTGAAGGGGAGCTGGAAGCAGCATGCAGATCCCTGGATTGTGTGAGGGTTCAAAAGAGTTACTATGATCAGGGAAACTGGTGTGTGGTTCTAGAAAAGCTGTAGCCTGTGGTGTTTCCTCCACTACCTGTGGTGTTTTGTTTGCTTGTTTTTTACAGTGTGAAAGGTATTTTTAATGCAGGTTGCAGCTATTACCTCTTTTAAAATAGCAGAATAAAGATTGCTTATTGAGTTAATAACAGTAACTAGCACTGTGTGCATATGTTAACAAAATAATGGCCAAACTCGGATACTACCTCTGCAGAGTGTTTATTTTACTTGTGAATTACAGCGAAGAGATTAAGTGGGAGAATACCGGGCATGGAAATCAGTAAGGCCAGTGTTGAGCTTTTAAAGACAAAGGGCCTGTTTCTCCCTTCTCTTACACCAGTTTATGCTGGTGTAGCTGTCGTGGCCTCTCTACAGCCCACAGCTAATTGGAATGGAGCTCTGGGCCAGAAAGGTAAAGCTGTTTGTTGTATAAAACTGTGGGTCAGAGAGGAGGGAATGAATGGCATGTGAACCAGTTTAACTGAAGAGTCAAAAGGTTGCTTAAAGTTCAGTAGAGGGTCCTGCCTGTTTTGGTGTCTGTCAGGGGTGACAGATCTCTTTCAGCTTGTAATTTACTCTCTTTTCTTGGTCATGGTACTAATGATTTCCTCAAGGGGAACTGGAAAGCCAGTAGGATACCACAGCCCTTTTTCTCTTCCTTGACCCTCAAGTACCCACAGTTCATGCTGTCACTCCCCAGATTGGTTCTGGTGTTGTTTGAAAGCTCCTCTGTGGTGTGAGGTTGCCCAGCTGGAGTACCCTGACCAGCTCTGCTAATTGCCTGCCTTCCTGTGCGCAGGGCTCTCTGCCTGCAGCACCACGACTTGTCGTGTGGTGCCAGCTCAGACGCCTCTGGAAAAAGCAGGAAAAAGATTAAAGTGAGAGCAATATTGGTGCAAATTTTCTGCAGGGTAGTTTCAACCCCTAAATGTTGGCAATGGTACAATTTTTATTTATTGTACTTCAGAAGAACAAAGAACTGGAGTAGAGGGGAACTGATGCTGGGCTGGCTGGCTCACAGCGCCATTGCTGCTGTTGCCTGCAATGACTAGCACAATTTATTTATCACAGCTCTTGTGCTATCAAAGGAGCATGCCACCTGCAGTGCATTTGCAGAATTAAGATATAATAGACTGGCTTTTGCATGGTGAGTGGCTATTGGTGCCTCTGAAAATCAGTACTGCTAGGCTGTGCCCTCATTGCCCTTTTCGTTGATTCATCGCCTGTAGTTGTAGCAAGATCTATGGTATAGGCAGGTCATTGCTGCTGTAACTAATGGCATCTAAACTGAGGTGCCCATCCTGAATCATACGGACTTGGAGGACAGCTGTGTGCCCTTGGCCTACTCCTGCCAGCCTCAGCCTTGCAGGTTAAAGAGGTTGCTGCGCTGGCAGCCTGCTCCCAGTCACCATTTCTTCTAGGCTCTGCCATTTTCCCCCCATCATATAATGGAGAAAATCTGAGGGGAATGACAGTGGTAAGAGAGGAGCTTGCTGCCACCACAATTCATCTATCCTGTGCCTTGCTTGCGCTCTGCTTCCAAAAAGCCCTTGAGGAAGGAGGTCTCATTCCTCAGCTGCAAATGCTGTCTGTGTAGCAGCAGCCTTGTCCTAGCTGATTTCTTTGGGCCACAGGGTGGCAGAGGCATGTCCATGGCAGATGAGCCTTCTTGGGCATCTTCAGGATACCCAATACCACATAGCTGGGAAGTGTTGGACTTCCCATATGTGTGCAGTTTGGCTCTTCTGGTATGTGGCACAGCTGGTGAGTTTATGCAGGAGGAGTCTTCCCTTCTCCTTGATAACATCTGTGGTCAGACTGTGATCAGGGCATTGCTGATCAAGACCTCGTGATGTGAGCAGGCCCTGGTGTCATCAAGGGAGACATGGTGCTGGAAAGGGAAGAACTAACACTCACTATCGATCGTGCAGTTTCTGTCACGGGAGCAACTCGCTGTTTGAACAGTGCTCTGGGTGTGCAGGCAAGCAGGAGAAGGCAGTTGTCACTCCAAGCGTTGATTTAAGCAAGGAAGTCCAAGATGGGAAGCGGAAACTGAGTCCAAGGAGTGACGTAAACTGGTTGATGCCATAGGCGGAGATGGAAATGTGATCCATTCCCCAACTGCATTGCAGGACCAGGCTACCCCTCTAATCTCAGAACATTTACAGCGTAGCAAACTGTTCATTTCCCAACTCCAAACACTCCCTCCTGCCTGCCCTTCCCTGGAGCGGGGCTTCCCCGCACTGTCCGAGTGAGAGAGGCTGATCGTGGCTTTTGCAGTCAGCATGGAGGTTCCCATACACTAAAGTGTAGCCCGCGGGCAGTGATCGCATGTGTTTGATATTCAGTAGGGCTGGTACCTGTTCTCTGGCACTGCTTTTTGCTTTTCTTTTACCCCTTTTTTGTCTCTTACCAATCATTGGTTTTGCTGTTTCCTATTTTCCTCCTCTTCCTTTGACCTAGAGAGGAACTTGCTTGTCCATGCTTCTGCTCCCAGCTGACGCGCTGGGCAGAGGGTGGCCCTGGGAAGACATGCAGGAGGGTGCTGTGCTGATAGTTATCACGAGTAAATGGCAACACTGAGTAATATATATTCAAGCTAGGAATGTGGCAAATCAGCTGTGAGACCTGCATTGTTATTTTACTTTTACTTGACATTACATTCTGCTGAGAAACCTGCCTACCAGTTATTAAGACTTCATCGTGTTTTGCAGGGGTGCCCCAGTGTGCTCTCTTCCCTCTGGGATCCTTCCCAGAAAGTTGCATTTCCCACTAGGGGCCAGTTTTCGAAGGCCCCTGTGTGACACAGTTTTGCATTGAGGCCTCTGAGCTGGATTCAGTACTGGGACGCCGTGTTTGGGTGCAGCAGCGCACCCAGTTCCCAGGTGGGCTGCGGGCTCCCGGTGCAGTGCCACACAGCGTCGGTGTGTCATTGGTGACAGAGGGCAGGGACAACCTCTGTTGGGTGTCTGTGCAGTGACTAACTCACTAAGTTGGGCTGCCTATTATTTCTGATTACTATGGATTGCATCCATGTAGAAGAAAGTAGGAGGACCGCATTTCTTAAGCTCTTTATCTGCGTGGCTCTGTGTTTGTCGGTGCCTGGATTCCTGCTGAGCAGACAGCAGCTGCTGCTCTGTTTGCCTGTAGGTACATTTTCCGTAAGGATATACAGTGTGCTGATAAGAAACGCAAGCACTGCTTGAAACAGTCCAAAGTGCTGCCGTATCTTGACCTTGTGTGACAGATTAGAATTGGGTCTGTGGTAGTGCTCGATTACTCAACGTGCTCTTGTTCTGACTGAGGAGAGCACAGAGGTGCTGCCTCCAAATTAACCGCTGGCTCTGAGCTGGGCATGGGGTTAAGCGCCGTTCTAACCCAGGGCTCGAATGCACCAAGTAGACATAAACCCTGAACTGTTGAACATGGACTGCATCTAACAAAGTGATCTATTCTTCTCAGGCCCTGTGGCTCCCCCAGAGCTCTGCTGCTTCCCTCCGCTCCCCTGGCAGAGGCAGCGTCAGGCAGCGTCTGGCGTGGCATTAAGCATTTCTCGACTGCCACGGCTGATGAATATCACTTCTTGACTGCTGCATAAATGAAGGGGTCAGATTCCCTCTTTCACCAGTTCTATGGTGAAGCACCTGGGATGCCTGAGGAAAGGTCAGAGTTTGCTCTCAGCCTTCCCATACCATTGGTATTCCTGCTGCGAGGTATTCCTTTCAGCCACCTGCTTTTAGCTAAGTCACAGCAGCATTGCCCATCCCTTTCAGCCTGACCCAGAATAGAAAGTGTTGCTCTCCCTGTCCCAGGCAGGCCGGTGGTGATGGGTCTCAGCTGGTCCTGGTTCTGGAAGGGGGTTTTGGCATGGAGAACACCGGGTGGGGCAAGGCTGATGTGTGGGTTGAACATGCAGTTCATAACTTGTTACCAAAGGGGGTTTTCCCGGCATTCCCAAGGGCTGTGAGCCTGAGGCCGGTCCCAGGAGTGCGTCAGCTCTTTGAAGACATTAGAAGAGTTGAAAGAACTCTGACATCCTCTGGGGCCTGGAAACGTTACGAAATATTTCTTTGATTAAAGTCAGGCAGCCTCTTCAGATGCTCGGAGAGGAATCAAGTGGTGAAGGAGAAGATGACGAGGAAGGACAGCAGATAGATGTTAACAAAACGTACTGCTGAAGTTTATTGAGGAGCTCGTTACAACAGAGAATTACGTGCTACCACAGCTGCCCTCTGCAGTACTCGCTTGCCCCATTTTGCCTCCTGGAAGTGTAACGAGCTGAAACTCTTCAAGGTCAACAGTTGGATTTAAATGTTACAGGTTTCACAGTGCAGTAGTTTTCATAATAATTATGTTCCTTTTTTGGCCTTATTTAAATAACATATCTGCTTAAATGGTTATTCATTTGCAGTCTAGAAGGTAAAGGGAGAGCAGAGCTGCATGTGGGTATGACCTGTGCGGTGAATGGCAGTGCCTCTCCTGTGGAGTCCTCCCCCGTGTCCCAGTCATCCTCAAAGTGCCTCAGTGCACCCAGGAGCCGGGAGGTGACAATTCCTGCTCCAGCCCAAATCCAGCTGTTAGTTTAGCTCTGGCCATCTGCAGGCAAATGTCTGGTGGTGTGACCAGAGGTGGCTGTTTGTTTTGGGGGTCACTGTCCCCCTTGTTCCCAGCCTCCCGTTCCAGGAACCACCAGGCCACCTCACCTGACCCTGCATCAGACAGACCTGTCCGCTGATGTGTGGCACTGTCCTGCCCTGACAAAACATTTGCATACTTAAAGCTAAGCACACAAATCTTGTGATTTGTTTTCCCAGGGGCAGACAAAAAAAAAGAAACCTGCAAAGCACTGAGGGCTTCTCTTAACTTCATAGAGGTCCTTCAGACTGATGTCCTGGTGCTGCGATGCCAGTGACAAAACTCCCCCAGACCTTAGAAGGGGCTGGATTTCCCTGGAAGTGCTCAACTGAAGCTTAGTAGGGAGAGGCTTAGGACAGCAGATGGCAAGGGACAACACGCTAACTGTGTTGCTTTGCTGACTGAGAGCCCCGAAAAGCTGCATGGGGACCACAGCTTCTCTTTAGAGAGCTTGAAGGACTGGCCTCGGCAGAGTGAGCAGAAGATGAGCTCTTACACTGCTCCTCAAGGCTGTATGAACTCAGCATAGAGGAGAATGCAGTGGGAAAGGGAATTTTCACTGTTTTGGAATTTCTCCAACAATTTTAATATGATGGAAGAATTCTTGATAGATTTATATGTCAATCTTGAGCAAAGCATCAAAATCTACTTGAGAACCTATTTCTGGTGAAGCTTCCAAATGATCATTCTAAGAGAATATTTAGGTCTTTACTGAGCAATAGAAGTCTCAAGTTTGTTACTTGCCTATTTGGTTTTTTTCTGTTTGGTGTTTGGTTTTTTCAGAATGGTTTCTCTATTTTTAGTGGAGTTTGTAAAGATCTTTATTTTTGAGTACACGACAATTTCCAACATGATTTTATTGAAATCTGTGATGAAAAATTTGTGGATGTGTTTCGAGAAGTTCTGCACATAGGGAAAAAAAGCCATTTCCATGTGCAAGAAACAGTACAAAAAACTTGAAACTTTCATTTTAAGTAAATTCCTTGTTTATCAAACATGAAAATAAAAAGCCGATACAGAAAAATCCCAAGTATTCTCCCCACTGGCAAGCCACACTTCAGCCGTTGGACTGGCTGGTTAGGTCTGTTTTTTCCCATTTTATGTGAATCCTGGAGGGGACCTCAATGTGCAGCCCACAAATTTCCCTTGTTACTGGGGTCCATATTTCTGCAAATTCCAAAAATGGGGGTTGGTTAACTTTTTTGCCTTGTCTTCTGTATGGTTAATAGTATGTACTATCTTGCCCCCTTATTTCTCTCCTTTGCAGTGATGCCTAGAAAATACTGGAGCAGTGCGCTATCAATAGCTACTGCCTGTCTCACAGCCGGGTGACTCCTTGCTCCCTCGTCTTGCTCCCCTATTTCCTTCTGCCTTATTTTGTACATTCTCTGAGGTGTGTGCGCTTTGTGTTTGTGTCGTGCGAGCGCAGCTGGCTCCTCCTCTGCAGCTGTATTTCACATCGGGTTTGGTTCTGTGGGCATGGTCCTCACCAGCAAAGGCAGTGTCTTCTCTTAAGCTGCAGATCCCATCTCTCAGCTGTGCTGAAAACCCTGTTTGAGATGGCTGCACAGAGAAAAATTACATGAGATGTATGATTTGTAGGAGGAAAGAGGCCTCAGCTGAGATTGCCCCAGCTCAAGGTTCTTCCATGGACCCATGCAGATCTGTACTGAGGGTCCAGTTGGCAGGAGATGGTATTTGACCCCCTCCCAAACTTTTGCTTTGCCTAATCTCTCCTTATTTTTTACAAGTATACTGACATGTTTATAATAAGCTTTTTTAAGAAGTAACAGCTGAATTATAAACCATCAAGATAGAGAATTCACACATTGCTGTGTTAGCAAACAGCATTCCAGTTTCTTTCTTCTGGAAAAGCTGTTGCATGGTAAGAAATGTTGAAGCAGGGTGAGGACTTAGGAAGATGGGCAGTTCAGAAGAATCTGCCAGGTATTCAGCCTTTAATCCTGCAGACCATCAGTCTGCTCTTAGCAGACAAAGCAATTAATCTGTACAAGAGATGCAGATATTTAGGTCAGGGTCTTTTTTCCCAATTTATGTACTCGGAGTGGTTTGAGAGGTACAGGAACAAAATGTCTAGGGCTAAGGATTATTCACCCTTGTCTCAGACACATTGCAGCCTTGTTCAAAGGGGCAGTATTTTAGTGAGGGTTTGACAAACAGAACGTCCGATGCCGATGCAGAGAGAAGCCAGCAGTAGTTCATGTTGAAAATAAAGGACCTCCTGGGCAGAATGGCACTATTCATACTGCACCTGCACGATGGGTCCAAATCAGGCCTGGCTGCTGATACGGGGTGCATCTCTCCAGCCTGAACAGAGCCAGGTCTCTCACGTCTGTCCATGCTATGACGGATTCATGATTTGATCCAGAAAAGCTCAAGCTATCTCTGAGCTTCAAGGAGGCTGAAGACACCTGCTTTGGTGTTGGGTTATTTGTTCTTATGGGGACAGCCATGGACTCAGCTCTCTGCAGCTCAAGCGAATCATAGAAAGTCAGATTCCCCTAAAATTCTTCTGTGCCAAACTTGTAGGTCACTGAGCTCAAGAGCTGAATTTACAATCCTGTGTATCTGTCTGTGCTCCCTCTGACTCGGAGGCATGGTTTCAACACAAGAGGCAGTAAATAGGCAGAGTGTACTTCTAGATGAAGATGAGTGTTTGGGGTCAAGAGCTTTGAGAAGCTCTTGACATAGGAGCTTGGTCTCCTGTCTCCCGGTATGTATTTTTACAGCATCACACATGGTGAAAACAGAAGTGGACCACACTTCACCGGAGGGGCTTAGTCCCGAGGAGCTGTCATGAGGATGCCTTGAGAAAGGGCCACCTTCTGAGGGTTGGGCACAGTTTTGAAACGTAGATAGGAGGTAGGTGAAGAGCTGCTTAGTGATGGGATTACACAAAGCAGAACTGCAAGTACCTCGTGCAAACGCTCAGGCCTGCAAGTCTATTGCATGGCAAGTTTTCTCATTGCAATTTTAGATATGTGTTATCTTGGATCTATTTCCATCTTCCCTGTGTCCGTGTTGCTAGGAATCAAGGTGCAACACGCGCTCGCTAACAGGACAGCTTGTTTCTTTCGGGGTCAGGTGTCCTTGGACCAGCTTTTGTTTTGTATCAGTCAGAGGTAGTCAGGAAGCACGTTTGGGCTCTGGAGTGGCTGTGAAATAAAGGCTTTAGGAGAAAGAGCACATTGTATTTCAAAACTGACAGAAGGAAAGAACACGTGTATGAGGGCTCTGTGGAGTTGCTTTGCTTTGAGGTTTTCTGTTTAAAGCACCGATGCAGGGGAGGATCTGCAGGAACATGCATGGAGAGCTGCGCTCTTCTGAGCTCACCGGGGAGCTGCCCGGGCGGCGCTGTGCCGTGGGGAAGGTCGCTGTGCTGGTGCGTGCGCCGGTGGAGATACAGAAATGTAGTCGTTATTCTTGTGATGCTTCTGTCTCTGCTCGGCGTCAGGTGGTTGAGAGGGACGTTTGCTCACTTTCTAGCTGTGCAGGGATGCAGGACTGGTGGGATTCCCTGAAAATGAAGCAGCTTGTAGAGAGGGGCTCCCAGCAGGGTCTGTTAGCTCAGCGTCTAAAAGAGAGTGACTCTGAGACAGGAGGATTTGCCTGCAGGATCGCATCTTTCATTTTCCAGGAATATTTTAAAGACTGAACTCACAGCCTAGCTGTCCAAGAGAGATGGTCAGGGAAGTGGTGTGATGCTTTCAGTGGGAATCCTTTTCATGTTGGGGAAGGGGAGGTCTTACCTTCAGGTGTGGAAGAAAAATTAGAGTAGTGGAATTTGGAAAGACAACCCTTGCTACTGCTCAGTCGCCTGACTTCAGTACTTGAGTTGCTTTGCTCCCTGGTGTTAAGGGGTCATGAACAGATGTGCCCAACAGGAACTGGTCAGGTTTAGCAAAGACAAATGCAGAGTCCAGTTCCTGGGGCAGAACAACCCCATGCATTGGCACAGGCGAGGGACAGACGGGCTAGGTGGCATTTCTGCAGGAAAGAAGCTGGATTCCTGGTTGACAACAAGCTGAACACATGTCAGCCCTGGGACGCGGGCCAGAGAGCTTGTGCAATCTCTGTCCTTGGAGATTTTGGAAATTCAGCTGGGCAAAGGCCTGAGCCACTTGGTTGGACTTCGAAATTTGTTCCACTTTGAGTGTAGTTGGACTATGTGAGCTCCTGAGGTCACTTCCAACCCAAATTGTGACTCTGTGACCACAACTAACCTCCATTTTTTTCTTATTTCCCCCCTGACCCTTGTCAGAAAATCGCTCACCCGTGTGGTTCCCTCAATGCTCCCTCTCTGTCTCTTATTTCCCTTGCTTCAGACTGATGCTCTTCCAGTGTCGGTGCTGCAGCGGGGATGGGACAGCGTGGGGAGCAGCAGAATGGGGCCAAGAGCTTCCCGTGCTGTTCATGGCCTGATTCCCTGCAAAGGTCTTTCCTGGCCGCAGGGGACAGGTGCTGGCAGTCCGGCACAGGACCAGGTTTTGAAGGGGATTGTTCTGACGTCAAGGAAGAGAAAGAGAAATAACATGGAGCAGTGGGAGGGAAGAGGTGACACCTTCTCTGTCTGCTTCTCTCCCCTTATTGTCACCTGCTGTCACATCCCAAGCCCCTGGAACAGGTGGGCACGGGTGGCATGTACCGTGCGAAGCAGTACAGCTTACTGCAATTTCATCCTGCTCCTCATCTTTGCACTTTTCTCATGTGAAAAGATATCCAGACTTAAAAACTGTAAAAAGAAATGGCCACTTCTAATATTGCTAAATGCATCTTTCTCTGAAATTAATTCACAAGGATAAAGCCAGCAACTTCTGGTTTTACCTGGATCTTTCTAATTTCCTATGGGTGTAAATACCTGTGATAGCCCTTGGTGCAGGGAATTTCACCCAGTACTTTGTCTAAGTGCCTAGGGTTGGCTTGGTTGCCACCAGGCTGGACCTGTGTGCTTCCAAGTTCCTCGTAGGCTGAGGAGACTGATTTGTGGTGGGGCTGTAAGCAAGCCCTCCGCTGGCCCTAAAATCACCAAGCCACGAAGCAGCTCTGTGTTAGCACAGCCAGCATGTACACGAGGTGGACCAGCTTCCCGGGAAAGCGCAGGATCTCCCTCAGCCAGGCAACTGCCACACTAATCCTTGTGCTAAATCAGGCAGGTAGGTTTGAGACCCAGCCTGGCACCGCTTTCTGCCCAAGACTGCCATCCACAGTGGGCTGCCAGATCCCTTCTGCCTGATCTAGCCCCAGGAGAGGGAAAAGGGCTGAAAATCCCACAGGGAGAGAGATGTCCTGTATGGCATTAAGCTAGCTGTCTGTGTCTCCCAAGTGCAGGGTCAAGACACCCTCTGAATTTAGCCTTCTGATGTCTCTTTAGGAAGTGTGGCCATTTGCCATAGGCCACCAGGGTTGTCCTGCGTCTCTGGGGGCGGCTGGTTGAGGACCTGGTCTTCGCAGTTTGTCTTTCTGCAGGGACGTGTGGTAGTTCAGATAATAGAGCTACAGACTTTGCAGAGGTTTCCTGACCCCCATATTATATTGAATTATGTGAGAAGCAGAAGGAAAAATACAATCCTTTTTCTTGGCAACAGAGCCTTTCGCTGCTATAGCACGTTTTCGGAATTTAGGGCAAAGTCCCCTGAAATGTCCTCCAGCAGGAAAAGTTCGCATGGTTTTCTGCTCTACAGAAACACGTATGTTACTGTGCAGACAGAACCAGCCTCCTGGGCTGGACAGACACATCCCTCTCATTCCCTATTCCTGATCTGAGACTGAATTGTGTTCAAAGTCAGGTCGGAAGGGGCTTTGAGCAACCTGATCTAGTGAAAGATGTCCCTGTCCATGGCAGGGGGTTGGACTAGATGATCTTTGAAGGTCCCTTCCAGCCCCAACTTTGCTATGATTACAGATTCTCCCATTATGACCCGATTCCTTGTTTTGCTCCCGAGGCAACTCTAGTATTCCTCTCCCACTGCAGGAAAGCTGGAACACAATTGCTTTCCCTGCATTTTGTCCCATTTGTCCAGGTCTGATCTGTGTGCCAGCCGTTGGCCATCAGTTACTGCCCCCTTTAAAGAGACATAGTGGTGCTGCTTTGCGTAAAGAGTAAAGCCACCAGGGCAATGGTTGAACATACAAACAGTTTATAAAAAGAGATTAGAATCCGTATGGTGTGGTGTTCCCCAGACCCTCCCTGCTATTACCAGAACAAATGAGGAGACAGCAAAGAACTCGGTGTTTACCTCGTCGAACACAGACTATGGTAAAAACAAACGTTCAGTGGGTGTTTGTGTGCCTGTCTTTTTCTTAAGTGGTTAGAAAACACATCCCTGGCAACTCTTACCAGATGTGTTTACAAGATGCTACGTCAAAAGTTACTGCCACGTCTGGATGCTGTCAACTGAACTAGATTTAGCACTTTGCATTGCAGCTGCTTGCTGCAGCGGTGCCCCGGGTCTCGGTGCAGTTTCAGGGGGATTCAAAAAAGAAATGAAATAGCTCAACTACGTGCTTAGGTTTTGACTTAGGCATGTGGTTGTAGATTCTTTTTTAAAATTGTTCAGGCTGCTGCTGCTCACTTCCTTGTACTAATCCCCACTGGGGGCATGTTTTATTTTTTAAAGATGTCTTTGAATGGAGAGTGGGAGAATAAGGAATGGGCAAAGATTCTGCTAGTCTGGCTTAGTTTTGATTTCTGAAATCCAGTAGAGGATTGTGTTGCAACAACTGGAGGGTGAAAGAGGAAAAAGAAGATAGTTTTATGCCATATTACTCTTCCGCCCTTTCCACCCCCCTTTCTTTGTTCTTAAAGGGTTATTTTAATCAAACAATCACAAGGTTGCTACAAAGCCATGATCTCCAAGTATCACTGTCTTATGGGCTGGAAAAATGAGTAAGTAATTTGTTGCCGGCAATACTATACTTTGCTTTTCCTCCCTGTCCAGCTTGGACTGCAGCGGCTGTGGGGTTTTGTGCCTGCAAACTGGTCTGCATGATCCTGTGGCCAGCCTGTTCTGCCTGCAAAGCCACGGCTGGGAGGAGTCGGTGCTAAATTGTGCTGATTTGCAGGAGTTTTGATAATGCAAATGTGCAGCCTACCCCTCTGAACTCCCCCACATCCCTGCCCTATGGAAACTGATAGGACAGCCAAGGATTCTCCTCTTCTGCTGAAACTCTGGACTATTTATACAGTTAGGTTTTGGGATCTCTCAATACCAGAACGCTTCAATCCAGCTTCGGTGGGAGTCAGAGATCTCTGCCACTTAACACAGAAAAGGCTATGTCTTTCCGCCAGTGACATGTCCTGATGCTGTCCGGAACATGGACTAAGAGTGTGTCCACCACTGGCACCTCTCCCACGTGCCTGGACAGCAGGCTGTAGAGAAATCATGGTTCTTCTGGTCAAAGAAGAGGGGATTTCTTTTCAGCAGCTTGACTATGATAGATGATGTAGCAGTATCCCTCACAGCTGACCCTCCCCTTAGATCCCTGGTGTGTTGAAAGGCATGCCCGGTTCAGGCTGTTTCCTATATAATACAGTAAGCTTATAAAGATTGGGTGTCACTTGATCAGCCGTCTATGGGGGACCCTAGAGAGAGCAAAGAAAGGTGGGGAAGGGGGTACTGCTTGATAGCCATACAGAAAAAAAAATTTTGGAAGAGGAATCAGTGGATAAATTGTTTCTCATGCTGTTAGTTGTGAGGTTCCTGTGCTGGGAGAATATGAAAGAGCAAAATAGACTGGGGTAGGAGGAATGATGACAAGAAGGTTAAGAGTAGGCAAGTGTGTTTAAAGAAGGTAGCTGCAAAGGTTCCCTCAAAAATTGATGAGCAATGGAGCTACTGAGGTGGAAATATCTAAAATGTTGTCCTAAGTGTAATGGGCACTTTGTGCCTGAAAACCTGCAAGTCAGAGATTGGAAAGGAGGAAGCTGTTGGTTAGGGCATGAAGAGCAATGCTGGACATAGTTACCAGTCACTTCTTGCCCAACATGATGTAAAAAAGGGGGG
Organism: Calonectris borealis; assembly: GCF_964195595.1. Classification (NCBI taxonomy): domain Eukaryota; kingdom Metazoa; phylum Chordata; class Aves; order Procellariiformes; family Procellariidae; genus Calonectris; species Calonectris borealis. Next base: position 202,916,100 of record NC_134312.1, read on the forward strand.
GAGGGAGGGTTTGAAAGGAGATGGAGATGAAAGCTCTGAGTCAGAAACTCGGGAATGAAACATGTAGCTGGGAAAGTAGAAATAGCAAAACAATGCAAATGGCTGATGGGGAGTGTTACAAAGTGCCTGAGGGTCAGGCATAGGATCATAGAAAGAATCAGGTTGGAAGGGACCTCTGGAGCCATGTAGTCCAACCTACTGCTCAAACCAGGCTTAAATTCAAAGTTAGAGCAAGGTGCTTTGTCCAAATAACTTAAATTTTTTTTCAAATATTTTTTTCAAAAGTTGTGATACCGTAACTTTTGTGGGCATTTCTCCACTAACCTTGATACAGGCCAAGGAGGTCTTTTGCTAGTGCTGATTGTCAGTAAAAAACTTCTTCAATTTTTTTGGGAAGGGCGGCTAGCGTTGGGCGTTGTGAAAATGTTCCTGTTCCCTTGTCTGAAGACTAGAATGGAATGTAATAACTTGATGTAAGCTGCCTACCTTGAAGTCACCCTTAATTCAAACAGCATTAAGGGGAAAACAAATGTTAAGTGTTTATTTATAAAATCTAAACAATGAAGGTGGTAATACCAGAAGGAAGAAACCATGTTTAGGGACATGGTGTAGTGGGCATGGTGGTGTTGGGTTGACGGTTGGACTCGATGATCTTAGAGGTCTTTTCCAACCTTAATGATTCTATGATTCTATGTTTGATGTACTTTCCCAAATTCAAACCTGAAATATTTCTGTCCTCTTATCTTAGAAGGGTTTACCTCACCCATGTGGCCATGGATCACTTGAGTTCTGAGTTTTCCTTTTGAGGAAAGAACCATGAAGAACAGTGCTAACTTTTATGCCCCAAATCTTATTTGGGACTTGCTTTGGTCTTCATTGAAATAATCTCCCTCCCTTTACTCACTGGACTTTTATCTTTTTGATTTCCCTGACTTTTAATATTTGTTCCTCTGTCTTTCGTCATGCCTTGGGAAATGGTGATGTCCTGTTCTTACGCCAGGACTAGGCATCTCCTTCGCTTGACAGAACCATTATGAATATGAAACTTTTCCATGTGCTGAACCTTCTAGTCAATATAAATCCATATAAACCTTCTAGTCCATATAAAAGATGTGCATCTTGCTGCTGGCTTTTGACTGAGAGAGTTGATTTCCGTTACATCCGTGTTGATACTGGATATAAAGTAACTAATTTCAGTCTTTAAGAGGTATAAGGCAGTGTAGGAAGTCAAGAAGTTGCTTTAATGTACTAAGAGATGGAAAAGCAGAGAGATTATAAGAACAGGTTATAGGGAAGAGCTTGGTGAATAGAAACTACAACTTAATATCAATAGAGCATGACAGCAGAGAGTGGAGACTAATAGTGATCAGTTAAATGGCATGATCCCAGTGGGAACAATTAAAGTAAAACGTCTATCAGAGATATTAAACATAGGCTAGAAAACCAGCAATCAGTCTGAGTGATAGCAAGCTGCTGGTGTGCATAGAGGATGAAAAGAACTTCTGAAAACGATACAGAAAGTCAGCCGTGTAGGTAGGTCTCTCCTGAGTAGAGCTCAGACATGCTCCATATAGAGCACCTTTGGGGAACCATATGCCAGAAATTAATGTCATGCAGCTGTCACCGCATACAGCAAATACTCTGAATTGTATAAAGTATTCCCCTGACAGTATGGGAAATACTGGGTGGATGGGGAGCTATCCCAAACACTTGCATTATGAGAGATTTAGAGTGATAACATTTTCCATACATTACAAGATTTTCAGATTTACCAGAATCTGGATGAGTTTTAGTCTCAGAATTCCAGTTCAGATATGTTATATCTGTAAATATCACAGGAACAGTTTCCATTTGCAAAGGGAAAATGGTAAAGATTTGTCTAGAAATACTAAAGAAGATTAATAATTACTGTCTCCAGTGTGCTTTGTTTTGTGTATTCTTCTTGCTGCTACAATTAAGGATTTCTTGTCATTATCACTTTCTGTGTGTCACTATGGTTTTCTATAATTTATTGGGGAGAAAAGAGGGAAAGACGTTTCATTCATCATTGCAAATCTCTTTTATGTGTGTTAATGAGCTTTGTATGAAGTGATTACACTGACAACAGCAGCATTTGGACCCTAATTTATTATGCAAATAACTTGCCCTGCATTAACTAATACGTGTCCTCCTGGGGCAGAATCAGAATTGCATGGCTTTGTCCAAACTGCTCTGAAAAGCCATATCTGACATTTCAAGTGGCCACAAATGAATCATTTTCCTTCTCTTACCTGGCTCCTTACCAGATATTTGCTACAGAGATGCTTGTTGAATGCAGACAGCTTGTTCCTGTGCCTGATGGTGCTCTCGTCCACAAGCTAGATACAGATTTCTAGGCTGAGCCACCCCACTTAACTTTAGATTAGACATTGATGTTGATGCCTACATCTCAGGTCAACAGCAAAACTCTCTGAAGAGTCATCAGAGACAAATAGGGACTTTATAGTGTTATTTATCTGACTGACTTAATATTGTACAAAATGTTCAATACGTCTCCTGTCAGATGGTTACAAAATTAAGACTTTTTCTTAGCCAAGATTTTGAAGTCTCATGTTCACTGATATTCATTTTACCTTTAAGAATGCCAGCTGTTCTTCTTTTGAAATCTTGTCCTCCCCTCGCTCCTGTGATGCTTTTCCTTCCTGAGTTTCCTGCATTCCTAATCACTTTGTGCATGGCCTTGAGTGAGTTTTCTTTCCTTTCCCCCCTTCCTTTCTATCCCCCTTCCTTTCCATCCCTCTTTCTACACCCCTTCCCCTTCTTTCCCTGATTCATTCTTTCTTCCCCCTTCTTTCCTTCTTTCTTCCCCCTTCTTTCTTTCTTTCTTCCCCTTCTTTCTTTCTTCCCCTTCTTTCTTTCTTCCCCTTCTTTCTTTCTTCCCCTTCTTTCTTTCTTCCCCTTCTTTCTTTCTTCCCCTTCTTTCTTTCTTCCCCTTCTTTTTCTTCCCCTTCTTTCTTTCTTTTTCTTTCTTTCTTTTTCTTTCTTTCTTTTTCTTTCTTTTTCTTTCTTTCTTTTTCTTTCTTTCTTTTTCTTTCTTTTTCTTTCTTTCTTTTTCTTTCTTTTTCTTTCTTTTTCTTTCTTTCTTTTTCTTTCTTTCTTTTTCTTTCTTTTTTTCTCCCTTCCTTTCCTTTCCTTTCCCCCTCCTTTCCTTTCCCCCTCCTTTCCTTTCCCCCTCCTTTCCTTTCCCCCTCCTTTCCTTTCCCCCTCCTTTCCTTTCCCCCTCCTTTCCTTTCCCCCTCCTTTCCTTTCCCCTTCCTTTCCTTTCCCCTTCCTTTCCTTTCCCCTTCCTTTCCTTTCCCCTTCCTTTCTTTCTCCCTTCCCTCCCAATAGACTCCATAAGGCTCTGCCCTTGTTCCTCTCTTCTCCTGATCTTGATATAGTCTCATTCACAAATAAAAATTAATTATCATTGGTATGCAGACAAGCTGCAAGTCAAACTCTCCATTCCAGACTTGTTTCCTCACGACAGGTGAAAATCATGGTTCTTCTCCTTGGCTATCTGGCAGACACAACTTGCTGCAGCTAAAACAAAGTTTGTTAGCATTTCTCCAGCTGTAGGTTTTTATGGCTTGCTTGCTGCAACATTTATTTTCCTTTAGCCTCAGCAATGTAATCTTACCACATTTGTATGTGGTTAGATACTTATATCGAGTGTGCTATTGCAGAGGTTATCTTCCCAGCTTCTCACTTTCACCGTCTTGCCACTCTCTTTACGTTCCTCTACTGACCCTCTCTTTGTCGCATCTTGTTTTTCCATTGTTTTCAATGTCTTTGGGATGTATCGTGAACCAGTGTTAAGTGAAAGATAAAGGAGGTGATAAGAATTCCTGGAAGTGAAAAAAACCCCAGTGTATGTGATGGAACGGCCAGCAATACCAGCTTTCTGCATCTAAGACTTCCAGGGGTGCTCCTTTTCTTGCCCAGTGTATGTGTCTGTGCAGGACCCTAGATAAGAACGACAGGCTTCTCCAGGCTCATCTGATCCCTGCTTTACTTCAGACCACTTCTTCTGTCCTCGACCTTTTTTGGGCATTGAAGGGAACCCTTCAATACTGCTCTCCTTGAGCTTCTTCCTTCACACCTTCTCTGGAGCTGCTCTCACACTGAGAAAACGCCTGTATCTCACTTGCTTTCCCAGTAAAAGGGGAGAGAGCTTTACTCTTAGCTTTTAGTGCTCTGATGCACCCACTCGTGCAGAAGTAGCTCTCGTGCTTTATAGCTGGCAGGGACCCCCCCACCGTTAAGGGCTACTGGGCAGGGGCAGGGTGCTGTGCTGCCTGGCCTGGGGCTCACTTGTGCACTATCTGCACTTGGTGCAAGAAGTAAATAAGACTCCAAAAGGTTTTACTGATGGCTTTGAAGTTCTGGTGGAGATGGACCCCACTGTTCCCAAAGTAAAAGCCACCTCTGCATAAGTGTTACTCCTTTCTGGGCTGAAATTAGGAGGAAAGAAAAGCCTAGTTTTGAACTGTGAAATAAGCAACTTGCCCTGTGGTCACCCCGATTCACGAGATTACACAACCTGCATGTGAGTAGTGTGAATGTATAGGCTAGATGATGTCTGAGCTATAGTGAAATATTAATATAATTTCGGTACGGGTCGTCTAAGCCCCAGTTCTCTTACTGCAGCGAGTTGTGCTGGAGTCATTCGTGTCAATGCATTTGGTCCCTGAAACCCTGGATTTATTGTTTGCTTTTATTTTAATGGGAAGGTTTTGCATGAAGATGGGTTGCTGTGGTTAATAGATAGCTGAGCTAATGTAACCAGGGATAAGAGTCATAAATAAAATCATGGGCTGCAAGGAAAATTAAGACCTTTCACAAAATATTATTTGTGTTTTATTTGTTCAAAGGAAGAGTGGGTTTAAGGTTGCGGTATCCCCGTTGTACTTCTGCACTTGCAGCAAGCCACTACTAGGGTGTAAATACTGTAAAATTATTAGAAACTTTGCAATGATTTTAAGCTATTTTAAAGGTAGCCTTATGTAAATTGGACTAACCTGTGACTTTGTCATAATATCAAATATCTGGTATTGTGTGAGTTGACTCTCAAAACTAGACATTTTTCTTGTCAACCATAGCTGTGGCTTTGAAGAGCTGAGGATAACGCAAGGAGGAAGCTAGAGACAATCCAGTGGGATTTCTTGTCCTGTCTGTTTCTTCTTCCCTTCACTTTCAGTAAATAAGGTGGTCTAAGCATTTTAATTTAGAACTTTATTAAAACCTCCTGAGAATTGATGGAGAGTTGCCCCTCTGACTTCTGTGAGCTCTGGATCAGGCTCTGAGGAAGGTGGCTTCGCCCCCAGGGCTGGACGCACCAGGTCTGACGTAGCACGAGGGAGGAGTGGAGGTGCTCGTAGGTGTGAGGGCACCAGGACCTCACTGTAGGCAGCCCCTACATATAGGCAGCTTTATGGAGGTACATCTGGGCACTGGCTGGATCGGGGACACAGAGACAGCTCTCTGACATGAAACTTGTCTCTTCCCCTTAAACAGGCTGTGCCTGTGCTTTACCATTACAAAACAGCAACCCCAATGACAGCAGTAGTTTTTCCTTTGATTATACAAAAGCAAAGGCAAGAAATTTCCAATTTACAAGCAAATAAGGTGGAGATGTGTCATTGCAATATTAGTAATTAAATTTCTCCTTCCAATGCAGAAACACTCTGTATTATCACTCTTAACATGATGGCAAGCTCACCTTTATTGTAAAACTGCTGTCCTTTATCGAAAAAATAAAATCAATCTTCTACCACAACAGTCAACGATATCAATGTATTTATTCTTAGCTATGTCTTTGTCTTGTATTCCTACTGAAATTTAAATTAAAAGGAAAACGACTGAACCAAAGCATAAGACAGTAGGATAAATTAGTGTGAGATATATATATTATTGTAAATGATTTTGTGCTTCTTCATGTGATGTCTTTTTCAGAATCTAGATCAAAACTGAAATGTGATTCCAAGGCCTAGACAGAGTTTAGAAATTGTTAACATTAAAAATATCTCATAGTCTGTTGGTGAGCTATCCTGTCTCCTCAGGTAGTTCATCTTTGATGCCTCGTGCAGAGCAGAAGATGGAGAAGCACATTTCTCATCACATTCAACTGCTCAAACACACATCAGTCCTTAATGTCAGACTTTTCATACCCTTGGATGAGTTCAAAGTATAAACTTTCAATCAAGGAACTGCTAAAGCATTCATCTCATGGAGGCAGAGTCCTTTACAGTATGCTGCAGATCTCTTCGGCAATCATTCAGGTTGCAATCTGACAGTATCTAAAGCTCTGTTAGAACAATTACAGTGAATCCTGCACTCTTGCTATTGGAAGGCAAATCCTGCCTTCAGTTTTCCATTTTCAAAGCTCCCCAGCTTTTCACACTGCCTTATTTTTCTAGTGAAAGATGGCAAGGATGAGAAACAGAGTAGAAGTTCTTTGTTCTTTTTTTCCCCTTGCCTCTTGCTTAGTTTCCAAAAGCGATTTGCACAGTATATAATCTTGATACCTTCTTTTGTTCTCTCTAAATCTAGCAACAAAAATCTGCTGTTTTTCTTTCCCTTTTACTTCCTTTCCAAATCAGTCTTCTGTGCACGACATCCCTTTCTGAGGCCTTGTTTGTGTGTGCTGTCCATCTTTTCACCTTCATTAATGTACGTGTTTCCTCTCTCTGGTCTCATGGCCTCTAAATTCTCACTCACATCAGATTTCCTAATATACCAATACTGAAATAATCCCTTGACTCACAAGTAATGCCATCCCGAGTCCCCTGAAAATCCTAATACTTTACTTTTCCCATTCAAATACTCTCAAGCCTCGACACTGGCCAAATGCTGCTCACTTTTTGGATGAGTCCTTGAACCCTCTCTCTGTCTTAGGTATCCACAGAGCAGCAAGCATGACCAAAGACCTGACTTCCACAGAGCTTAAAGGAATTGCTCTTAGAATTTAACGATTAAGCTTTAAGTCTACATGAATTTTCTGAGAGCAATTTTTGGTTTCTGAAAAATAGATTCGTTTTAGGCATCTCAGGCTGGGAAATTTTGACATAAATCCTTTTAGTAAATAGCCTGTCTGGTAACTAGCCTGATGCTGTTTTTACTTTCCCATAAGAACCAGTTTCTAGCATGACCCTTTCCTTGAAGGGTTATGCCTTTCAAGAGAGCACGATTTCTTTGAGGAATGCTTCCTATCTCATTTTTTTATTGCTACTCTAACGATTTCCGCTGCGTGTACTCACTTCGCATCTCACTTTCCTCACTCTGCATCCCATATTCTGAGGAATGATCAGAGGATGTTTTATTTAGAGTTCATCACTGCCTCTCACCAGGCCACCAGAATGAGAGGATATATTTCACCTGGCCCAACTGTTTAGTTCCCCATCTTCCTTCAGATTGCTTCCTCTCGAATTGCCTTGAAGTTAAATTACTGCGAAGACACTGGAAACTAGCATCCATATTCAGAGCATAAGAAATATTTTTGAGTCCTCCAACCAGTCTAATATCTTTCTTAATTAACGAGAAATGAATTAGACTCTCTTCCAGTATCAGCGCTCTCTCCTCTGGCCTTTGTGAACTGGGATTTGGAGAGAGAGCCTCAGACAGAGCATTAAAAGGCATCTGGTTCTAGTAGGTGGTTTAGTTTAAGACCTTCTACAGCCCTGGCAAGAAAGGGCTGTCACTGCAACTTTTAACACTGCATGACGCCTAAAGGCAGTGCCTATTACAAGCCTCCACAGTGGAGGCCAGAGGAAGCCTGGTCACCGTGTGGGGTTCCTATCTGGCTAAGTGCAGCCAGCACTTCTGGCGGTACCTAAGATCGGAGAGGGATGCAGGAATCCTGCCCCTGGGCTCGAGTTGGTTTCACAGTCATGCAGGCCAGAGGAAAACTGTTACAGTAGTTTCCCCTCTGCTTCCTCATGAAGTAACATGGTCTCCTTCTCATCTAGATTAACTTAAGCCTCAGGCAAAGAAACAAAGTTTCTTCAGGAGTCAGACCATCACATTCTCTGTATTAAATTAAAATTAAACGAAAAGAGACTGAAACGCATACTAAGATATCTCTAGCCCATATCACCTTATTCTGCATTGCAAACATGTTCAGTGAAAGCAGATTTACCACGCCATTCATTAAAGCTGAACCTTTCCTCGCATGAATGGTTCTTGTGTCAGTGTACAGGAGGCACATTTTTGAACATGGACTTGAGTTTTGTTTCTTGTTTTTACCAGAAAAGATCTCTAACCCTTCTTTCTGAGGCAGTGCTATTAAGAATACACTAAAAAAAGCATGTTTATTTATTGTGCACTTTTCTTGGGTCTCAGGCTGCATGTGGCAAGGATGTAAATTAGGTGATCTGCAGTGAAACACATTCACATCGATTCCTTTTTATGAAGCAATGCTGATTATGAAGATTTAGCTTATCTGTACGCTTTGAGTTAGTGGAATTACTGTGATTAATCTGTCTCTTTCTGTTGATGTCTTGCAGATTAAATAAACACAATTCTGCAATTCTATGGCACTGTTCCTGTTCTCTCTCATTTCTGTTACAAAGCCTGAAAGACGTGGAGCCAGCTTACAGGACACAGTTACATTTATCACATCGGCACCCCTAGTAGGAGCGTTGTTAGGATAGCCAGAGCTCTTGCCTTACCTCTGCTCTTCCCAAATAATCCTCCCAGTTGAGTAAATCCACTTGGCCAAGCCGACATGCCAGGTAGTCTCCTGGGGGAACAGGCAGGAGAAAATACAGGGGCAGAAATCGCTTCTCACCCATCTACCCTGTCTAATATGTGCTTGGCTTTATAAGGCATAAACCCTTAGAATAAGGCATTATTGCTGGTGACCGATC